>NC_041383.1:556845470-556924717 GCF_002162155.2 Triticum dicoccoides
ACATGCTGAAGGAACTCACCTTTCAGGTGCAATAGCCCCTCATCACCAATCTTGCATGAGTCCAAGTTCAAACACTCCAAATTGATCAATTCTGGAAGGAGCAAAGAACATCATATACAGACTGTCCCCACGTTGTGTTGTTTAAGTATACCGGATCCACGATTCAAATGGGCGTCTCCATGGTTATATTTTTTAAAATATATTTTTATACAAGATTTAATACAAGAGACAAGTGCTCCCAATTGACACTCCATTTTGATCTAGAAAATGAATAACATACATGCCAGAAGTGCAAGAACCTCTGCATGTTCTTTGACATGCCTCTGCTTTCATCTTACAAGCATCTTTGTGCATCAGCAAAAAGACAAAATACCAGCCATCTTTCTTGAAGGATAATAATCATGTTTTATGCTGTTGCTTCATTTGCATAAATTCCTTCGGGGCTGTTCTTAGTTTCTTGTTTATTTCATTTTCGTTTGGGTTTTCTAGTTGCTTTGTAAGATCTGCGCCTTCTCGGTACTTTCTTCTACTACAAAATGGCGTGCATTCACGTGCGTGTTTGAGAAACAAAAAAAAAATCTGGTTTTATGAAATCATGCACAACAATGACTTTGTTAATTACTTAATTTTAGTACAAAAACTGATAAAATAAGAGAGGAGTGTCTCAAAACATTTTAATATAGGATGACCAAATCAACCAAGTAACCATTAAAGATGTGAAACACTTGTTGCTTGCGTAGATGGGTGTCTCAAGAATTTCGATATTAGCATGTTCAAATGTTGCTATAACAAATTAATACAAAGATAAACAGTGATTAATACTCACCTCGTAGATGAACCAAGCAGGCATCTGTAATGTGGTTGAACCCTAAATTAAGAACCTTCAATTTGACAAGACCTGCAAGGCAGCACCAGACTATGAGCTACCAAACAGTGAGCTATAAAAGGGTGTAGCTGTGCAGGACAAAGGAACACACTTGGACAGATTCAGGTCACAAAAGGGTACAAATATGCATGCTTGAAAAAATTGTGGGTGAAGGAAACAGAGATGCATTGCGGATCCATCAATGTAACTACTGAGCTAGACACCTACATCTCAAAGAAGGAAACATGTATCCCATTTTGCATGCACACACAATGATCTCAGAAAGTAACAAAGAGTCGTGTTCACCATATGGTCAGCAATTGGTGCCGTATTTACCTTCCAATTTCTCGCAGCCTTCATCACATATGCCACACCTATTGAGATTTAACAAAACCAATGAAGCCAATCCTGAAATAGCATGACTATTAATGAAGTTTGGCACCCAGATAGTGAGCTTGCAACCATTTGCATAATTATGCATGAAATGCTAACCGAATGCTACAACATAAATGAGTATTACAACAGAGTAACCATGCAACAGTGAAATAGTAAGTTCAGGCCTCGTAACTAACAATGTCCTTGTAAAAGGAACATTTAACTCCTCCGGTCAACAACACAAGCTTCCTTTCAAAATAATGGAGTTAAACTCCATACACTGACTCTCAGAAACAGAAGAGGTAAAAACATCTCTCATCATTTTTACATAGAACAGCACGGTGTCCCCATAAATGCACAGAAGAACTATCTGGCTAACTAATATGTTACTTTGACTCATTCTCATTAAACTTCTGAAGCAAACTTATAAAGATATCATGTTATCTTTCTACCAAAAGGGCATCTCTCTGGGCATGAATTCTAGAGATAAATAAAGATATAAGACTGCTGCGGTAACTTGTGAATAAGTTCATGACACACATACTTCTACAGAGTTCTAAGGCCCAATCGTCCTCCTGCTGCAACATACATAATAGATCAAACTATACACAAGACTAAGCCAAAGAAACTTGTGTGGAAGTAGCATCAACAGCAGGGTGCTCTATAAGGAAAGGATATAAAACCTGATATAGCTTCCAAACAAGCAGCAGTCACTGCACAGCCCTCCAGATTTAGGTGGGATAGTTTGGACAGACCTAAGAGATCAAACCAACAACTTAAACACGGCTAAATTTATAAACCCTCGGGTTACTAAGTAAATAAAAACGAAGAGTTAGTCAACAACAAAAAAACAATTCAAGAGCATGTGTTTGGGGGTTACCTCTCAGATAAGAAACACCACAATCACTTATTTTGCAGCAAGACAGTTGCAACTCTCTCAAGCTCGTAAAATCTACACAAGGAGAAGGGCATTGCATTGTAGATCAATATGTATGAAAACATAGGTTGGTTTAGACTAGCCATAGAAGAGTTATAACCTGATAAATACTTCATATCTGAATCTGTGATGCCGTTACAATATCTCATGTTCAGTGTTTCCAGTTTTCTCAAGCCTGTAAAAGAATGTTATGTTATTGCAACAGAGGCAAGTAGTTTTTCAGAGTTACTTGCTATTGAGCGGAATGCGAATAAATAGGCCGCATGCCAATTCTTATAGTGACTACAAACAAATGTATGTATCACATGCCAGGAAATGGAAATGTATAAGTTGGAATAAATTAGGTGATTCGGCACGCTTTACAAACAATTGGTTCAGGGAACAAAAGGCCACCTTTTAAATGAACAAGGCCACCATGAATTTTTGGGCATCGCTCAAGGTCCAAATTTACCAAGTTAACTAACTTTGCAAAGGCTTTTGCTCCTTCAGCTGTAACAGCAGCACATTTCTTAAGGCTGAGCGATGTCAAGTTTGAGAGGCCTGCAGAATGAAGACACACATCATACATCATAAAAGTGAACATTCACCCCCCAGACTCGCACAGCTACTCAACTATTGTCATCACTTACCTGACACTGTTTTAAGTCCATGTTCAGAAATTCGATCACAGTAATTGCATGCCAGACTTTGCATATTTGAGCAATCTTTGAGAAGATTCAATCCACTATCAGTCACATCAGAGCAAGAGATGTCAACAGATAGCAAGGACTGCCCTTGAGAAGCGATTACTTCCATCCAAGCATCCTTCACTCCAGGGTACTCATCCAGACAAATATCCTGATACCGAATAGTGTGGAAGATCAATTGGTTGTCATATAAGGCTAACTCGTCCCAGAGCGCGATAAAAGCCTTCAAGTTTTCTTTTCTGGTCTAGCTCACCAAGCAAACTGGTGGCTTGGCTTGCAATTTACCTTAAGCAAGAAGTGCCATCTGACTAGGAATAAGGTAGCTAGCTACCTAAGTGATCTCAAATGGTCTATTAAATGGGCTTCCCTAAGGAATAGGTACTTTTTCATTCTTACCGGATAAATTTACCAAAGTAATTTTTACTTTCTATGAACAAGCTCAAGACAAGCTTGACAAAGAATTGCATTCTAAATTACTGAGTGAACCTTGAAAAACCAACAATGAATGTCTGATAAGATGCCTTATTGCCTTTGTTCACTCCCTGATAATACACAAGAATTTGTCGAGAAAAATAAAACATATTTACATATAAAGGCCTGATTGATGGTACAGGAACTTTAATTTTACATCAAGTAATTGTTCATAGTTAACAGGGATAAGCTAGACTTGTATTCTTTTATTCATCATTCTTCTGTACATAACCCATATCAATAAAACAAAATGCAGTGGGGAATTTTCCCATTGTTTCGGCTTAAAAATTGTATTTAAGATAAAACATCACTGTCTATTTCATTTTTTTTTCTTTTTTTTCTTTTTTTTCGAAAAGGAGGAATACCCCCGGCCTCTGCATCTGGACGATGCATACGGCCACTTTATTGATTATTAACACAAGACCTTACAAAGTCGTACAACAGTAAGACCAAAGCCACCATCTTCGCAACATCTGTCGCTACTCCTATCTAACTGATGAAGGGGCGCTGATGGTCTGGGCCTAATACCAAACAGACCTCGCAGCCAAACCTAACATCTGAGACCTGAGGTCCCAACCAGGACTCCTTCCGGGTATGGGCGCCCACCAGTCCGGCGTGCTCGTCAACCAGGCCCCCTGCCGGGTATGAGGCCGCCGCAGCCACGTACCATCAATCCATCTTCAAAGCTGAACTGTTGCATGAACCGTGCCAGGCCTCACTGCCATCGACGCCACCACGACGCCAGACAGCGCCACCATCCTGCACCCGTCCATCATCACACGCCCACCGGCGAGACCCCCGCTGCTCCATGCCGCTGAGACCCGCCGTTGTCGACGTGCCAGATGCCACGCCGCTCCTCCTCTTGCCCCCTCCAGCCAACACTTACTCCAAAACGATGCCCCCAGGAGGAAGAACGACATCGAAACGTCGTCATCGTCCGATCCGTTAGATCCAAATCAAGGGTTTCCCCTGGAGCCTTTCGATCAGGTTGACGTGACCTGCAACGACGATGCCTCAAGAAGGGAACGACGTCCTAGACGCCGCCATCGTCCGCCATGACCGCGGTCAGACGCGATTTTCACCGGAGGCCACGGCGTCCCGATCTCGCGGTTGGCTGGAACGGAGCCCTCCGCCGAACCAGTGACGATGCCGCCGATCCGATCCCACCGCCGTGCGACGCCCCGATGGAGAACCCGATCTAGATCGAAGACGACCTCGACCGAAACCCTGCCACCAGCACCGCCACACCGCGCCACCTCCTCCTAGCCCAGTCGCCGCCGGACCCAGCCGTCCCCGCCTCCGGGAGACCAGCCGGACGAGGCGCCCCTTGTCCCCGATCTGGCGGCCCGCGCCGCCGCCACGAGGGCCAGAGGAAGGAGGGAATGCCCCGCCGCCGCCCGCGCCGCGCGGGCTTCGCCCGGCGGGCGCACTCCGGCGGCGGCGAGGGGGAGGCGACGCTGGGGAGGCGACGGCGGCGGCGGCCGATCGATCTCCCGAGGCGCGCGCGCGGAGCGCGCCGCGGGAGCGGGAGGTGCATAACATTCATTTGAAACAGTTAACCAAACAGGTACCAAAATTTCACCTGCAAAGCACAGTCGCGAAAAGCTCCCAGCAACTCCTCGGTGATGTAGCTACACCGCACCAGTTCATTGAATATCTGCTGGCTAAGATCCCTAGGCAGCATGGAGAAATCTGAATACCTACTTATGTCCTGCAATCACCCACATAAACTCAGCCAAGAACAGGCATTGCTTCGCCAAACTCTGAACATACGAGTTCACATGACTACCTCACGGACTCTGGCCACGCAAAGTTCCACCAGTGACGGGCGGCGACCTGGGCCCGGTCCCTGCGCCTTCCGGAGCACATCAGAGCTGCTGCGTGACAGCGTGTGCAGCAGCCATTTGAAGCTGCCGCTCTTGGAGAACTTGACGCTGTACAGTTGATCCTCATGGACCACTTGGCCTCTGTTCCTTGAGCAGGCACTGCCCATGGCGAGTTCTTGCACTGAACAAAACCTGATCACTGCCTCAAGTCTATGGATGGATGTACAGTGTCACAGACCATGGGCAGACTCAAAGGTGCATATTCTTCCCGGACACCTTGATTCTCTAGCATTAATTGCAGGCGTGACTACGACTTGGCCTTCTTCAACGCCATCCTGCATCATCAATAAAATTAATACAATCAATAAGCTTGACTTGCACTGCAGCTAGGAAATTACTATCAGAAGATTGTCAATATAATCAATAAGCTTGAGTTGCACTGCAGCAAGGAAGTTACTATCAGAAGATTGTCAATATAATCAATAAGCTTGAGTTGCACTGCAGTAAGGGAATTACTATCAGAAAGATTGTATGCAGACGCAGTCAGACAAAACCAAACCCCCACGCAATCGATTCTAATGCAAGTGGTCGGTTTCGAGTGAAGTGTTCATCTCTCACGCAACTGAGCCTGGGCGTCCAATCACCACATACCGCCAACCAATCCTACACGCAATTGAGCCCCACGAACAGAGCAACCAACCCCTGCGGATGAATATGCAACAGTATCGAATGTTCCGTCCGCACCAAGCTCTGCAAATCGCGGACGGCAGGCAGAACGAAGTGCAAAAATGCCCAAATATCTGGATTGGAATAACCGAAGACGGGAGGATCAGAGCAGAGACGGAGGAGAGCACGTCGGAGGCTGGACGAAATCAGCAGCAGCCGAGAGAATCGCACTCGCGCCTAAAGTTAGTTATTATTGCATAGGAGGTGAAATTACCTGATCGGGCGTCGAATCAGGCCACCGGAGCGACCTGATGCTGGGCCGAGCCACGGATTAGCGGAGCTCGACGGAGTCGGCGGCTGAAATCGTCGCCGTCGTGTCGTATCTGATCCCAATCCGGCGAAGTCTCGCGAGCGACAGTGACGACGCGAGGTCAGGTCAGGTCCGGCCACGAGTGGGGAGGGAGGAAAAATGGCTTATAGCGAGCGCCGGGGAGCAGCGGGCGAGCTCCACGTGTCGCGGAGCACTGGGACGGTACGCTGGGCTACGAACGTTTAGTCACTGACATGCGGGGCCCGCGAACCTTCTGGACCCACTGGCGGTGACACGGCGGAAACGGATGATGGTGGGTGCTAAGCGAGGGGTTGGGGGCCACCGGGAAGCGGAAGGGATAAGGCAAAGGAGGTGGGGCACCACCGTGGCGGGCGGGCGCACGGCACCCCGGAATGTGCTGCCGGTTTTGTGACCCCGAAGAGGGCTGTTCGTTGTGCGGGGTTGCACGTGGGGCCCGCGGCTTTACGAGCGCAGTTTTGCTATTTATCGCCTCTCGCTGGTACACTCGTCGTACAGAGGTACTACTATCGCGTGCGAGTCAGCAGCCCCATGTGTCAATTCTTAAAAAAAAACACGTTCGATGTTGCTTTTTGTTGCGGTGAGAAAACACATCGGGCAATAGAGCATCTCAACAAACCATATCCCAATAGGGTAACTACCTGAGCATGAAGATGACTTTCGCCTGAACAACCGGTTTTAGGCATTTGTATCAGAAACGATGGTCTACAAACCGGTTTTAGGCTGGCCATAGTGGGGTAACATAAGTAGTATCATGTACTTAGGACCCGCAAACATGCTTATGTCGCAGAGAATTAAATAAGAGAGATGGTTATAGTAACATACTCCCTCCGTCCGGATTTATTAGGCTGTTCATAGTGGGGAGTAACATATACTAGTATCATCATATGATATTGGTGTATGAGACTACATTCATAATGCATAGTATCAGACTACCCACAGTGGGAATAACATAGATAGTAACATCACACATATATAGGTTAAATAGATGATGTGGCATGCAATAAATGAAGAAAGAGATGAAAGTGGTAACATATCTAGTTACTACTCATTGTGGTTAGTCTCATAAAGTAGTATCATAGATGGTCTCATTTATTGACATGCATGGCACATATTAGCATAACATTTATTATGATACGGTATCTATCTATGTTACTATGATCCTCTCTCTCTTCTTTAATTGTTTGCCACATAAGCATGTTTGCGAGTCTCAAGTACATGATACTAGTTATGTTACCCCATTATGGTCAGCCTTAGGCCTAAAGACAACTTCTTTTAAACCAAGACACATAGTAATTTACTCACATTAATTCTTCTATTCCACTCCCAATGCACTCTCTCACATGCATGCAGCCAATGAAAAAGCACGCATGAAGTGCATTAATTTTCCAGCCATGGCACTAACAACAATGGCTTTCAATGCAACCAATGAAATGGTTGCACGCATGCACCTTTCCAAAGCGGGGCCTTATAAAAAAGGACATGTTTATGATGCTGAGAGGTCTAATAAACCTGGACGGAGAGAGTAGATAGATATCGTAACATAATACTACCTCCATCCTGGTTTATTGGTCTCCATTGTATTTCATGCCAAATTTTGATCGTAGATTGAACTAACAAAATATTCATGCATGTCACAAAAAATTATTACATTGAAAACTATGTTCAAACACGAATCCAACGGTATATTTTTTGTTGACATGCATTAACATTTTGTTAGTTAAATCTTTGGTCAAAATTTGGCACAAACTACAAAAAGGACATATAAACCAGGACGGAGGTAGTAAGTGTGATGCTACTATGTGTCATGCATGGCAATAAATGAGACCACCTATGATACTAATCTATGATACTATGTACTACTACCTCCGTCCGGGTATATAAGTCCGGTGAGCCAAGAAGCTGTGTACGTTTTTTCAAGGCCGCTGGCTATAGGCAGTTACTTTTCCTTGATCCGGCCGCTAGACTTGCGCTTGACTGGCTGGTGATGCGCGTGGGTAGCGGCATGCAGAAACCTAAGAGGCAAATGGGCTGCCTGCTGTAAATGCTGGCAGGTGCTGGATTGGTTGCATGCAAAGTGAACGAGGCAGCTAGCTGCATGCAAAGCTGCCCGTCATTTGATTGGCTGCTGCTGTAAAGCGTTGCTGGTTATTATTGCTTTGCCTTGGTCCATGTGTTTTGACTAATGGGCCTAATAATCCCGGACGGAGGTAGTATAGATGTAGTATCATACAGTAGTATCACATGCATGATACTAGTATAATACTCCCCACTACGACCACCTTAGGCATCAAACACAATAACGGTCGCTACAAGGGCGCCTTCTGGCCTATGCCACATCAACTCTACTACTGTGCCGAAGGAGAAAAGTTAAACGTGATGGGCCATCGATCATTGCTCTTTTTATCGCTCACACGCAAGCCTTCCCTCATCTCCTCTTTGGTGAGATCTCTCTCATCCCGCGACCCCTTGCTGCCGCCACCACCCATGCCAGCCGATTCCGGCGAGTCCAGGCGGCAGGTGGCACACCAAGGACTTCCCCTCGCCCCGCTCCTTCCTCCCATCAGTCCAAATCCATCGTTAGAGGCCTCCCACGCTCGCTCCTGACCCTCAGCCATGGCTAGGGTTTTGGGCGCGACTTCCCCTTCGTCGCCGGCGAGGCTCTAGCGGCCTCCAGTGACTCGTCGCAGCTTGGGGCAATTAGCGCTGGCGAGGAACCCTCCCCCGTTGCTAGGGTTTCGGCCTCCGTGTGTTACTGCTCGAGCTTTGTTGCCTCCTCCCATCCGGGGCATGTTTGGTTGAGCGGCAGCGGAGCAGGCCTGGGCGCGCGACCACCAGATCGGCATAGGCATAGCAGCAACGAGGAACAGTGGCGTTGGCGGATGCCCTCACTCCCTTCCTCTGTCTTCTCTCTCTATATCACTCAGCACATCCTCTCTGAATCAGGAACGTCTCTGCCGTCTTACTACTACACCTTAATATGTTTTGCATGATTTGCTTCATGAATTACTTTGATGTGCCTACTTTGTGGAGAGACCTTTTTTTCCTTGCTAGATGTTCATCTTCGCTTACTACTGCCTGATGCCTAAACTTTGAATTCTAATCGGTAACAAGTAGTAGTATTATAGTCGCTTTATGTCTGGAGAGTAAAGTTGACAAATCTGTGTCAGTTTCTGCCAATTGATTGCCATGCAGTGGGTAGTGCTTTATTCCCTACTAATGCAGAAACTGGATGCGCCTACGTGACATAATGTTGCTCAATAGGAAGGTCTCCCTAGATACCACGGGGAGGTATGATCCACATATCTGATTATTTTTTTTGGCCATGAATTGTTATTTGAACCTGTATCTAATTTGTATTTTGTCGATGAAGGAGCACAGCTGCCGGTGGTGTCCGGTGTGGACAAATTAACTTAGGCTGGTAGCTTCTTCTGCTTCTCTGGATTTACTTCCTTTTTGCAGTTGGTGGTGTTCTACATAGAAAAGGCATGTGAGTTTCTTAATTTGCCGCTGTTTAGGATCAATTTGCCGCTGTTAGCTGAGCACCAAGCAGTGAAAATGTCTTAATATTCAGTTTGTATGATTAGTTTTTGATGCAGAACCTTTTAGAATTTAAGAATTTTCAGCCCGCCTCATGGACGGTCTTCCCACGCCCAATGGCCATGAGGTGCACGCGGTGCATTGGGCCGTGCCTTCTCTGTACATGGACCCAAGCACAAGCCGATGAGCTTGATGAGGACATCGTCATGATCTTGACCTCGACTACTCCCTACACAAGGTCGTATCTCTGCCCCTCTCCCTGCTGCTGCTCTAGACTGGTTTTGATTTATCTTGTTGGTTGTGAAACTATAAAATCTATTTTGGGTGATACATGTTGTTGTTTTGAGAGATTTCAGACTTTTGTTATGTTGTGCGCACACAAACATGTAACATTGCTTCCTAAATATAGAGCAATCCTTTGATTCATTTTTGTTCCAACAAGAAGTATCTATATCATGTTTCTAGGGATTCATGTTGGGGATATCAAACTAGTCATTGCTCAATGGAGCCATACAAATAATTGTCCAACAAAACTAAAACTTACATACCTGAACTATGACTAATACATAATTATGAGCATTTTTCCTATTTTACCAAAGATTTCCATGGTGCATGTGTTGAAACCCAAAATTTGTGAATATATAAGTGAGATTTCTTTTCTTGTTGCCTATATTCATAGGTTGTTTTTGACGATTCTTGGTCATTTATTTTGTAGAGATCTGCTTGCAGCTCATACTTCATTGGTACCATAGTTTAATGTACTATCTATCTATATGTATATGGTGACTACTTTTATCCTTGAAGGCATTGGAGTTCTTGAAGGGAAATGTTAATGATGGTGTATGAAATGGTATGTCGAAAGGTGTGCTTGTTTGGGCATTATTATCTCTAACTGAAGTTCTATTGTGTTGTTATATTCAAGAGTACAATTCTTTGCTTCAAGTTTCTTGAAGGTAGCCATATTTTGTTACTTATTCCCTGATGATTTTAAAGGTTATGTATACTATCAAACTGAATTTTACAACACTGTCTTAGTCATAGTTCTTCTTTCTTTGCTTAGAATTTATGATTTATGTCTAATGTCAATTCCATCTTTTTAGGTGCTTGTCAAATATAGGTGGAAAGCTTGACATGGGGGAGCCATAGAGGTTTGCAAAATATGTTTCTAGGTTGGCCCTTGAGAGGGAGACTGAAGCAAACTCCAACATGTTTCAGGTGCACGCCCTTTGTCCCTTGTGCATGTCTCCCTAGCAAACCCGGAGCATTGTACACTTCGGTATATGTAGTTACTGATTTTACTAGCACTTATGATAGTCGGAGCACATACAGGCTTGGTTTTACTTCAGTTAAGGCATTATATAATTACTAAGAACTAATTTATGAAAATTGGACCCGAAGAAAGTGTGCCTCCCGGTTTTGTGCAGATAACAACTTCTGTTTACATATTGTGACTAGATCAATTAGGCTTACACAATAAGCTTTTTCATTGTTCCACTTACAGAAACTGAACTATAGTAGTGTTAATATATTTAGGCATCCTTGAAGATCTTGTTGTCGTCGTCCCTCCCCGGTGATCTTGAGGGACAAATCAGGTAACCGTCTACTTCTATATGTTGATAAATAGACTGGTTAAACTCGCTTCGTCCCAACCGCTCCCGCGAGCGGTTGGGCGAAGCCCTAGGCACCGTCGGCCCTAGCCCACCTCCTGCGCCCCCTTCCCCTCGCCGCCATCGGAGGGCATGCTCGGGCAAAGCTTGGTCTGCTTCAGCGATGGCGGGGCTCTCTTCTCTCCTGGCTTGGCGGCACGCGGTGCGGGAGCGGTGGTCGGTGGGGGGTGTTGTGCTCGGCGTGGGGCGTTGTGCTTGGCGAGGCGCGCGAGTGGCATAGGCGGACGTGCTGGCTGCAGTGGTTGCGTGGGATAGGTGGGGCGTGTCTGTTTGGGGCGGCGGGGCTGCGCCTCTCGATCCAGATCCGGATTGGGGTTCCCACCGGCCGGCTACACGTGGGCAGCGGGGGCCATGGTGGTGGGGGGCTGTGTCTAGCGGGTGTCGTGCTCGTCGTGCGTTGGATGGTGGGCTGGATGGAGGCTCATGCGGGGATCCTGGTGGTGGTGGATGGCCTCAGCCAGATCTGTCCGCTGCTGCACCTCGCGGCGAGGGCCATTGGTGGCGGGTTTGCCGCCTCTGCTTTGCTCCGACATGATGAAAGCTCCGACGTGGTGGTAGCTCCGGCGTGCTGGCTCGTGGTGGCTCGGTCCAGCGTGTTCGGGTGGCTGCGGGTGGCTCGCTGGAAGCGGGAGGTGAGGCCTCTGGTATACGAACTCGAACAAGTGAAAGTTTCTTGAGAAATGGGAGTTGAAGGTTTAATACCATATTGTCTGGTAGGTAGCACACGCAAAGGTGGCGGTGTAGAGAGAGGAGGAAAACTGCGAGATGGACATCGGTGCTGAGGGCACAAGTACATGGCGTTCGGTATGTGGTATGTGATTTCCAGGGGAATAGTAGAACTCAAGCAACTGTAGTTCTGTGAATTCAGGGGATTTCAGCCAGGCGTCCACCGTGCAGGGCATGGTATGCTTGCTTAGGTAGCATGACGGGGTGCAGAGGCTTTGAACGGAGCCCTGGTGGGAGGAGATGATGGCTCTGGGGATTTCAAAATCATTAAAGAGAGATAGCTAACGGCAGTCGGGATTAAGGGGCACGGCGCGCCATAGAGGGGGCCACCGAATTGAGAGGACTTGGGTGCGACAACAATCCTTGGTGGGGAGAAGCGAGATGATCTCCCCAAGGACGGCGTCCGGGAGATCGCTAATGTAGTCCACCCGAGATTCTACGGGTTCCTGGGATGCGGTGGGGGCGGGGTTGCCGCTTCTCCCTGTGCTGCCGAGTGTGGGATCTACAATAGGCGTCGCCGCTGGCGGGAGCCTCATCTTCTTGGCGCTGGGGTCAGCCGACTCCATTTTCCTCGAGGGCATCGCGTCGCGCTCATGGATTTGAGTAGAGTAACGAATGACGATCCTAGTTGTAGTGCGAGTGAAGAAGAAGGGGAGCTGGGTTTTTTCTGTAGTAGTGAGGAAGAAGGGGAGCTGGGGTTTTCTGTAGGAGTGAGGTGAGGAATTTGGGGGTACGAGTGGAGCGAGGTGACGTGAGGTGGGTGGGAGTGAGGAGGAAGAAAAGCACCCATGTTTTTTTGGGGGGCGGTGTGCTGGGTGTGGGCAGCGCCTCTCATTCAGTAAATATATGTGCTTTTGAATTGATTTTACTATTTACTAGGGTGGATGGGATGTTTTGTCTTGGGCCCAGAGAAACAATTACTACTAGTACAGTGGAGACACTCTACAACTACCTAGGAAAACAATTACTACTAGTACAGTGGATACAATACCGCTTCTGGCTCCTCCTAGGTCATGAAAACGTCTCCCTCTACTGAATGTCGTTATACTTTTGTTCACCGACATGCGGGCCATGCAACGCACAGGCCCAAATGCCATCCACCAAATTAGAAGGCAGTATGCAGGCGGAGAGTCACCCCGGCCGTAGCGCAGCAGTAATGAGCCGTCGTATCACAAAACCCCACCTCCCCGTAGTCTAAGTTTGACGGACAAAGCAACCATCATTTCACTCTTCGCTGAATCCCCTTCTCCCTCACCGTCTTCAAGAAAGCCAACACTCGCATCTGTCATTGTTCTTCTCTCCCAACGAAGGGAAGGTAAGCGGATCCGTGATGTTGGTATATTTTCGTTCAGAGAAAAAAAAGAACTTTTGCAAAGCAGTTCCCGATCCCCACTCTTTTTTTTGTTTCATTGTCATTGCGATTGTGTTTTCCTTTCAGTGGTCTCCTAGTATTCGTCCGTTTCATGATGGACCAAGGAGAACCAGGCAAAGATCTGCCGATATTGGAGCAGACGCGGGAGGTTGATCCCACAAGACAGAGAGCTCCAAGAAGATGGAGGCAGCCACCGAGCCGACCCTAGATACGCTCACGGCCACTACTGAGATGGTCAATGCCCCGTTTGAGGTTACAGCCCCATGGCAATGGAGGAGCATTTTTTCCCCTTCGAGGATGTGTCCCCCTCTGAGCTGCCCAAGGTGATTTTCTTCTTTGCCGATCTCGATTGTGGTTTTTCATCTAAGTATGTGGTGATGAATAATGCAAAAATTTATTAGCTTCGATGCCATGCTATACATAGTGGTTTAAATAACTTGTGTTTCTTATACTGGAAAGTAATCCAGAATTTGTTTCTGTTTCAATTAGAGCCCTGATGCAGACAAGGATTATGTGGTTGTACATGTCACTCACTATGAGGCGGATGACCTAAATATACACACTGGGAAAACAGAGTTCTTAGGCTGTTGGATCCTGGAAGCCATTTGCGCTTATACCAATGAAGAGTTGTATTCCAGCCTCACTGTTGTCAGGCGTGTTGTCCAGGGTGTACTGAAGGACAAGAAGTTCAAAGCTACTCCTTCGTTTGTGAGGCATACTGTTCTTGTCAAGCTTACGCAGGAAGATGATGTGGCATGCCTCCACAAACAAGTTTATCAGTGGAAAGGCCACAAGGTTGTCTTCATGAAGGTTCACAGGATTGAGCTGCTGCGGGACGTCCTCGATGATGTTCATGGCAAGGTCCGTCTTGTGTCCAGCCCATGAAATAGTTGCCCCAGCTAGTGTTTAATAGTAGTTTGGATTGTGTCTAATTATCCGAACCTTTCCTGTTATCGAGCCCCCTCTGGGGCTAGTACTCTGTTTGAATCCATCTATGGGAACTGTTGCTACTTTTGTGTGCCCGTGAATCATGTGAGAACCATCATAATTGTTGCCGAAATAGATGCGTCCTCACTAGTTTTTCATGAATATGGCATGGTAAGACATAAGTTGTCACGGTTTATCATACGAGCAGTGTGTGTTTTGATGAAATAGAGTACTCATTCGAGAACTGTGCGCCGACGTATACATAAGTACTTGTAAACACTGTTGGTGCTACCCTACTTGTAAGCAGTTGTGCAAAACACGACACATTGGCTCAGCTCGCTTCAACACTAGGCTATCGACCAACTAACAATCAACAATCTGATGTCTGACATATAAGCAATTATGTATCTTGTTACAGTGGTTCATGCAGTTAATTGAGGCCACAATGTAAATTCCAAATGTTCACACGCTAGTCCAGCGCTCATGTGGAACACTCACATTAAACTCGTCTTCATAAAAAACTTGTAAAGCATAAGTTAAGCAATTTTATACATCTCAATGATTCATAGAACATAACAAACATATACTAGTTCACAGCAAAAGACAAAGTTGTGAGAAGGTTTACAAATCAGGAAAAAACAAGCAAGGCTTCTCTAAGCAAAGGGCCTCCCGGCTGGCTTAAATTTCCTAGAGTTCACTCTGGTTTTTCTTGTTTCCACCATCCAAGGTTAGGTTCGCTCATTCCAGAATAACCAATTATAATTGTGGTCTTAGCTGGAATGCTGAAATGAACCATGTAGTGTACTGACCAACTGAAATTCTTGTGCATTCCACTAAATTTAAGCACTGCTATTTGCAGAAATAAGCAGACCACAATGCCTCTTGTCCGCGCACCTGTCCAAAAGACCACCGTGCAGCCGTGCCAGCTAGTCCTCGGTCCATGGATGAACTGGTAGAAAGTGCATTCCGGACTAGGATGTAGTTGTTTTCGCTTGTCCCTACACTAAAATCAGGAAGTAAAACGTACGAATCAACTTCTTTTAGATTGCGTTGGTCATTCTACCTAGTAACTACCAATATAGGAATACCTGGAAGACGGGTGGTTAGACGACGACAATGAGGGATAGCCATCTCATTTTGCGCAGTTCTACTAAAACTGAGTTGTGTGCTTTTGATTGCATGGATAGAAACGATACGAAGACAGACATCCCAAAACGATATGGAGACAGACATCCCTGTTTGCGCAAATACGAAATACAGTTATTTAAACAGTGACAGATATTTGCAATGGCATATGATTAACAACAGCATCTATTGTGTTATAATTGGCACTAGATTGACAGTATGAAACTGTCCTTAAGTAAGTAGCATCACATCACATCAACACTACCACTAGATTAACATGCAGAACAATAGCATTAGTATTACTGTCATGAGAGTAACACATGGTCAGTAAATGTGCAATCAAATTTGTGCAGTTCCACTAGGATGAAGCAATGTTAGCGGTATGAGATTTAAGTGTAACTGCAAAAACACAATTCATGGGAAATAAAGCAAGACGGAAGCACTTCATAAAATGGTGGTGGCATTGCTTCATTTTATCGACGGCACTAGACCATTACTTATAGTGACATTAGGTGGCATTGCTTAATGCTTCATTTGATTTTACATTAACGGTAGCGATATGGGCATAGGGACAGCAGGGGCATAAAAGTGGTGAGGCAGATGTGGCTGCCGAGAGCGGCAAACACTCAGGCATCATGTCTGCATTTGTCCCATTTTTTTATCTCCTCGGCGACATTTTCCTATGTGGGCACAGGAAATCTAGACCTGCTCATTCTCATTTGCGTTGTCCCCCAACACCCATCACTTTCTTTCCTTTTTCAACCAGGAGATAGATCCACTTCCCCCACCCTTCGCCATCCACCATGCTTTCTTCGTCTTTTCAACCAAGAGACCGGTTGGGTAGCTAGTATCTACTACTTTCCCCCATTTACTCTTAGAACCAAGTCCTAGATTCATGGTACAACTTTCCCACTTCCTTCCCTGTTTGAACCAACTCTTAGAGTCAACTGTATGAACTAGCTTTACCTATAATAATAGTAGAAGTCTAGGTGGCTTTGGAATAGCGGACGGAAGTAGAAAAAGATCCACACGAAGCCAAGTGGGGAGCTGGGGCAGTAGAGCAAGGTAGGTTTCGAAGGAATATATACCTGAGGGTCATCGGCATGTGGCAAAGACAGCGCTGGGAGGCCGCATCTTGGCCACAATACCGCAGGAAGGAAGAAGGGGTCGGAGGCCCTCCTGAGCTGGCGCTCTCTCAGAGAGAACGGCACAGCCGCCGATCGGGACGCGCAGGGAGCCGTTGGTCTCCTCCCTCGCCGCCAACGACAGCGTGAACGATGCACCTACACCCCTGCCCCGGTCGAGGTTATCCGGCCGGATTTGTGACCAGCCGTGAGCTGAGAGAGTGTGGCCACCTATGTCTTGCTTAGATCTAGAGAGCATGAGAGAGTGAATGAGAGGAACCCTAGTAAAGCAAGCGCTAAGTCTCCTGCTTATATATAGTGGAGTGATTTTGTTGTACCAGCTTCAAAAAAATGCGCTCCTACGTGTACCTGCGAGTGGGTGTGAGAGCACTAGTGCGTGCGTGTACCGCTTATCTTCGTGAGAGTACAATATACTATGCCCAAAGAACGTTCGCCACAAGAGTAATAGTATAAGTGTGTGACGTGTGAGCTAAAATAAAATGTGCGTGACGTCTTTTGTTTTTTAGAAGTTCTGAGGGTAGGGTGTGAAGAGCACATATGTGTGTGACGTCTACCTGCAGATAGACGGTGGGTGCGAGAGGACTCGGGAGAGTCATGACTCGTGAGGGTGCGTGTGCATGAGAGAGAGGGGGCATGTATCAATGCAATGCATGTGTCCGTAAATCATTATCTGACAAACGTTCGCCACAAGCCTTTTCCTGACGAACACCGTAAGAACTGTTAGATCGGCATCCGACAGTGTCAGTTTTGCCATGTCATTTAACAGAACAGCCACTCCTCCTACACACAAATCTTCCACGTGAGTATTAGCAACTGTTGTATGCTCCCTCCATTCCAAAATGCAGTGCATATAGCTTTATTGAAAATTTGAACCTCACAAACTTTTACCGAGTTTTCGTGTACCAAATGGCACATGTAGAATACCCTGTATATATCATTTCATTCATCTTCGAGAGGTAACTATAAAGATGGGAGAGGAGTCTACAAAGAAAGACCATCGTATCACCTGCAGCAATTTCAACCATCCTTTGGTGTGGAGGAATATCATAGGAACTCTATATGATATGAATTTTATAGGATTTTTTCCTTTAGAGCCAATTGGTTCATAGGAATAGATTCATATACTCCACATTTCAAAGGAAATAAACATGATATCATTTCTATAGCTTTAGAGCCACTTGGTTCATATGAATGGATTCCTATACTCCCATAATTTCAAAGGAAAATAAACATTAGCGTATATTCAATAGAAAAGTTCCTATGATATGAACCAAATTACATCTCTTTTCTAATCCCTCCTCATAGGAATTGAGATACATGTCATCTCTAGATTCAATAGAAAAGTTCCTATGATGTGAACCAAATGACATCTCTTTTCAAATCCCTACTCATAGGAATTGAGATACTCCATGTCATCTCTTTCTCTACAACTTCCATGTATACATCTTCTATTCCTAAATAGCTAGTATAACCCACTAGTAGCTTTTTTCCAAGACATGCAACTATGGCACAAGAACTATATAGTGTGCGAATAACTTTGAAAGATGGTCGCTGGATGAAGCTACGATAGTGCAGAGATGGAAAATCCAAGCACTACTAGCCGTTGGATATCATCAACATTCCACCAGATCTGCCACATGTACAATTTAGAAGACTCCATGGTTGAACTTAAGCATAATGCACAAACCTCAAAACAGAAGCACTTCTTCTCCTTTGTTCTAGAATCCTCCATATCATAATTGATTTTTTTCTAAATGAATTGCCATTATTTATTTTTTACTTTATGCTTTACAATGCACAACCCCATGAATCTTAAATTTTTGTAAAACTAATTGATTTCAAATGAGATGAACTATAAGAACTAAACAAACATCTACATCATGCATATATGACTCAAAGCTTTACATGCTATAGTGTGTATTTATTCATAATTTGGTTTCGAAATCTCATGCGTTCAATGCATGTGTACCTTACTAGTTTTGAGTAGAGTAGCAAATTTCACGCGGCCTCGGGTATATCAATATGCAGGGCCCATGCGTCATTGCCTTTCGGTCGAACCTACCTCCACAATTTTTTGTACGTACTATATCTCCACTGGTCCCCGAACCCAAAATGCTGCCTTGTTCCCGTAAAACCAAGCGGCCCACACATATTTAAGGCATCGACTCGAACTCAATCCCTCTCCTGTTTACTACGACGTGGCCCCGCACGCCGTAGTACTCCTACAAACCCTACCTCCACACGCATGATCGGTTTTCTTCAAGAGGACGAGGGAGAAGCCGATTTGTAGTGGAGGCACTTTCAAAAAAAGGATCTATAGTGGAGACCCCTACCCTAGGGTGCCCTAGGTAGCTGATGCACGCATCATTGGTTTTCTCTTTTCTTTATGCTCTTGCGCACTAGAGTGAAATGATGGTTGCTTCGTCCGTCCAGCTTAATGCGGGAAAGGTGGGGCTTTGTGATTTGACCCCTCATCGCTCATTTTCTACTACTGCAGCGCTACGACCGGGGTGCCTCCAATTCCAACCGCTGCTCCGAACTGTAATTTGGTGCATCGCACGTGGAACAGGACGGTGGATGAGCCACATGTCGGCCAAAGGGGTCCTGTTAAGTGTGTCGCCATTTCATCTGTGGACTGACCCTTCTTGAGTTGCTACGCTAACACGACAGGAGCAGCCTACCACTTGGTTTTGCTCCTTGGTGAATCCCGACTATATTGATCTAAAAAGATACGTACTGAACTACCCTCTCCGTCTCGTTTTTTTAGGCGTCTCGGTTTATAGGGCGTGCACGTAGTTCTAGGTCATCCATTTGACTAACTAAATATGAGTTACTATGTCACAAAAAGTATATCATTGGATTCTTAAGCGGATGTAGTTTCTAAACATATACTCCCTCCGTCTAGGTGTGTAAGTCATCTTACGAAAACCAAATAATCCCAAAACACTTAGGCGCGATGCATTAACTTCTACCTCGTTTCTTGTTTCTTCACATATCAACCAATAAGAGACGAGGGGTGTGCATGCTTTTAATGACTTGAGACTACCAAACACGACATGAAGTGGTTAGTTCATTGCATGCGATAATACTAATTAGCAAATAAACATTAAGGTCTCTTGTTTTCCCTCCTCCTTGCTCACCTTGACGGAGGGAGTATTTAAAAGTCGAGGGCGGGGCTTTTCCTGTGCGGTAGGCGGGGCAGTTCCGCCTAGTCGGTTCGACGGAGACGCGAGAATATGAGGGAGTAGGCTGCTGTAAACGTAGGGCTGTGTGATTTGACAGCGAGTTACTGTTGGACAGATGGGGCCCCGTGATTTGACTTGCCATTATCATTTTAACTGCGGCGCTACGACCGGCGTGAGTCTCCCGATTCCTGACCACCTCCATACAGGTGCCTCTCCCAATGCTCCACCATGTAGAGGCTGGCTCTTGCATGAGAGCCCACCTCTCCACTTTTTCCTTGCCTCTTTCCTCCACATATGCAAAAATGCCATGTAAAGCAGGCTTATACACTACAAGAAATATGTCAACCAGTGACCTTTTGTCGGTGACCCTGGAAGAATTGGTCAAAAGCTGTCTGGGGGCTCCAAACCCTAAACCATAATGACCATTTAGGGCAGAAAGGTCGTAATTTCATTAGAGGATATGGTCGTAAAGCGGGGAACATTGCCCACTGCCTCACGCCTAGCTGATAACGACCAATATAAAATGGTCACTGCTCTTGAGCTTATGTGTCACTTTCTAGGTGTCATTTTTGCTTAAATGTTAATATTCAACAGACAGACGGGGCACACACTAACCGGCGGGACCCATTTGACAGGCGTGGCCAAGCGCTTAATTCGCCCAAAAAAGATGCGCCCGCTGGGACTCGAACCCAGGACCAAGCGCTGGCTTAGCTCGCTCGCTACCACTGAGCTAGACAGGGACTATCACTCACATATGGGAATTTAGCTATACATTATATGGAACCACGGCTCACTCGTATCACTGACAAGTGGGATAAATAGAACAAAGCTCTCTGTTCTATTTTGTCCATGAGTAAATTGCGATGATGAAATTGCTGTTGGTCTTTCCCTAAAACAGGATCCTTCTAAATTCCTGATTTATTTTGTCCATGAGTAAATAGTGAATGCTGAGTAAATAGGATCCTGATCCATTTGACTGATTCATGCCATGAGTAAATATTGAATGCTGGTTTATTTTGTCCACCAAGTTGGTCTTTCGCTGAAACAGGATCCTAGGGTTGATGTAGATTTGATGTAAACTTAGAAAATATGAAGGGAGTCATTTAACTTTGCAATGTTGTTATTGTTGGTGGTTTACTCACAGTAGTTCTTTGTGTGGCAACATATTTTGTCATTGTTGGTGGTTTAACCATAGTAGTTCTTTGTAAACCACCTCTGTTTTTTTGTGAACCAGCAGGTTTTTGTTAGCTTTTCTTTTCTCCCATGTGAAATCACTAAACCATGTGAACTGGACTAAAGTAGTGAGAAATTGGAAATAGTTGAATGTTGTGGTTAGGGAGTTAGCATATAAAGTTGGGTGCCATTACTTTCATCCATTTTCATTAATTAATGTTGATGCACTTAGATTGATTTGCTAAGTTGCAACAATTTGTTGTCTTTGGCAGATGGACAGAAGCTGGATTAGAAAAGGAGTTAGAAAGTTTTCGAAAGAACATATTAAAGGAGTTGATGATTTCATGGCATTTGTTCAGGCAAATTTTGCCAACGATGCTCACATTCTTTGCCCATGCTGCGAATGCCTCAACCGTTCAAGAATGGCTCAAGGAAGAGTGGAAGATCATTTGCTTCTTAATGGGATGTCCAGCACATATAATAGATGGATATATCATGGAGAACCTTTAGACAGACAACCTCAACATTTTGAAGCTGATACAGAGGCCCCTCATATGATGGGTGGTGGTGATGCTGGCATTGATTTCATGGAAAAGGTTTTGCGAGATAATGCTGGTCTGGAGGAAGAGGATAGGCATGAAGATGATAGGATTCCTGACCTATTGAAGGATTTGTACAATGCAAAAGATCGTGCTGGTGGACAAAAGTCGTTGTTTGCTGAGGTGTTAGAGGAGGCGAAGCACGCAACTCATGAAGGGGGTAAATTTTCAAGATTTACCTTCACCGTGAAGTTACTCCACATCAAGTCTTTCTACTGGATTAGCAATGCTGCATTCAACGCAATACTCCGCCTTTTGAGCTTGCAATTCCCTGATAGTTGTGTTCCCAGATCTTATGATGAAGCATTGAGCATAATCCGCAGGCTGGGGTTAGGTTATGTGTCAATACATGTGTGCCCAAATAACAGTGTCTTGTTTCGGAAGGATTTAGCAAAGCATGACAACTGTCCAAAATGCAATGCCTCTAGGTGGAAAGATGCTGATGGGAAGAAGTCAATACCGGAGAAGGCACTAAGGCACTTTCGTTGATACCAAGGCTGCATCGGATGTTCATCTCGAAGAAATCATCGCATGAGGTGCAATGGCACAAGCTGAAGCGGCAACCTGTGGACAATGAGCTTAGTCATCCAACGAACGAAGAGGCATGGAAAGAGCTTGACCGTATACATGTAGATTTTGCTGCAGATCTAAGGAACATAAAACTTGGCATTGCCACAGATGGGTTTAATCCGTTTGGGAACATGAGCATGTCTTATAGCATGTGGCCAGTTTTTGTGGTGCCGTACAACCTGCCACCATGGGCATGCATGGATCGGTCCAAATTCATGATGCCATTTCTTATCTCGGGTCCAAAGTCTCCAGGAAAGGATTTTGATGTCTTTATGGAGCCCCTCGTAGAAGAACTGCTCCAGCTCTGGACTGGTGTACCTACATACAATTCCTTGAGTCTGGAAGAAAAGTTCAATCTACGTGCTGCAATCATATGGTCCATCCATGATTTCCCGGCTCTGCACACTCTGTCTGGGAGGATCACAACGGGTTATAAGGCCTGTGTCCATTGTGACAAAGGCCCTTGCTCAAAGAGAATAAGGAGCAAGATCTGCTATATTGGGCACCGCCGCTTTCTTCCCCGAAACAAAGATTTTAATGGTGAGAATGAAACTCGTGACAAGCCAGCTGAATTCACTAAAGAAGAGCTGGAGCAGCAACTTGAAAAGGTGAAAGATGTGAGACCAGGAAAGCTTGCAAAGAAAAGAAAGCGTGAGGAAGGTTAATGTTGGGACCGGAGGTCTTGTTTGTGGGACCTGCCATACTGGGTTGATCTAAAATTAAGGCATAATCTCGATGTAATGCACATTGAGAAAAACATATGCGAGAATCTGCTAGGGATGTTTCTGAACATTGAAGGGAAGACAAAGGACATGGTTAGTTCTAGGCTTGATTTGGAGGACATGGGCATAAGAGAAGATTTGCATCTACAACACAATGGAGATGAAGATTCATTTGAAATGCCACGAGCGTGGTATACAATGAGTAAAGAACAAAAGCTTGCATTCTATGAATTCCTAAGAGCGGTGAAATTTCCAGATGGTTATGCTGCTAACCTAGCAAAGTGTGTTACTTCTGATGGATTCAAGCTTTCAGTATTGAAATCCCATGATTGTCACATCCTCCTCCAATGGATTTTACTGGCGGGCCTCCGAGGAATCATGGACAAGGATATATATGAAGCGGTTGCTGAGCTGGGAAATTTCTTTAGAGAACTGTGCTACAAAACACTCAAGTTGACTGTCCTGGAAAGACTTGAAAAAGAAATCCCAATTATTCTTTGCAAGCTCGAGAAGATTTCCCCTCCAGCTTTCTTCACCGTGATGGTCCATTTGGCGGTGCACTTACCAAAAGAGGCAATGCTTAGAGGCCCTGTGCAATACGGTTGGATGTACCAAATCGAAAGAAGGCTGGTTACTTGTAAGGGTTATGTGCGAAACACGGCAAGACCTGAAGGTTCTATTGCTGAAGCATATGTTGTTGACGAGTGCTTGACTTTTTGCTCTAGATACTTTGGTGATGTGGAAACAAGATGGAACCGACTGGGCAGAAATAGAGAGCGGTCTGATTCGCAAAGTGGTGATGTCTCTGTTTTCAACCATGGTGTCGTGGAATTGTCATGGCAGATGTCCTAGTGAAAGGACTTAGTCGTGGAGCCATCGCAACTAGGAAGCTTGAAGGGGTTAATCGGGACAAAGGACACAAGGTTTATACTAGTTCGGCCCCTTACGATTAAGGTAAAAGCCTATGGTCCAGTTTTGAGTGGGATTGCTTATGCCTCGATAACCAGGGAGCAAATCGCTTGACCTAGCTCTCGAGTTGATGTTACTTGCCCTGAGTCGCCGCCAGGCCGTCCCTTTATATACAGAGGCCAATGCCCAACGGCTCTACAGAGTCCCGGCCGACTCATAAACAGTGTCCGGCTCGGTCTCTTAATATTTCTTGTCTTACAATACAAGTAATGCATACATGGGGTTTGTCACTACGGGCCTTAAGTCGCCTCTGGGCTTATGGGCCCTTCTTGAACCGTCGTCTTCAACCTTGGTCCTGGGCTTCAAAGTACTCACAGGTATGACCCGGCCCCTCCTGGGCGGGTCATACCTAATAATCATATCCCCAACATTAGGCCCCAGATTGATTTGAACTGGTTCATGTCAATCTTTGATACTTAAGAATAATCTTCTGCTCCTTGTTTATGAAGCTTTTATAACCCGCCATGATTTCATCCTTCGAATCTGTGGTAACCCGCCATGACGTCGCCTGCCATAAATGCATGCTTTGTCCAATATATCTCAACAGATCTTCGTCTTAACGGTCGTCTGAAAATCGAGGCGCCTTTGCAGTTGGATAACTATGTTTTTCGGCATCCTCGTTTTCCGCACCCACTTAACAACCTTTTTTATAAATAGACCCAACTAGGTCTTTTCTCATTCCCCCGTTTCGCATCTTCTTCCTCTCACCCTCATCTGCTACTGGAGCTTCGCCGTCGTCGCCACCGTGCACTTCACTCTCGTCGAGCTTGGCCGCTGCTTCGACGTGACTCTGACCAGAGAACGACAGCATTCCTCCTCCGCAGATCCTCCACAGTAAGTACTTCTCCTTTCCGCGCCATAGATCTACACTAGGGCTAGCATGTTCTTCTGTACTGGGCATAGTTCATCCAAGTTCTTCGCTCTTGCCTCTGTTGTAGCTTGTTTGATCCAGTAACAACATGGATCTTGTGCGGTTATTGTTCCACATCCATTTTTAGTAGTAGCAGATCTCCTTGCTTTGTAGAACAACCCCATCCGAACGCATGAACTCCTCTGCGCCCTGTTTCTAGGTCTAGTAAATTTTCTTTTCTGAACATTTGTTTGATCCAAAACAACTGCTGCAAGTTATGAAACCTGTTTGTACACCACTTAGGCAAAATCTGTATTTGTTGGATTTATCTAGTCATGGCGACTCTGATCTCCGGCTTTAAGGAAGTAATAATCTAAACCACCCCTGTCAGTTTAAATAATGCTGACGGCTTATAGAGCCTATGGCGGCTTAACTAACCAGGACATAATTATCCTTATACCATTAGGCCCCTTCATAAGCCGCCATTTTCTGAATATGCACTGTAATATTTTTATCTTCCCCGGCTTAAATTTGAGCCGACCCTTTTACTTTGTTTTAGGCTTTCAATCAGAATGGCACCCAAAGCACCTACCTCCTGCAACTGGGTTAAATGCATTGTCACTGATAGCACCTTGAATGACTTTCTGAAGACCGGCTATCTGCCGAAGAAAGAAGTCATGCCTTATCGCGCTCTTAACCCGGATGAGGAATTTCCTCAACCTAGAGACGAAGAGGTCATTGTCTTCACAGATCATATGAACCGGGGATTTACTCCTCCCGGCTCAAAATTCTCCAGAGATGTGCTGAACTTCTTTGACCTCCACCCACAAGATATCGGACCCAATTCCGTGTCTAATATTTGCAATTTCCAAGTGTTCAGCAAAGTTTACCTTGGCGAAGAACCCAATTTACTACTTTTCAGAGAGCTGTTTTACTTGAACCGCCAGACGGAATGTGCCAGCGGCCAGAGCTTGGAACTTGGCAGAGTTTCAATTCAGCACCGCAGGGATGTGATCTTTCCCTATGCTAACCCACCAAGCCACCCCAAAGACTGGAACATGACATGGTTCTACTGCAAGGATACCTCTCCGGCCGACGAGAACCCTCTACCCGGCTTTCGCGCCCTTCATCTTGAAACCAATCATCCTCTACCTGACAAAATTACCGCCACGGAGCGTAAATCTCTCGCTCCTACTTTGGCCAAGATCAAGGCTCTGCTGGGGAACGGGTTGACTGGTATCGACTTGGTCCGGGTTTGGCTTGCCTAGCGAGTTATTCCATTGAGCCGCCGCACTGGTTTGATGTGCGAGTATACTGGTGCCAAAAATGATCCTCTGCGTCACAACCCTGATGACTTACCTGCCCATGTTATTGATGACATGACCAAGTCTCTTCTCAATGAGAGTCTGGCGGATTGTGGCAAAGTGGGGCTAGCCCCTTTCTGCAAAGATAACCCGGCTCCAAAGGTAAACCGCCCACATGAAATGATTATCTTATTTTCTTAATGTTTCACCCATACTCATGAATATGCTTAATCCTTGCAGGCGGGTGATAAATTTTGGAAAGTTAAATATGATCATGAGGCTTCCAAGAGAGCAAGGAAAGAAAAGAAAGCCGCCCGGAAAGAAGCTGTCAAAAAGAAGGGCAAGAAGGCTACTACTTCTGACCTGCTTCGGCTAGCGGACTCTTCTGAGTCGGGGGTAGCCCTTGATTCCTTTGGCTTACTTTTCAACCATCTTATTGACACTGATCATCAGCAGGAGGACACCAGTGCAAGCCGTAACAAGGTTGATGAGGTAACCATCCTTTCCTCCGACTCCGAGCCTTTGCCAAGACGGAAAATCCGCAGAGTGACCCAGAAAGTAAGATTTTCTCATCCTTTAGCTCATCACGACCCTCAATTTCTTTTGAAGCGGCAAATTCATGAGAGCCGGAGGAAGACCCAGACCAGCAAGGACGCGGAGCTCTCCTCCGGCTTACCAAACACTCCAAGGAAACGCCGGAACAAGGTCACTTCTGTTTTAAATAAATTTTACCCCTTGCCGGGTCTCTTTCGTCAACCACTCAATCCCTCTGACTCGAATTATTAGGATACTTCCCCTTCCTCCGGCGAGTCATTACAGTCCAATCTGCCAACCTTTAAGACTGCACCAGGGTATAATAAGCCGCTCATTTTGTATTTACTTTAATCTTCTTGCATCTACATTAATCCTTTTATTTTGACGTAGTGGTCAAGCCAAGCCCAGCAAAAGGGTTAGGAAGAACAAACCAGCTGAAGATAGAGTTGCAACTGAGCCGGCTCTCGAAACAACCGTGCCAGACTCAAATACTCATGAGCCGCCATCTGAGCCAACGCAAGATGTACCACCTCCTGCTACTGACCCGCCCACTGATCAAGTTGTTGATGATTCAAAAAATCCCAAGGCTCCAAGCCCGGTCCGGACATATGATCATTCCAATGCTGATGTAGAGATCACCAGAACCAACTATGCTGAGTCGGGAAGGCTGACTGTGCTGGCTAAATGCCCCACCAAGGAAGAACTTCTGGACCAGTGCCGAGTCAAGATGGATGTTGCTAACTATGCTCATATGAGCATTGGAGACGTCTTTTCCGGCTACATGAGCCAAGTGCATAACAGCCGGAACCTTGAGATTGACAAGGTGAAGCAGATGCACCAAAAATTCGAGGTATAACCCATTTTCTTTTGTGCATTCACCTTTAGTATTCTAGCCCCCAAGTCTACTGCTTATGATGCTTATGTTGTAGACTTTGAAACAAACTTTAGGAACATAAGGAAAAGGAAAAAGTATCGGCCTACCGTGTAGTCCCCAAGGGTCGGTTTAACCAATATGGTTGAGCCGGTTCTTTATAGAAAAAATTCTCATAGTTCTTTGAACAACAATACGCATTAGCCCCCAAGTGCCAAGTATTATTGCTTGCAAAATGCTTGGGACTTACTCTTATAAATCGCCATCGTATGAAATGCCATGGAAAAGAAAACTCTTTGGGACATTAGCCCCCAAGTGCCAAGTGTTGTTGCTAGCAAAATGCTTGGGACTTTAATACTGCATAAATAACTTACTTGATTTGAACTTTACACTTGTATAGGCTACCACGAGTCAACTCGAGTCCAAGGTGACTAATCTGAAGAGTCGCCTTGAGATCCAAGAGGCGGAACTTGAGAAGGCCAACACGAAGTTCGCATTCAGTGTTTCTGAACAGGAGAAACTAAAGAAAGAATTTGAAGCTGAAAAGAAAATCTAGGTAGATGAAAAGACCGCACTGATAAGCCGAGCTGAGAAGCCAGAGGCGGCTCTGGAAGAAGTCACTGGTGAATTATCTGGTTTAAAGCGCCATGTCTCTCAAATGGTCTCCGCCATCTTTGGTAAGTTGCCTTTGAACTGCTTTAACTATCTAAGCCTTTCAATGAATCATAAGACTGGAATTAACTCACCTGATGATGTTTATACAGGCCCCAAAAGCTCAAACTTGAACCAAAACATGCTAACCAAACTGAAGGCAGTGTACACCTTGGTGGAACAATTGTATACCGGGTCTCAACGTACAATAGCCACGGTGGCTCTGGCGAATGAAATGCCAACTCTCCTGGTAGATGTCTTGTGGAAGTTTTCTGTTCTTCCTCAATGAATCAATGAACTGAGACGGTTAGCTGCAAGAGCCGGAGCAATAAATGCTCTAAGCCGGGCCAAGGCCTGGTTACCAGAACTAGACCCGGCGGACATTGCCATTGGTTACCCCAGCCTGAAGGAGGATGGCACTCTGTTTGAAGACGTAGACTTTCTCGCCTGTGTCAAAGAAACACGCCCCGTGGCGACTTTGATAGCAAATGAAGTGGATCTTACCAAGTACCAGGCGGGCTATGATGAAGAAAACCGGAGAATTCTAATGCCTCAATTTGACGTGACTAGTCTGATTCCCCCACTCCGTAAGAATACCTTTGCTCCTGAAGTTGACCCGGCCGGCCTTGTTGATGTTGAACCTGAATCTGAAGCCTTGAACAACATTGACTGGTCATCGTCAACCTTCCAGGAAAAGGAGCAGGGCGAAGGCGCGGAGATGGCTAATCCAGACGCTTCAAGTCAATCATGAAGGTGAACCTGCCGTGGCGAGTCATACCTGGGGTGTAAAAAACAATGCAATCTATTTGGACTCAACGAGTCCTGTAATAGGATAGAGATAACTTTTATTTTGGCCGTGCCATCATGCACGTTTCTAATGCTTAACGCCATTAAGCCGCCGTGTTATATCTGTCCATGTTACTTTTCTTCTGCCCACCGTATGCTTGATCAGGTTTTGAAGACTGTCCTGCATATGAAAACAGACTGCAAACATCTCTTGACATCGGAAAAAACAGGCGGGTCAAAAGGAAAAAAGAATCATAGATTAGCTTGTTGCAAAAAAAGCAACTATGATCTTATGCGTAAGACTTCTTATATTTGCACTGCCGGTTTATATGATCCGGTTAATAAGGGTGATAACCCAGTCCTTGGATACCCAAAGAATTTCAAAGATACAATGATGCTTATGGATCGGTGACTCATTAGTCGATATTGAACTAGGTTAAAGCCATCGTATTTAAAATTTGTAAGCCTCGGAATAAATCTCAAGTCAAAAAAGAGGGGGGTTTCCAGAGACAATTTAAATCGGAAGAGAATAAACAATTGCAAGGCTACTGATTCGAATACAATCAGTAAACCGTTCCAGAGGGGTTTAAGCTATGATTCGAATACGATCATGTAGCCCCCAATGGCTTTGGCGTTGTGCCGATCAAGAGGGTACCGACAGCTATGTTCTCTTTGGTTCGAATACGACCCATGTTTGAACAGGAAGCCCCCTAATGACCTTGAGAGTTTTTTAACGACTCTGATTCGAATACAATCAAAGTCGGTTCCCAAAAGGGGTTAAGCTATGATTCGAATACGATCAAGAAGCCCCCTAATGAGCTCGGCAGTGTGTCAATCAAAAGGGTACCGACAGTTATGTTCTCTTTGGTTCGAATACGGCCTATGTTTGAACAGGAAGCCCCCTGGTGATCATAATTTTTAATGGCTAGATTCGAATACGATCGTAAGCCGGATCAAACGGGTTTAAGCCAGATCAAATATGATCAGCCCCCAAGTGATCATGTGAGAGAATAATGATAATAGCAATGACAAATTTACCTTGGGAGAAGGAAAAAAGGACAGAGGTCCTTCTTTATTATTCATCATAATATATACATCGGTAGAATATGTACATTAGGGGAGCCTATGGCTCAAGTGTAGTAGGACCGAAGATGAGCAATATTCCACGGCCGGCGGGTCTCCTCCTCCGACTTACGTGATTCTTTGTGCTCTCGAACATCGATAAGGTAATATGACCCGTTGTTCAAGTTCTTGCTGACCACAAAGGGCCCTTCCCAAGGTGGGGATAACTTGTGTGCATCAGTTTGATCCTGAATAAGCCGGAGCACCAAATCACCTTCTTGAAAGGTTCTGGACTTGACCCGGCGGCTGTGATAACGACGCAGGTCCTGTTGGTAAATCGCCGAGCGGGCTGCTGCCAAGTCACGCTTCTCATCCAACAAGTCAAGTGCATCCTGACGTGCTTGCTCATTATCAGCTTCCACGTAAGCCGCCACTGGGGGCGAGTCATGATGGATGTCGCTAGGGAGAACCGCCTCAACTCCATAGACCATGAAGAAAGGTGTATAACCCGTAGATCTATTAGGAGTAGTGTTAATGCTCCACAACACAGAGGGTAACTCTTCAACCCAGCAACCCAGAGTCGTCTGCAAAGGGACTAAAAGCCGGGGCTTAATGACTTTCAATATTTCCTGATTGGCTCGCTCGGCTTGACCGTTGGATTGGGGGTGAGCCACTGATGAAACATCAAGCCGAATGTGCTCCCGTTGGCAAAATTCTTCCATGGCACCTTTAGACAGATTAGTGCCATTGTCAGTTATAATGTTGTGCGGAAAGCCGAAGCGAAATATCACCTTCTTCATGAATTGAACTGCCGTGGCTGCATCACACTTACTGACAGGCTCTGCCTCAACCCACTTTGTGAACTTATCAACCGCCACCAAGAGGTGGGTCTTTTTATCTTTGGACCTTTTAAAAGGCCCAACCATGTCAAGCCCCTAGACCACAAATGGCCAGGTAATTGGGATCATCCTCAACTCTTGAGCCGCCACATGAGCCCATCTTGAGAACTTTTCACAACCATCACATCTACTGACCAAGTCCTCTGCATCAGCATGAGCCATCAGCCAATAGAATCCATGACAAAAAGCCTTAGCCACGAGGGATTTTGACCCGGAGTGGTGACCACAATCTCCTTCATGAATCTCACGGAGAATTTCTTGGCCTTCTTCAGGAGAGACGCAACGCTGAAACGCCCCTATAACATTGCAATGATGCAACTCGCCATTGACAATCGTCATAGACTTAGATTGCTGGGTTATTTGCCTGGCCAATGTTTCGTCCTCAGGAAATTCACCCCGTGTCATATAAGCCAGGTATGGCACCGTCCAATCTGGAATGACATGAAGAGCCGCCACAAAATGTGCTTCTGGGTTAGGAACAACCAAGTCTTCCTCCGTGGGTAGCTTGACAGAAAGGTTATGCAGAATATCCAAAAAAGTATTAGGCGGCACCGACTTACGTTGAGATCCCATCCGGCTTAAGGAATCAGCCGCCTCGTTCTTTCTTCGATCAATGTGCTCCACTTGATAACCCTTGAAGTGTCCCGCAACTGCATCGACTTCACGGTGATAAGCCGCCATGAGAGGGTCCTTAGAAGCCCACTTGCCTGATACATGCTGAGCCACAAGATTTGAGTCACCGAAGCACCGTACCCGGCTTAAGATCATCTCCTTAGCCATCCGGAGACCATGGAGTAAGGCTTCATACTCAGCTGCGTTGTTAGTACAAGGAAACATCAACCAAAGCACATAACAAAACTTGTCACCTCGAGGGGAAGCCAAAACAACTCCAGCCCCCGAGCCCTCCAATTGTCTGTACCCGTCAAAATGAATTGTCCAATACATGTTGTTCGGCTTTTCTTCAGGTATCTGCAGCTCTATCCAATCATTGATGAAATCCACCAGTGCTTGAGACTTGATAGCTGTGCGCGGCACATACTTTAAGCCATGAGGCCCAAGCTCAATGGCCCATTTGGCGACTCGTCCTGTAGCCTCTCTGTTTTGAATGATATCTCCTAAAGGGGCAGAACTAACCCCAGTGATAGGGTGGCCCAAGAAGTATTGCTTAAGCTTCCGGCTTGCCATGAACACCCCATAGACGAGCTTCTGCCAATGCGGATATCGCTGCTTGGACTCAATCAGGACCTCACTAATGTAGTAAACCGGTCGTTGAACCAGGTGTTCCTTGCCAGCCTCCTTGCGCTCCACCACGATGACCACACTGACAGCACGCGTGTTAGCAGCCACGTATAGTAACAAGGGCTCCTTATCAATGGGAGCAGCAAGAACCTGCGGCTTAGCCAATTGTCTCTTGAGATCTTCAAAAGCAGCGTTAGCAGCGTCACTCCAGGTGAAGCTGTCTGTCTTCTTCATCATTTGATATAGTGGCATGGCCTTCTCTCCTAACCGTCTTATGAACCGACTTAAAGCAGCGATACGACCCGCCAAACGCTGAACGTCATTGATACATGCTGGTTTGGCCAGAGAGGTGATGACCTTGATCTTCTCCGGGTTAGCCTCGATGCCCCTGTTAGAAACCAGAAAACCCAACAGCTTGCCTGCAGGCACACCAAAAACACACTTGGTCGGATTAAGCATCATCTTACAAACCCGAAGATTGTCAAAGGTTTCCTTGAGATCATCAATCAAGGTCTCCTTCTCTCTGGATTTTACCACTATGTCATCCACATAAGCATGAACATTGCACCCAATTTGATTATGAAGACAATTCTGTACACATCGTTGGTAAGTCGCCTGGGCACTCTTGAGCCCAAAAGGCATTGAGACATAGCAGAAGGCTCCAAACGGAGTAATGAATGTTGTCTTCTCCTGGTCCTTAACCGCCATCTTGATATGATGATAACCAGAGTAAGCATCCAAGAAACTCAAACACTCACAACCCGCCATAGCATCAATGATCTGATCAATACGAGGGAGAGCAAAAAGATCAGTTGGACAAGCCTTGTTTAAGTCCGTTTAATCCACACACATCCGCCAAGTGCCGTTTTTCTTGAGCACAAGCACCGGGTTAGCCAACCACTCTGGGTGAAACACTTCAATGATGAACCCAGCTGCTAAGAGCCGGGCTACTTCCTCACCAATGGCCTTCCGCCTCTCCTCATTAAACCGCCGAAGAAATTGCCTGACCGGCTTAAACTTTGGATCAATATTAAGAGTGTGCTCAGCGAGTTCTCTTGGTACACCCGACATGTCAGAAGGTTTCCATGCAAAGATGTCCCAGTTCTCACGAATGAACTCGATGAGCGCGCTTTCCTATTTCGGATCCAAATTAGCACTGATACTGAACTGCTTGGAGGAGTCGCCTGGAACAAAATCAACAAGCTTAGTATCATCAGCTGACTTAAACTTCATGACTGGCTAATGTTCTATGGTTGGCTTCTTTAAAGATGTCATGTCTGCCGGGTCAACATTGTCCTTGTAGAATTTTAACTCTTTTGTTGCACAGACCGATTTAGCATAAGCCGCGTCACCTTCTTCACATTCCAAGGCCACCTTCCGGCCCCCGTGCACCGTAATGGTTCCCTTATGACTTGGCATCTTGAGCTGTAAGTACACATAACACGGCCGTGCCATGAATTTGGCATAAGCCGTCCGTCCAAACAGAGCATGATAAGGGCTCTTGATCTTGACTACCTCAAATGTCAATTTCTCAGCTCTGGAGTCATATTCATCCCCAAAGGCTACCTCCAATTCAATCTTACCGACTGGATACACTGATTTACCGGGTACGACTCCATGGAAAACAGTGTTGGACTGCTTAAGGTTCTTATCAGTTAGCCCTATGCGACGAAAGGTCTCATAGTAGAGGATATTGATGCTGCTACCTCCCTCCATGAGTACTTTGGTGAATTTATATCCACCCACCTGAGGGGCCACCACCAGGGCTAAGTGACCCGGATTGTCAACCCGGGGAGGGTGATCCTCCCTACTCCATATGATAGGCTGCTCGGACCATCTCAAGTAACGAGGAATTGCCGGCTCAACCGCATTCACAGCCCTCTTATGAAGCTTCTGGTCTCGTTTACATAAAGTGGTGGTAAACACATGATATTTCCCACTATTCAGCTGCTTTGGATGGCTCTGGTACCCTCCTTGCTGCTGTTGCTGACCGCCCTGGCCATACTGCTGGTTATACCCACCTTGGTTGCCCTGGGAACTTTGGAAATTAGGGTTTGACCCGCCGCCCGAGCCATGAAAACTGCCACTACCTGAGCCGCTGCCCTGTCCACTGTTACCATCAAACATGTTGGAATTTTTGAAGGCCTTCATGATTGTACAGTCCCTCCATAAATGGGTAGCCGGCTTCTGTTGAGTGCCGTGTCTTTGACAAGGCACATTCAACAATTGCTCAAGTGTGGGGCCTGAGCCGCCAGACCGGGGAGGTGGCCTCCCCTTGCGTCGTTGGTTGTTACCCTGCGCACTGGTGTTAGCCACAAAATCCAAACTGCCGTCAGCCTTACGTTTAGTACCTCCTTGACTAGTCGCGTTGTGTTGAGGGCCCTTGCCATTGTGTCAGGACCCCGACTCAATGCCACATCGATCTAGCATGTAACACCTCATATCACTTTGCGGCCTCACGCACGGTATTCCCACGGGTGTCGCCTTACCTTTGCCCGGGACCGTTTGCGCCTTTTGGCACACGTATATGATAGTGTCGCTAGCATCCATATGATAAGGAGCCCGGGCTGACATGGCTAGTCGTAAACCCAAAGTGGCACTAACTTACAGGGACAGGCATCCATGACCCAGCATCGAACGTGTCGGTCATCAGCGAGTGAATCCAGGCTGTAGCATTGGGCTAGCAGGACTCCGGTGAACCGGGCTGTAGCGGGCTAGCAGGACTCCGGTATTCATCGTGTGACATTTCCCCGAAGGGACAGACACAGGAACGAAGAAGGACACATGTCGGCCAGCCTAAGTGTTCCGGAGCAGTAGCAAGCTACCATGGCTCAGTGGAAACACTAGGAGACATTTCCCGGTAAGAGAGGCTACTAAGGATAAAAGATCCCACACATACCAAGCATTTCAATAACATACACACAATATGCTCGATATGTGCAAATACAACATGGCATCACAACATGACTCTACGACTCAAGTATTTATTCAATAGGCTCCGAGGAGCGAGATATTACAAACAGGGGTCTCATGACCCAACATTCAGAGCATACAAGTCAAAGCACATGCGGAAGCTTAACATGTCTGAGTACAGACAACTATAAAATGAAAAAGGCTGAGAAGCCTGACTATCTACCAGATCCTGCCGAGGGCACAAGATCGTAGCTGAGGTAACAAGCTAAACGTCGAAGTCCACGCGGTACTACTAGCAAGACCGAAGTCTCTCTACAAAAACATAAAATAGGCAAACATGAGTACAAATGTACCCAGCAAGACTTACATCAGAACTAACTACATATGCATCATTATCAACAAAGGGATGGTGGGGGTTTAACTGCAGCAAGCCAGCTTTGACTCGGTGGCTATCCTGAACTACGACTGCAAGTAACTCTTTGAGGTGGCGCACACGAGTCCACATATTCACCATATCAATACACCACTATGGATCCGCTCTCGTCTCCCTACGAGAACGCCGTCCATAGCACTCACGCTTATCTTGCGTATTTTAGAGTATCCACTTTCACTTGTCTATGAACTGATATAGGCAACCCAGAAGTCCTTTACCGCGGACACGGCTATTCGAATAGATGATGTTAACCCTGCAGGGGTGTACTTCTTCACACACGCTCTCACCACTTACCGCCGTTTACACGACATGTACTCGGCAACCTTCAAGCGGAAGCCCAACGTGGGTGTCGGCCACGGCCTACCTAAACACTCAAGTCTCTAGTCCAGGTTTATCGCCTATTCGGGTTCCATCCATGAGGAGATCCGGCCGGAGTTTCGCTCACAGCCCCAAACTATGTGAACAGGGTTCCGTGACACCAAACGGGCGCCCGGTATACCTGGCCACGTGCCTACCGCATCACAGCCCACCCCTCCGGTCAGCGCTGCTCACGGCCTCCAGCATACTACAAACACCAGAAACTACTTGCAACTCCTGGACAGAGGACAAGGGTGATTAAGAAGCCGAGAGGGTCCATTGGTTTCGGGCCCAATGCGTGGTAGTAGCTGAATCATGGATCACAAACACAGAACTCAGTTCCTGAGGACGGCTTCAATGAGACAACCCACCATGTACTCCTACATGGCCTCTCACCGCTACCTTTACCAAATCGTGTTCACACACTTAGCTCACACACAGTAGGACATATTCACACACCTCTGATTCATTCCCGATGAATCAGACCTGACACAACTCTAAGCAGTAGCAGGCATGACAAACAAGCAAGAATGAGTAGGCACAACAGGGCTCAAACAACTCCTACTTATGCTAGTGGGTTTCATCTATTTACTGTGGAATGACAGGTCATGCAGAGGATAAAGGGGTTCAGCTACCGCAGCAAGTAACAGATGAATCGGTGTTGTCCTAATGCATTAAAAGAGAGCAGGAGCGAGAGAGTAGGATTGTATCGGAATGAACAAGGGGTTTTTGCTTGCCTGGCACTTCTGAAGATATTATAGCTCTTCATCGGTGTCATCGATCTCATCGTCGAAACCACGTCTATCGAGAGGGAACAACACCGGCAAACACAGAAGAAACACGATCAATGCAATGCACAATATGATGCATGCTATGACATGGCAATATGAATGTGTTTTGGGCTAATGCACCTAGCTATGATTTAAATGAAGTTGGTTTGAATACATGATTCAAATTCCAACTCCATATATGGTTATTTAAATGCCCTATATTTGTTTTGTCCAAAACAAAGGACAAACATTGTTCAAACATGCATGAGAATGGTACAGATGGATTCCTTGAATTTTTCTGATAATTTTTCATATATAATTTATTTGATTTGGAGTTACGGTTGATTTTATATGATTTTTAGAAGTTTGGGGTATTTTCTGAAATTTTCTGAATAATAATAAATCCAGAAATGATTTATGGCGTCAGCACCACGTCACTGTGACGTCAGCAGAGTCAACTGGGCTGGCTAGGGTCAAACCTGACGTGTGGGGTCCACATGTTAGTGACACGGGTTAGACAGGGGGGGGGGGTTAGTTTAGTTTAATTAAAGATTAGGGGCACTAGGGCCCACATGTCAGTGTCAGGGGGTTAGATTAGGTGGTGATTAGCTTAAGCTAATCACCTGATGGCGGGGTCCACCTGTCATGGACCCAGGGGAGGTCAAACCCCTGGTCAGTAGGGTCAATCCCGCCGGCGTCTCGACGCCGGCGACGATAGGTGCGGCGGAGGGGCTCGGGTTTGAGCTACGGACGACGGTTTCGAACGAGGTTTGCGGCTATGGGTTGCTGGCGCTTGCGCGCATCCATTGGTAGCATCGGGAGGGTGAGACGTGGCCTGAGTCGACGGCGGCAAGCACGAGTGCGGCGGCCGGAGCTCGGGTGGTGGCGGGTTTGGCGCTACGAGCGGTGGTTTGGCGCGCTGGGGGCACTAGGGAGGAGCTTTTGCTCGTCCGCATCCAAAGGAACGGACGGGAGGCCGCGAGGTGGCCGGAGTTGAGCACGGCGTCGACCTCAACGGCGGGCGGAGCTCGGGCGAGCTCGGGGTCGGTGTTAGGGAGCATGGCAGGAGGAGCTGGGGCGTGCTACGGACTCCTGAGATCGCGGTGAGCACGACGATGGGCTCGGAAACGAGCTGCGGTGGCTGTGGCCACGGCCACGCCATGGCCGGCGGCGAGAAGCTCTCGGCCGCGGTGGAGAAAGAAGCTAGGGGATGAGCGCGAGCTTGAGAGAAGGGGGAAGAGGAAGAGGGGCTCACAGTGGATCGAACGGAGGGGTCGGCGAGCTCGGGGAAGCTTCTGCGACGGCGAATTTATGGCGGCGATCTCCGGGCACCGGGGATGAAGACGACGACGCTCCGGTCGACTGGAGCCTCCTCTGGTCGCGTGCGTCGGTGTGCAGCTCCATGGGGTCGGGACGGAGCTCAGGGATGCGGAGAGGGAGCGAGGAAGTGGCTGTGGCCGCGGTGGTTGCGAGCGACGTCGGCGACGGCTCTCGGTGGGGAGAGCAGAGGAAGGGGAGATATCCAGAGAGCGAGGGAGAAGTGAGAGGGGGTCGGGGAGGCGCGTGGCGTCGCGGGAGGCGACCAGGGCGACGAGGGGGTAGCCAGGCAGGCAAGGAGGAGCTGGCGCGGCTCGCCTGCGCGCCGGGCACGCAGTTGCTTCGGGGCAAGGGGAGGAAGACGATGGAGGGGCTGCACTGGTGGGCTGGGCCGATTCTGCTGGGCCACCAGGTGGGTGGGCCTCAGGTAAGCGTCAGGTAAGACCTTCTCTCTCTCTCTTCTATTTGTTTTAGTTTTCTATTTTTATTACTCTGTTTTGAATTAGTAAAAATACTAACTCATTTTATAAAATCCTGACAAAAATTGTGGGCACTATTTGGATTATTTCCAATAGCCCCCAAGTACTTTCAGGATCATTTGGACTTCTAAAAAATATTATAAAATTTAAATGTCCAAATTCAAATACTTATGAATTAATCCAGTGACCAAATGTGACATGAAAAATGTGCAGCACCTCTGGTTCTGGTTTAAAGCATTTTTCCAGAAATGATGAACATTTTCTAAAGCCATTTGAATTCACTGAAAAATATTTTTGGTTGAACCTATTTGAATTCCTTTAATGCTAGGGTTTAGGCAATCCCCATTTCAAGTTTCATAAAATTTAAACACGATGCATGGATGCAATGCCACTAGTTACAAGCAAGCTCTAGGGCTGTGACAACTCACCCCACTAAACAAGAATCTCGCCCCGAGATTCAAGACGTGAGGTAAGAGGAAAAGGGGAGTCATGAAACTATCACAATCTTCATGATCCAATTGCCCTTCTCGGAGATGGTGATCCATTCCATCATCTTGGTCTTGACGTCTTTTCTTTCGAGATCTTCACTCGACACAACAACAGAAAGAAGGGGGGAAACCCTACAGGATTTACTCGTCTTTGAAGATCGAGCAACTCAAGATCAGTTCATGGAGAGACGTAAGAACAACTCTTGAGTTGAGACACCAAACACACATTAGGAATGATGGTAAAGAAATGGATGACGAAGGTTCAATTGGTAGGCAACCATTCCACGCTTAGGTAAAATGGTGGATGGTTTCGACACCTTAGGAAAAGTGACGCAAAGAGCTATTCCCCTAAGTGGCAAAAAGAATTACTTTTGATTCAGAGATCATTGAAACTCTTCATACCAGCCTAAGGCAATTCACAACGATCGTTTGGCGGGGTGCAAAGGAATGGTACACCCGGACTAGAATGGATGATGTGGACTACCTTGTTGAAGACAACGCAATGGATGATTTTTGCTTATCACCGGAAATGGAAGGGACCCATGGTAGAATGGCACATTGGCGGTGCAAGCTGGGAACAAAATGCAAATGATGGGAATGATTCTAGTAACTGGTGAGAGGCTCAACAATAGAGAGTTATTCCACTATTGGAATGGTTATAGCATAACCGAGGAAATCTGGGGCAATCCCAGTTAGTACCGATGATAACACGTAGCGCTTGTGCGTGCTCTCAAGAACTTGAGCATTTCCATAATCATCAAGGTTTTACCAACATCCGTGTCAAGGATGCTGACAACACAACATACTACCATGATGAATAGCGATGGACGATGCAGATGCAAAGGAGGATAACACTTTCTCAGATTTCACCTTAGCGAGGCCAAGCAAATAAAATCTGAATGATCGACCGAGAGACATTTAGCACTCCGCTTCTAATGTTCTCCTTGATGTGCTAGCGTAATCCACCCATAGATATGGTTTGATATCTAGAACATCAAGTAAAAAGGTCGGACTTCGGGAACACAAAAATCATAAGGCACAACTAGGGAGTAAATCCTACGAAGTCCTTATGGGAAGGGGGCCAACTTCCTCAAACAAGATACTATAATAATAGGTCTACCGGATGGGTGTGTTGGCCACGACATCCACCTTACCGGTTATCGAGAGACCAATATTATAGTTCTTGGGAAATGTTTCAACCATCACATCTGCCTGAGATTCAGATCTGGTTGGTGTCAGGATATTCCAGACTCATCGAGTCTAGGAAGAAAAACGAAAGTTTGCAACACAATCGACGAGATGACGTTGCGAGATTCTCGGGAAATGAACTACGATAGTAAGCTCCAAAACATGAGCTGGTTCTGCTACAAACATGTGAACACGTTGTCCCAGACAAGCATGACCACAAAGTAGTCTTATAATAAAACACTACCGAGTTCAGGAGGGGGAACCATCAGCGAGGATATTGAAGTTTTGTACAAATCCGTCTGGTACCTTCGGGACTAGCACTTAGAACTTATTAACCTTGAACAAATCAATCAGTGGCTTGGTGTGCTAGGGACACATATAGAATGGAGGTTGCAAGTCTCCAGACCACAGAATACTTCGCACGTATGCATGACTGATTTGGGATGATTCCAAAGGAAACAACATTGACTTTCTCGAATCCATGGCGGCAACTTGCATCAAATGCACATGAACTGGAGGAAGTCACTTCTTACATCCGAACATATGCTTCATGAACTAGCATGAAGAAATGCTTTCAAAAGTTTCCAACACTAGCTTAATGTTCAACAAATCATGGAGGAGATAAGGATGTTGTCAATGGGCTCAACAACAATTCATCCGGGTTTCCTTTTAAAAGGAATTCCATAGTTAAGTGAACACGGTGATAGCATTGGTCAGACCAAAGAATATAATGGTGTATGCTCGAGGAAAAACCACGAGTAAGACAACATTACGGACATTGTTGGTTCTGACTTGATTTGAGGATAGCCCACACCCAAATCAAAGGTTGGACAAGATGATAGGTCCATTAACTGATCAGGAGGGTCAGTCGATGAAAATATCAACTTTCTTCAACACACATCCAAGACATCCCTTATAATGAACTATATCGGACAAGCTTCTATCTTCCAACTCTCCAAGTTGATGCATAGCTTAACCAACTAGCTCAGGGGTATCCAACATGGATTCTTGGAGAAAGGGTGGTTTACAGGATAAACCAACTTGATCACGAGCTCAACATAACAGTCAGGTGACAACCTGGTGATACTTTCGAGAAGATATTCGGAAAATCATGAACCACCGATATGTTACTAAGATCGAGAACAATCTTGCTTTTCAGGGCAAGATGATATGATCAAATGAGCGAGGACTTGACAAAATCCTAACTCATAATCGAATTGTGCACCAGGAAGATGGACAAGGTAGCACGATCAATCTTAGAATGATGATTCAAGAACAAACACGTTAAGAATGAGGTTATTGTCCATTTAACTACCAAGCAACAAGGTTGCTAGGAGTATTGATTTCACACATCACAATTCATTTGTCGGTATTCCGGTTGCATCAACACGAGGACCGAGGAATGACTAATGATGGAGAGAAGTATCACTACGTCAAAATTCATGAGAGTTGGTGCAGTTCTCATGACAATTCTGACATAAAGGGGGTAATACTCCAAGGTAGAACAGAACCAAAAGCTGGATTGGCATTTGATCTGCGGAATACAACTGCTTTGACCCAATCCTGGATATGGAAGAGGTACTGGAGTTTGTTTCTCCAAGTGATTCAGGACAGAATGGCTTGACGGGCCACAAGAGTAATAGGCATCGATAAACGAACGCACGCATACTCTTGACTATCAATTGATAGACGAAGGTCAGTAGACAACTAAAGAGGGACAACTCAAAGGAACATATAACTTTCTGAGTTGTGGATGCATAGATTAGTATGTCGAACCAAGTTCAACATAATTCTTCCGGATAACCCATGCAGAAAGGTTGAGCTGGCAGAGTCACAATATAGCATGGAGAATTCATCGAGAGCACTCTTGTTGTCATCTTTTGGTTCAGAAGAACTCCTGCCAAGAATGGTTCATGGTAATAGGAAGAAGGATGTACCATGAACCTCGAGGACTATCGCAAAGGTTACTAATAACCTAAGGAACTAGCAAACACTATCAACATGAAGTAAGTAGAGTGAATCTCGGGTTCAAGAACCCAGGAATAGAATGCCTACTAACTAAATGGCATCACGGGATGCTTTCGATAATGACGGCCAGAATCATCACACTGGAAACACAGATCATGGCTACACCACTAGATAATCCTCTAAGCACTTAGGGTCATAATAACAATTCCAACATATATATCGAGGCAATAAATTACCTCAACACACCGGTAAGTGTGCTTATTCTGACCATAAGGGACATCGGGAACGGAGAGAAAGGATTTGCAAATGCATCAGACTATTTAGAAACCTGGAATGACTCGGACAACATAACGGCTGTAAATGCTCAGAAAAGATTTCAGACATGCTACAAAAATGGTGGCATAGCCACTCAGAAGCACAATATCAAGGTTTCGAGATCATCAGTTAACATAGGGAAGTAGTAGGAACTGAACTCAAGCTTAAATCCAACAATCTTATAAGTCTACGGATTAGTAACACGTGATCCTGATAAAAAGAAGAGAAAGCCTAGTTCCTTAACCCCGTAGGAAAGATAAGATGGATCAGATCAGAGGGCATGAGGTATAAGGAGTAAAAAGAGCCTTATGTTCCATCCCACAATCAATTCCCTTATATAACTAAAGAATTTCTAGACTCAACTTCGACCAGTTTGGCTTGGTAATCCTACAGGCAGTCAAGCTCCGATACCAACGCTGTCAGGACCCCGACTCAATGCCACATCGATCTAGCATGTAACACCTCATATCACTTTGCGGCCTCACGCACGGTATTCCCACGGGTGTCGCCTTACCTTTGCTCGGGACCGTTTGCACCTTTTGGCACACGTATATGATAGTGTCGCTAGCATCCATATGATAAGGAGCCCGGGCTGACATGGCTAGTCGTAAACCCAAAGTGGCACTAACTTACAGGGACATGCATCCATGACCCAGCATCGAACGTGTTGGTCATCAGCGAGTGAATCCAGGCTGTAGCACTGGGCTAGCAGGACTCCGGTGAACCGGGCTGTAGCGGGCTAGCAGGACTCCGGTATTCATCGCGTGACATTTCCCCGAAGGGACAGACACAGGAACGAAGAAGGACACATGCCGGCCAGCCTAAGTGTTCCGAAGCAGTAGCAAGCTACCATGGCTCAGTGGAAACACTAGGAGACATTTCCCGGTAAGAGAGGCTACTAAGGATAAACAACTAGATAGCCAGATCCCACACATACCAAGCATTTCAATAACATACACACAATATGCTCGATATGTGCAAATACAACATGGCATCACAACATGACTCTACGACTCAAGTATTTATTCAATAGGCTCCGAGGAGCGAGATATTACAAACAGGGGTCTCATGACCCAACATTCAGAGCATACAAGTCAAAGCACATGCGGAAGCTTAACATGTCTGAGTACAGACAACTATAAAATGAAAAAGGCTGAGAAGCCTGACTATCTACCAGATCCTGCCGAGGGCACAAGATCGTAGCTGAGGTAACAAGCTAAACATCGAAGTCCACGCGGTACTACTAGCGAGACCGAAGTCTCTCTACAAAAACATAAAATAGGCAAACGTGAGTACAAATGTACCCAGCAAGACTTACATCAGAACTAACTACATATGCATCATTATCAACAAAGGGATGGTGGGGGTTTAACTGCAGCAAGCCAGCTTTGACTCGGTGGCTATCCTGAACTACGACTGCAAGTAACTCTTTGAGGTGGCGCACACGAGTCCACATATTCACCATATCAATACACCACTATGGATCCGCTCTCGTCTCCCTACGAGAACGCCGTCCATAGCACTCACGCTTATCTTGTGTATTTTAGAGTATCCACTTTCACTTGTCTATGAACTGATATAGGCAACCCAGAAGTCCTTTACCGCGGACACGGCTATTCGAATAGATGATGTTAACCCTGCAGGGGTGTACTTCTTCACACACGCTCTCACCACTTACCGCCGTTTACACGACATGTACTCGGCAACCTTCAAGCGGAAGCCCAACGTGGGTGTCGGCCACGGCCTACCTAAACACTCAAGTCTCTAGTCCAGGTTTATCGCCTATTCGGGTTCCATCCATGAGGAGATCCGGCCGGAGTTTCGCTCACAGCCCCAAACTATGTGAACAGGGTTCCGTGACACCAAACGGGCGCCCGGTATACCTGGCCACGTGCCTACCGCATCACAGCCCACCCCTCCGGTCAGCGCTGCTCACGGCCTCCAGCATACTACAAACACCAGAAACTACTTGCAACTCCTGGACAGAGGACAAGGGTGATTAAGAAGCCGAGAGGGTCCATTGGTTTCGGGCCCAATGCGTGGTAGTAGCTGAATCATGGATCACAAACACAGAACTCAGTTCCTGAGGACGACTTCAATGAGACAACCCACCATGTACTCCTACATGGCCTCTCACCGCTACCTTTACCAAATCGTGTTCACACACTTAGCTCACACACAGTAGGACATATTCACACACCTCTGATTCATTCCCGATGAATCAGACCTGACACAACTCTAAGCAGTAGCAGGCATGACAAACAAGCAAGAATGAGTAGGCACAACAGGGCTCAAACAACTCCTACTCATGCTAGTGGGTTTCATCTATTTACTGTGGAATGACAGGTCATGCAGAGGATAAAGGGGTTCAGCTACCGCAGCAAGTAACAGATGAATCGGTGTTGTCCTAATGCATTAAAAGAGAGCAGGAGCGAGAGAGTAGGATTGTATCGGAATGAACAAGGGGGTTTTGCTTGCCTGGCACTTCTGAAGATATTATAGCTCTTCATCGGTGTCATCGATCTCATCGTCGAAACCACGTCTATCGAGAGGGAACAACACGGGCAAACACAGAAGAAACACGATCAATGCAATGCACAATATGATGCATGCTATGACATGGCAATATGAATGTGTTTTGGGCTAATGCACCTAGCTATGATTTAAATGAAGTTGGTTTGAATACATGATTCAAATTCCAACTCCATATATGGTTATTTAAATGCCCTATATTTGTTTTGTCCAAAACAGAGGACAAACATTGTTCAAACATGCATGAGAATGGTACAGATGGATTCCTTGATTTTTTCTGATAATTTTTCATATATAATTTATTTGATTTGGAGTTACGGTTGATTTTATATGATTTTTAGAAGTTTGGGTATTTTCTGAAATTTTCTGAATAATAATAAATCCAGAAATGATTTATGGCGTCAGCACCACGTCACTGTGACGTCAGCAGAGTCAACTGGGCTGTCTAGGGTCAAACCTGACGTGTGGGGTCCACACGTCAGTGACACGGGTTAGACAGGGGGGGTTAGTTTAGTTTAATTAAAGATTAGGGGCACTAGGGCCCACATGTCAGTGTCAGGGGGTTAGATTAGGTGGTGATTAGCTTAAGCTAATCACCTGATGGCGGGGTCCACCTGTCATGGACCCAGGGGAGGTCAAACCCCAGGTCCGTATGGTCAATCCCGCCGGCGTCTCGACGCCGGCGACGATAGGTGCGGCGGAGGGGTTCGGGTTTGAGCTACGGACGACGGTTTCGAACGAGGTTTGCGGCTATGGGTTGCTGGCGCTTGCGCGCATCCATTGGTAGCATTGGGAGGGTGAGACGTGGCCTGAGTCGACGGCGGCGAGCACGAGTGCGGCGGCCGGAGCTCGGGTGGTGGCGGGTTTGGTGCTACGAGCGGTGGTTTGGCACGCTGGGGGCACTAGGGAGGAGCTCTTGCTCGTCCGCATCCAAAGGAACGGACGGGAGGCCGCGAGGTGGCCGGAGTTGAGCACGGCGTCGACCTCAGCGGCGGCCGGAGCTTGGGCGAGCTCGGGGTCGGTGTTAGGGAGCACGGCAGGAGGAGCTGGGGCGTGCTACGGACTCTTGAGATCGCGGTGAGCACGACGGTGGGCTCGGAAACGAGCTGCGGTGGCTGTGGCCACGGCCACGCCATGGCCGGCGGCGAGAAGCTCTCGGCCGCGGTGGAGAAAGAAGCTAGGGGATGAGCGCGAGCTTGAGAGAAGGGGGAAGAGGAAGAGGGGCTCACAGTGGATCGAACGGAGGGGTCGGCGAGCTCGGGGAAGCTTCTGCGACGGCGAATTTACGGTGGCGATCTCCGGGCACCGGGGATGAAGACGACGACGCTCCGGTCGACTGGGGCCTCCTCTGGTCGCGTGCGTTGGTGTGCAGCTCCATGGGGTTGGGACGGAGCTTAGGGATGCGGAGAGGGAGCGAGGAAGTGGCTGTGGCCGCGGTGGTTGCGAGCGACGTCGGCGGCGGCTCTCGGTGGGGAGAGCAGAGGAAGGGGAGAGATCCAGAGAGCGAGGAAGAAGTGAGAGGGGGTCGGGGAGGCGCGTGGCGTCGCGGGAGGCGACCAGGGCGACGAGGGGGTAGCCAGGCAGGCAAGGAGGAGCTGGCGCGGCTCGCCTGCACGCCGGGCACGCAGCTGCTTCGGGGCGAGGGGAGGAAGACGACGGAGGGGCTGCAGTGGTGGGCTGGGCCGATTCTGCTGGGCCACTAGGTGGGTGGGCCTCAGGTAAGCGTCAGGTAAGACCTTCTCTCTCTCTCTTTTATTCGTTTTAGTTTTCTATTTTTATTACTCTGTTTTGAATTAGTAAAAATACTAACTCATTTTATAAAATCCTGACAAAAATTGTGGGCACTATTTGGATTATTTCCAATAGCCCCCAAGTACTTTCAGGATCATTTGGACTTTTAAAAAATATTATAAAATTTAAATGTCCAAATTCAAATACTTATGAATTAATCCAGTGACCAAATGTGACATGAAAAATGTGCAGCACCTCTGGTTCTGGTTTAAAGCATTTTTCCAGAAATGATGAACATTTTCTAAAGCCATTTGAATTCACTGAAAAATATTTTTGGTTGAACCTATTTGAATTCCTTTAATGCTAGGGTTTAGGCAATCTCCATTTCAAGTTTCATAAAATTTAAACACGATGCATGGATGCAATGCCACTAGTTACAAGCAAGCTCTAGGGCTGTGACACATTGCCATTCTTCTTTCTCTTCCCTGCCTTATCATCATCAGACTCGGGATCCTTGGTACTATCAGAGTCAGCATACTTGACCAGAGCCGCCATCAGCGTGCCCATATCATTGCAATCGCGCTTGAGCCGCCCCAGCTTTATTTTTAGAGGCAAAAAATGGCAATTTTTCTCCAACATTAAGACTGCAGAGCCGGCATCCATCTTGTCAGATGAATGTATTATGGCTTTAACCCGGCGCACCCAATGGCTTGTAGACTCACCCTCTTCTTGCTTGCAATTTGTCAGATCCACGATCGACATAGGCTGCTTGCATGTGTCTTTGAAATTCTGGATGAACCGGGCTTTTAGCTCCGCCCATGAACTGATTGAATTAGGTGGCAGGCCTTTCAACCAAGTGCGGGCAGTCCCATCCAACATCATGGTAAAATACTTCGCCATTGCAGCATCACTGACCTCCAATAACTCCATAGCCATCTCGTAACTTTTGATCCATGCCCCGGGCTGTAAGTCGGCCGTATAATTCTGCACCTTCCTAGGCCCCTTAAAATCTTTGGGCAAACGCTTGTTACGTAAAGTGGGCACTAGACATGGGACTCCTCCGGTCCGGGTGACTATACCTGCCTCGACAGAAGTCATTGGATAAACCGGATACGGCTGGTAAGCCGTCAACTGAGTCGCCTGCTCAGCCGCCTGCTGAGCCGCTCGCTCTGCCTCTTGACGTATTCCGTCCTGGTCTACCAAATTAAAGGCCACATGGCGCGCCGGGTTATGCACACCGGGCTGGTCACGGCACCTCATGTTGCTTGAAACGAACGTTGAATCCATGTGCCTACTATTACTCGGGCTTCGGCCTGGACGAGGAGTTGAATGGATCCTATCCCGGCTGTATGAGTACACCTCCTGTTGTGCTAAGGCCGTCTGAAGAAGTTCCCTGACCCCGGCGAGTTTCGACCGCCACCGGAGAGTCACCATCAATTGGAAGAGCCGCCAATCGTGCCGCTGCCGCTATCATGTTCTCCAACGGGTTAGAATAGTGACCCGGCGGTGTTGGCACGTATTGGGTGGCATTGTGTTTATGCGGGGAGGTCCCATCATCTGCAGTTGAAAAGGCGTGCCATCCCCGGGTGTTGCAACATGGTCTGCACCTGCGCGTGGAGAGAGCCACAACGGGTTACATGTACGTGGGAAGACCCTTGGCGGGTTACTGGGCCCTGCCCCTGGCGTGTGAAAGAGATTTCGAGGAACATAAACCGGAGGGAGTCGAGACTGAGCCTTCTGATGCCTTCTCCTCATGAACTCATTAGCCGCATTCTGGTCTTGCGTGAGCCGGAAAGTATGTGCCTGGATTTGCTGAGCCTGAACATCTAGAGCCGCCCGCTCTGCAGTTATCCTGACATCTTCAGCTGCTAGGTCCTCTTTAGCCTGCACCATATCCAATTTTAACTGTGCCACCTCCGCATCATGACGAGCTTGATCCGCCGGGTTGACTACATCGATTAATAGGGTGGTCAGTTTGTCCATGAAATCCATCAACACCTAAGCCGGCGAGCGCACTGGGCCTCCTGTCCCGGTTGCTGCTGACCCGGAGGTTATGGCTGCTGCAGCTGTGGAATCTTGGATAGGTTTGAAAGTGCAACTATCCCTAGGTGGTTTTGGTAATTCCTAACAACATATAGCTCATTGAGCTAACATCTTTCCAAGACAAACATTTCAGGAAAAGCTCAATGAATGGCATGGCATGGATGAGGAAAGTGGATCCCTCAAAATTCTAAGGATAAAAGGATTGGCTCAAGCTCAAAATCTCAAGACTCTACATTTTATATTTTAGTGATCCAAGATCGCATTGAGTCTATAGGAAAAGCCAATACTATCAAGGAGGGATGAGGTGTTGCTTAATGAGTTTCTTGCTTCAAGTGCTTAGTGATATGCTCCAAAAACCCTCAACTATTGTCTCATATCCACATATGACCTAAACCTAAAGTCAAACTTGGCCCCATCGATTCTTTCTATCTGGCGCCACCGAGTTTAGATGTCATAGCCACTGCCACAAACCCTAGGCAAATCGGTCTCACCGATAGGGATCTCGGTCTCACCAAGATGGGATTGTAATCTCTCTGTTTCCCTTCATAAGGTTTCGGTGTTACTAAAGTGAGCTATCGGTCCCACCGAGATTGCAATGTAAACTCTCTGTTTCCTTTTTGTAACATTTCGGTCTCACTAAAAAGAGCGAATCGGTCCCACCGAGTTTACTTGACCAACTCTCTGGTTAGCTTATTACCAAAATTGGTCTCACCGAGTTTGTGTAATTGGTCTCACCGAGATTATGTTATGCCCTAACCCTAACCATATCGGTCCTACCGAGTTGCATGTCGGTCCCACCGAAATCACTAACGGTCACTAGGTTTACTGAATCGGTCCGACCGAGTTTGTTGATTCAGTCCCACTGAGATTGGTAAATTGTGTGTAAAGGTTAGATTTTGTGTGGAGGCTATATATACCCCTCCACCTCCTCTTCATTCGTAGAGAGAGCCATCAGAACAAACCTACACTTCCAACTTACCATTTCTGAGAGAGAACTACCTACTCATGTGTTGAGGCCAAGATATTCCATTCCTACCATATGAATCTTGATCTCTAGCCTTCCCCAAGTTGCTTTCCACTTAAATCTTCTTTCCACCAGATCCAAATCCTGTGAGAGAGAGTTGAGTGTTGGGGAGACTATCATTTGAAGCACAAGAGCAAGGATTTCATCATCAACACACCATTTGTTACTTCTTGGAGAGTGGTGTCTCCTAGATTGGCTAGGTGTCACTTGGGAGCCTCCGACAAGATTGTGGAGTTGAACCAAGGAGTTTGTAAGGGCAAGGAGATCGCCTACTTCGTGAAGATCTACCGCTAGAGAGGCAAGTCCTTCGTGGGCGACGATCATGGCGGGATAGACAAGGTTGCTTCTTCGTGGACCCTTCGTGGGTGGAGCCCTCCATGGACTCGCGCAACTGTTACCCTTCGTGGGTTGAAGTCTCCATCAATGTGGATGTATGATAGCACCACCTATCGGAACCACGGCTCAAAAATCAATGTGTCTCTAAATTGCGTTTGAAATCTCCAAACCCTTCCCCTTTACATTCTTGCAAGTTGCATGATTTACTTTCCGCTGCTCATATACTCTTTGCATGCTTGCTTGAATTGTGTGAAGATTTCTGGACTTGTGCTAAGATAGTTAAAATCTGCCAAAGACTAAAATTGGGAAAAGGCATAGCTTTTAATTGGTCAAGTAGTCTAATCACCCCCCCCCCCCTCTAGACATACTCCAAGATCCTACAAGTGGTATCAGAGCTTTGGTCTCCATTTTTTTTTGATTTCCATAGCTTTTGGTGGTCATAGCCTTGGTTTCACAACCTAGGAGAGTATGACGTCTAGCGAGGGAAATTATCACCGTAGAGGTCCTAACTTTGATGGTACTAATTTTGCTAGTTGGAAGCATAAGATGAAAATGCATATTCTCGGACATAACCCCGCCGTTTGGGCTATTGTGTGTATTGGCTTGCAAGGTGAATTCTTTGATGGGAGGGAACCAAACCGGGAAGCTAGCGCAGAAGAATTGAAGATGCTGCAATATAACACTCAAGCTTTTGATATCCTCTTCAACGGATTATGCCCCGAAGAGTTCAACAAAATTAGCCGTCTTGAGAATGCAAAGGAAATTTGGGATACTTTGATTGATATGCATGAAGGTACTAACTCCGTCAAGGAATCCAACTTGGATGTGCTCCAAAGTCAACTTGACAAGTTCAAAATGAAGGATGGTGAAGGTGTCGCTGAAATGTACTCTAGGCTTGCTCTTATCACAAACGAGATTGCGGGTTTAGGAAGTGAAGAGATGACCGACAAATTCATCATCAAGAAGATCCTAAGAGAATTGGATGGAAAATATGATACCGTGTGCACATTGATCCAAATGATGCCCAATTACAAGAATCTCAAGCCAACAGAGGTCATTGGAAGGATTGTTGCTCATGAGATGTCACTCAAGGATAAGGAGGAACTTCACAACAAGTCAAGTGGTGCTTACAAAGCCTCATGTGAAGCTCCTACATCATCAAGTGATAAACAAACCTTCAATGAAGAATTGAGCTTAATGGTGAAGAACTTCAACAAATTCTACAAGAGTAGAAGCAAAGAAAGAAGCTCCAAGTCAAGGTCCTACAATGACAAAAGATCTTCCAGTCGAGAGCGCAATTACTACAATTGTGGGAGACCCGGACACTATTCCAATGAGTGTACGGCACCCTACAAAAGAAGAGAAGATTCTCCCAAGAGAAGAAGTAGAAGAGAAGAATCATCGCCAAGAGAGAGAAGGAGTAGAGATGATCGTTATGAACGAAGAACATCCCGGAGAAGCAAGGATTCGGAAAGGAAGGACAAGTCATCAAAGAGCTACACAAAACGAAGACATCAAGCTCATGTTGGTGAATGGATATCTGGTTCCGACTCTAAACATCACTTCGAGAGAAGCTATCACTCCGACTCCGAACATACTCAAGATGAAGGTGTTGCCAGTCTAGCACTTGTGTCAAACAACTCCTATGACATATTTGATTCACCAAATGAAGGAATTGGAAGATGCTTCATGGTTAAAGGGCCAAAGGTAACACACCCCGAGTATGTTGATTTCAATAGTGATGAAGATGACTTGTTAGGTGATGATGATTTACTTGTTGACAACTCTAGTGATGAATACTATGATGAAACATCAATTAATCATGCTAATCAAGATAAAATGAATGACGATGATAAGGAGAAAATTGAGCTCCTAACTAAAGAACTAAACACTCTTAAGTTAGCTCATGAAACTATCTTGGAAGATCATCGAGAACTTTTAAGGATTCATGAGAAGTTATGCTTTAAAAAGCTCAATCTTGAGCAAGAGCATGAGTTCTTAAAGGTAATCAATGATGATCTTCGTAAGAAAAGTTCTTCTTACATTGCCAAGCATTTACTCTTATCTACTTACATGCCTCAAGTCAAGTCTAGTAACAAAAACAAGAAGGATTTTTCCTCTAGTAGTAACAATAATCATGCTAAACCCAATCTTGTTGCTTCTAGTAGTTCTCTTGATTCCACTAACGATTCTCTTAGCCAAGTTACACTTGAGCAAGAAAATAGCTTATTGAAGGGAATCATAGAGAAAGGTGTTTACAAGAGCCTTGCCGGGAGTAAGCAATTCGAGGAAATTGTACGCAAGCAAGGAAGGCACCGGAAGAATCAAGGTGTTGGTTTTGAAGGAAAGTTCAATGCCAATGGAGTTGAGTGGGAAGAAGATCAATACCCCAAGACTAAGTTTGTTCCTCAACAAGAGAAGTATGATCCTACTTCCTTTGAGGGGACACAAGCTCAAGATGATCTTCCACCACAAGACCACAAGCACAAAGGCAAGGGCAAGCTTCAAGAGGAGATTGATGCATTTGAAGAAGCTCCTAAGGCCTTGGTCAAGTGGGTTCCCAAGACTACGTCAAGTTCTACTTCATCAAGCACGACTACAACTCCAAGGATTCCCATGAAGATGACGTGGATCCCGAAGAAGAAGAACTAGAGAGTTCTTGAGGGTGACTCTGCCAACATACTTCACTCATATCATTTTGGCAAGGACAAGTGCAATCAACTTCCACATCTTGCACTAGTTCAAGGGGTCACAAACCCTCATGTTGGTAAGACAAGGGACAAGGTAACCTAATGCTTTCATGGACATCATCTTGTGTGTGCATCACTCTACGTGTATGGATATACTTGTTTGTTCCTTGTGGGACTAACCCGTGTAGGTATTAGTATTAAAAGTGCAACTCACTCGAAAGGATTGCTCCAAATGATCTTCATCAACATTGAGCATCCACATCTTCAACACCTACATGAAGTCATCATCGACAAAACCCAAGGTTAGTTCATCCCTCTAAGGGGGGATCTCACATCTAGGGGGATCTTAACTCTAAGAATTGAGTCAAAGCAACTCTAAAGGTGTGAACACATCAATGCATTATGTAAAAGTGGTAACCCCGCTTGAGCTTAAACGATGAGTATGACCTATGATCGAATGTTCTCATTTGACTCCTAAGTCAATATACTCATATATAGATGACCTAGTCATCGCCAATTGTTTGATAGATGCTAGAATTGGTTGTGCATGATTTGCCACATATTTCATTTGCCATTTTATTGTGTGAGCATGTTGGTTGCATATTTAACTCATTCAAGGACATCCACTTGTTACTTTGATTGATTGGCTTCTTTTTCTTTTGCCAAGTGGATGAACAAGAATGCCTCAGAACCTTCTCTAGCTATCTATGCTTTTCTTGTCTCAAACTCTATTCATGCTACATCACAAAATTTGATCAAGTCAGATTCAAACCACTCTGTGTGAGGAGCACTTGGAGTCCCCGATTCGTCATAGACTTAAACTTCCAAAACTTCTTTGTGCATTTTGGTCTGACTGATTCCTCCATTTCGGTCATACCGAGATCACTAAGTCGATCTAGGTTTTCAATCTTGGTGCAACCGATTTGAACTTTTCGGTCTCACCGAGTTGCTGTAACTGTCAACAGTTATGCATCTTGGTGCCACCGAGTTGTTCCACTTGGTCACACCGACAGGGTCGGGCTATATATACTCATGGGCAAAAATTTGGAAACTTTCTCCAAACCCCTTCACCCGCGCATAGCTCGCTCTGCCTCCAGGGTCTCCGGATCGTCGACTTCGTCGCCAGCCGCCTCCTGTCGCTGGTCTCCGCCATCGTCAACGGAATTCAACCCCACCGTTGCTGCCGTAGCGAGTTCATCGCCAAACTAGGGTATGGACTCGATCACAGTGCTATCACCGTCCGATTCCTAGCACATTGTGTTCATCATGACTCTTGCCGCGATTGAAATAGTTCTATCCAGTCAAAACAATCCTTAGATTAGATGGGATTTGAAAATTTAGGGTTAGGTTTCCGCCGAAACCATCTCGGACCCACCGAGTTGAAAAACTCGGTTCCACCGACTCGGCTAAAGCCATTGCACAAGTGATTCTCGGTCTGACCGAGAATTGCAAATCGGTGTGACCGATTTTAGAACTCTATGAAACCCTAGCAGTCTCGATGCCATCGAACTGCGACTTGGTCTAACCGAGTTCACTAGTTTAGGTTCCAAAAGCTGCTTCGGTATCACCGAGTTTGCAAATCGGTTGATCCGAAATGCTTTCTTTGGAAAACTAAAACTAAGTTTTTGAATCATTCTTTTGCAAAAACCTCTGCATTTTGTGATGCTCATCCATTCTATCTCAACTATATCTATTCACAGGGTCAGCAGTCAGTGTTTGCAGCATGTCAGACCAAAGTGACAGCTAGAACCAGCCAGAGGAGCAGATTCACATGAGTGAGGGCACTAGTCCCTCTAGTTCCTCAGATGAGGGCAGTAGGAGCACCCCAAGCAATTTGCCCAAAGCTGCCACAAGGGCCAGAAGGAAGAGAACCACAGACTCTGAGGATGAAGACTATGTGGCAGCTGAGGATGAGGCCACTTTCAAGAAGATTGTGCTCAAAAAGGAGTATGGCTCAGCTACAACTACAAATCCAGGAGCTGGTCAACTCCAAGATGGGCACATGCAAATACTTGTTGGATAAGGAACACTTTGCTATCTATCCAGACTTTGAGGACAACCAAGTAGTCATGAATGAGAATGAACCATATTCAGTGCAAGCACAAGAGAAGAAGGAAAAGGCAAAGAAGGAGAAGGCTGCCAAGATGCCAACAATTGATGAGGCATCTGAGTACTTTTTGAAGAGCAAGCAGGATCAGCTTGGTTACTTAATAGCATCAACTCTGAGGATTGAGAAAGGGTTGGCCACCCTAACTCAAAACCAGGAGAGCCTTGAAAGAATCATGGAACAAAAGTTCTATGACTTAGATGTGAAAGTAACTAAGATTCAGTCTGTTGTGGAGTAGCTTCAGGAAGATATGCAGGAGAGGAAGGGAAAGACAACCACTGATGCATTTGCTAGAGTGCCTCGAGCTCAGAGATCAGTTGCAGTGCCAGTGACAGACACCAGAGCCACTTCATCTGCACCAGCTATAGCTCCAGGGTAACCAGCTCCAGCACCAACTCCTCCAGCTCCATCCTCATCAACTGAAGTCTTCGTCCAAGGAGCCATCTCTACACCACCACCTGAAGATCAAGCCTGAGAGTCGTTCTAGTACTATGCATTTTCTATGAACTTTTTGGTAACTTGTTGCCAAAGGGGGAGAAAAATGTGTAGATCATAGGCTTCGAGAGAGAGAGTTTGCTTTTGTTCTCTCTTGCTTTTCATGGTTGAACTTTATTTGCTTTTGCTTGCTTGAGATACTATGTTATTGTCTGTGTGATACATTGATGATCATGTGTTTGATCATATGCTACCTTAATGCTTGTTGGATGACAATATTCCTTTTATCTCTATATGATCATTCACTTTTCTTGGTGATGAGTGCATGTATTCAATCTTTATTATTTTGAGTGCTCCACCAAGATGTATGTGACATGGAAGGGTAACCCATGAGCCTAACTCCTTGTGCATTTGCAGTCCAAAGCAAATCTTAAACTATGCACAAATTTAGGGGGAGCTCTTGCTTATCACATACTTCTCAAAGCGACGATGTTTTTCAATCTTATTATAATTTGTCGAAGCTTTGATCTATATGTTGTCATGAATTACCAAAAAGGGGGAGATTGAAAGTGCAACTATCCCTAGGTGATTTTGGTAATTTCTAACAACATATAGTCATTGAGCTAACATCTTTCCAAGACAAACATTTCAGGAAAAGCTCAATGAATGGCATGGCATGGATGAGGAAAGTGGATCCCTCAAAATTCTAAGGATAAAAGGATTGGCTCAAGCTCAAAAGCTCAAGACTCTACATTTTATATTTTAGTGATCCAAGATCACATTGAGTCTATAGGAAAAGCCAATACTATCAAGGAGGGATGAGGTGTTGCTTAATGAGTTTCTTGCTTCAAGTGCTTAGTGATATGCTCCAAAAACCCTCAACTACTGTCTCATATCCACATATGACCTAAACCTAAAGTCAAACTCGGCCCCACCAATTCTTTCCATCCGGCGCCACCGAGTTTAGATGTCATAGCCACTGCCACAAACCCTAGGCAAATCGGTCTCACCAATAGGGATCTCGGTCTCGCCGAGATGGGATTGTAATCTCTTTGTTTCCCTTCATAACGTTTCGGTCTTACCGAAGTGAGCGATCGGTCCCGCCGAGATTGCAATATAAACTCTCTGTTTCCTTTTCGTAACATTTCGGTCTCACCAAAAAGAGCGAATCGGTCCCATCGAGTTTACCTGACCAACTCTCTGGTTAGCTTATTACCAAAATTGTTCTCACCGAGTTTGTGTAATTGGTCTCACCGAGATTACGTTATGCCCTAACCCTAACCATATCGGTCCTACCGAGTTACATGTCGGTCCCACCGAAATCACTAACGGTCACTAGGTTTACTAAATCGATCCGACCGAGTTTGTTGATTCGGTCCCACCGAGATTGGTAAATTGTGTGTAAAGGTTAGATTTTGTGTTGAGGCTATATATACCCCTCCACCTCCTCTTCATTCACAGAGAGAGCCATCAGAACAAACCTACACTTCCAACTTACCATTTCTGAGAGAGAACTACCTACTCATGTGTTGAGGCCAAGATATTCCATTCCTACCATATGAATCTTGATCTCTAGCCTTCCCCAAGTTGCTTTCCACTCAAATCTTCTTCCCACCAGATCCAAATCCTGTGAGAGAGAGAGTGGAGCATTAGGGAGACTATCATTTGAAGCACAAGAGCAAGGAGTTCATCATCAACACACCATTTGTTACTTCTTGGAGAGTGGTGTCTCCTAGATTGGCAAGGTGTCACTTGGGAGCCTCTGACAAGATTGTGGAGTTGAACCAAGGAGTTTGTAAGGGCAAGGATATCGCCTACTTCGTGAAGATCTACCGCTAGTGAGGCAAGTCCTTCGTGGGAGACGGCCATGTTGGGATAGACAAGGTTGCTTCTTCGTGGACCCTTCGTGGGTGGAGCCCTCCGTGGACTCGCGCAACCGTTACCCTTCGTGGGTTGAAGTCTCCATCAACGTGGATGTACGATAGCACCACCTATCGGAACCACGGCTCAAAAATCACTGTGTCTCCAAATTGCATTTGAAATCTCCAAACCCTTCCCCTTTACATTCTCGCAAGTTGCATGCTTTACTTTCCGCTGCTCATATACTCTTTGCATGCTTGCTTGAATTGTGTGAAGATTGCTTGACTTGTGCTAAGATAGTTAAAATCTGCCAAAGACTAAATTTGGGAAAAGGCATAGCTTTTAATTGGTCAAGTAGTCTAATCACCCCCCCCCCCTCTAGACACACTTCAAGATCCTAGAAGGTTGTGTGCCGGCCATGAAGATCCCAGCCCTGCTCGGCGGCTCGAAGCAATCTGGAATACTGCTACCATCGGAACAACCCCCAAGCCCGCCATCCTGCAGTTGATACAACGAATCTGTCTCACTTGTGGACGACTCACCATCAGAGTAGATGGCCGTCTCACCGCCAGAGGCAGATCCTTCAGAGAGTCCTTCGTGGATGCATCCCACGAAGGCACGCTTTACCGTCGGCGGAGCTCGGGCGGGTCTCTCATGCTGAGCCGTCTTGATGAGGTTGGTGCAGATATCCGGCTCAGGGCCCGGCTCGCCGATCTTGCCGATGAAGACGTGAATTCCGCCAAAGGGGACCCGGTACCCGTACTCAATTGAGCTGGCGTCGGGGCCCCAGCTTGCGTCGTCAATGTAGAGCTTGCCGCGACGACTCTTGGTCATCCGGCCCACGGAGTATCCCTTGAGCCCTTCGAAGCTGCCCTTCAAGAACTCAAATCCACCGTGCGCTGGCCCCATGGTGGGCGCCAATTGTCGTGGAATTATCATAGCAGATGTCCTAGTGAAAGGACTTAGTCATGGAGCCATTGCAACTAATAAGCTTGAAGGGGTTAATCGGGACAAAGTACACAAGGTTTATACTGGTTCGGCCCCTTATGATGAAGGTAAAAGCCTACGGTCCAGTTTTGAGTGGGATTGCTTATGTCTCGATAACCAGGGAGCAAATCGCTTGACCTAGCTCTCGAGTTGATGTTACTTGCCCTAAGTCGCCGCCGGGCCATCCCTTTATATACAGAGGCCAACGCCCAGTGGCTCTACAGAGTCCCAGCCGGCTCATAAACAGTGTCCGTCTCGGTCTCTTAATATTTCTTGTCTTACAATACAAGTAATGCATACATGGCGGTTTGTCACTATGGGCCTCAAGTCGCCTCTGGGCTTATGGGCCCTTCTTGAACCGTCGTCTTCAACCTTGGTCCTGGGCTTCAAAGTACTCACAGGTATGACCCGGCCCCTCCTGGGCGGGTCATACCTAATAATCATATCCCCAACACATGGTGTGAACTTTCTTGGAGCCTCACAATACTTGGAGGCTGGTGATGAGTATGACAAGATGGTTTGGTATGTGCTCAGCAATTGCGCTGAGGTTCTACCATATATTGAGTACGTTATATCTTGTGCACTCATTATATATATATTTTTGCTTGGGTTGGCACTAGCCTAATGATTTAATTCACATGTTTTGTTTGCATTGTAGGAAATGCAAGGAAGAAAGCAAGATCAATGTTGATAAAAGGGTTGCCAAGGGGTTTGCTAATTGGTTTAAGAATCATGTGAGATCTTTAGCCACATATTTGATGTTTTCTGTGTTATTCACCAACTGTTAAATACCATTGTTTGCTAAATGGTTTATTTATGCAGATTGGAAAGTTGCATGAGGAGAAGAAGGTCAGTGATGATCTATTTGTTTTGGCATGCTTACCGGATAAGCGAGTGAGAGTGTATTCAGTATGCATTGCTGATGGTGTTCGGTACCACACCGTTGACCGCGGAAAAAAAGGAAGACACAGAATAGTGGAATCGTCACTGAGCGGTCACATGATCATGAGATCATTGACTTCTATGGTCGGTTGAGAAGCATATAGAGTTGCAGTACAACTCTAGTGGAGGCATCCATCGCTCGGTTGTCTTATTTCGCTGTGACTGGTTTGAGCTTGGTAGCAAGAAGAAGAGAGACTCTTTTGTCAAATATGATGACCACTTCAAAAGCATCAAACACTGCAAGGTGCTGGTATAAGAGTGATCCATTTATTCTAACAACACAAGCAACAATGGTGTTTTATCTGCCAGACACTCTTTTGCACGGAAAATGGCGAGTTGTGCAAAACTTTGAGCACAGACACTTGTGGAGTGTGACTGAAACTGAAGTGGAGAAAGGGCCCGGTGATGGTGGACTAACATACCAAGATGATGGCTCTACGGAAGTTCCGTTGCAAGATGATGATGTCTCTATGGAAGTTCCGGTGCAAAGCAAAGTGCGAAGGGACCGGGAACGTGTGATGGTTGATGCTGCAACAATTGAAGGCATCAAGAAAAGAAGAAAGGTGGTAGCGGATGGACATGAGAGCGAGGATGAGTAAAACAGGACTGATCATACTATGCTGCAATATTGTAGTGATGATGAGGAAAACAGGAGTGGGCATAGAGTTCCTTTTTTCGTATTGACGATGATGAGTAGAGAATGGACTAGCAAAGGTAAATAGTATTACTGAAGGAAATATGCCCTAGAGGCAATAATAAAGTTATTATTTATTTCCTTATTTCATGATAAATGTTTATTATTCATGCTAGAATTGTATTAACCGGAAACATGATACATGTGTGGATACATAGACAAACATATAGTCACTAGTATGCCTCTATTTGACTAGCTCATTAATCAAAGATGGTTTTTGTTTCCTAACCATAGACATGTGTTGTCATTTGATTAATGAGGTCACATCATTAGGAGAATGATGTGATTGACATGACCCATTCCGTTAGCCTAGCACTTGATCGTTTAGTATGTTGCTATTGCTTTCTTCATGACTTATACATGTTCCTGTAACTATGAGATTATGCAACTCCCGTTTGCCGGAGGAACACTTTGGGTGCTACCAAACGTCACAACGTAACTGGGTGATTATAAAGGAGTACTACAGGTGTCTCCAAAGGTACATGTTGGGTTGGCGTATTTCGAGATTAGGTTTTGTCACTCCGATTGTCGTAGAGGTATCTCTGGGCCCTCTCGGTAATGCACATCACTATAAGCCTTGCAAGCAATGTGACTAATGAGTTAGTTGCGGGATGATGCATTATGTAACGAGAAAAGAGACTTGCCGGTAACGAGATTGAACTAGATATTGGATACCGACGATCGAATCTCGGGCAAGTAACATACCGATGACAAAGGGAACAACGTATGTTGTTATGCGGTTTGACCGATAAAGATCTTCGTAGAATATGTGGGAGCCAATATGAGCATCTAGGTTCCTCTATTGGTTATTGACCGAGAATAGTTCTAGGTCATGTCTACATTGTTCTCGAACCCGTAGGGTCCGCACGCTTAAGGTTTCGATGATAGTTATATTATGAGTTTATGAGTTTTGATGTACCGAAGGAGTTCGGAGTCCCGGATGAGATCAGGGACATGACGAGGAGTCTCGAAATGGTCGAGACGTAAAGATCGATATATTGGACGACTATATTGGGAGTTCGAAAAGGTTCCGAGTGATTCGGGTATTTTTCGGAGTACCGGAGAGTTACGGGAATTCGCCGGGGAGTATATGGGCCTTATTGGGCCATACGGGAATAGAGGAGAGTGGCCGAAAGGAAGGAGGCACGCAGCCCCCCTCTGGTCCGAATTGGACAAGGGGTGCGGCCCCCTTTTCCTTCCTCCTCTCCCCCTCTTTCCCCCTTCTCCTACTCCAACAAGGAAGGAGGGTGGAGTAGGACTCCCCTTGGCGCGCCCCTCCTAGGCCGGCCGCCCCTCCCCCCTTGATCCTTTATATACGGGGGCAGGGGGCACCTCTAGGAACAACACAAGTTGATCTACGGATCATTCCTTAGCCGTGTGCGGTGCCCCCCTCCACCATATTCCACCTCGGTCATATTGTCGCGGAGTTTAGGCGAAGCCCTGCGCCGGTAGAGCATCATCATCGTCATCACGCCATCGTGCTGATGGAACTCATCCCCGAAGCTTTACTGGATCGGAGCCCGGGGATCGTCATCGAGCTGAACGTGTGCTGAACTCGGAGGTGCCGTACGTTCGGTACTTGGATCGGTCGGATCGTGAAGACGTACGACTACATCAACCGCGTTGTCATAACGCTTCCGCTTACGGTCTGCGAGGGTACGTGGACAACACTCTCCCCTCTCGTTGCTATGCCATCACCATGATCTTGCGTGTACGTAGGGAATTTTTTTGAAATTACTACGTCCCCCAACAGTGGCATCCGAGCCTAGGTTTTATGCGTTGATGTTATATGCACGAGTAGAACACAAGTGAGTTGTGGGCGATACAAGTCATGCTGCTTACCAGCATGTCATACTTTGGTTCGGCGGTATTGTGAGATGAAGCAGCCCGGACCGACATTACGCGTACGCTTACGCGAGACTGGTTTCACCGTTACGAGCACTCGTGCTTAAAGGTGGCTGGCGGGTGTCTGTCTCTCTCACTTTAGCTGAATCGAGTGTGGCTATGCCCGGTCCTTGCGAAGGTTAAAACAGCACCAACTTGACAAACTATCGTTGTGGTTTTTGATGCGTAGGTAAGAACGGTTCTTGCTAAGCCCGTAGCAACCACGTAAAATTTGCAACAACAAAGTAGAGGACGTCTAACTTGTTTTTGCAGGGCATGTTGTGATGTGATGTGGTCAAGACGTGATGCTATATTTTATTGTATGAGATGATCATGTTTTGTAACCGAAGCTATCGGCAACTGGCAGGAGCCATATGGTTGTCGCTTTATTGTATGAAATGCAAATGCCCTGTAATTGCTTTACTTTATCACTAAGCGGTAGCGATAGTCGTAGAAGCAATAGATGGCGTAACGACAACGATGCTACGATGGAGATCAAGGTGTCGTGCCGGTGACGATGGTGATCACGACGGTGCTTCAAAGATGGAGATCACAAGCACAAGATGATGATGGCCATATCATATATATTGATTGCATGTGATGTTTATCCTTTATGCATCTTATCTTGCTTAGATTGACGGTAGCATTTTAAGATGATCTCTCACTAAAATTATCAAGAAGTGTTCTCCCTGAGTATGCACCGTTGCCAAAGTTCGTCGTGCCCAGACACCACGTGATGATCAGGTGTGATAAGCTCTACGTCCATCTACAACGGGTGCAAGACAGTTTTGCACACGCGGAATACTCAGGTTAAACTTGACGAGCCTAGCATATGCAGATACGGCCTCGGAACACGGAGACCGAAAGGTCGAGCGTGAATCATATAGTAGATATGATCAACATAGTGATGTTCACCGTTGAAACTACTCCATCTCACGTGATGATCGGACATGGTGTAGTTGATATGGATCACGTAATCACTTAGAGGATTAGAGGGATGTCTATCTAAGTGGGAGTTCTTTAGTATATGATTAATTGAACTTAAATTTATCATGAACTTAGTCCTGGTAGTATTTTGCAAATTATGTTGTAGATCAATAGCTTGCGTTATTGCTTTCATATGTTTATTTTGATATGTTCCTAGAGAAAATTGTGTTGAAAGATGTTAGTAGCAATGATGCAGATTGGATCCATGATTTGAGGTTTATCCTCATTGCTGCACAGAAGAATTATGTCCTTAATGCACCGCTAGGTGACAGACCTATTGCAGGAGCAGATGCAGACGTTATGAACGTTTGGCTAGCTCAATATGATGACTACTTGATAGTTTTGTGCACCATGCTTTATGGTTTAGAATCGGGACTTCAAAGACGTTTTGAACGTCATGGACCATATGAGATGTTCCAGGAATTGAAGTTAATATTTCAAGCAAATACCCGAGTTGAGAGATATGAAGTCTCCAACAAGTTCTATAGCTAAAAGATGGAGGAGAATCGCTCAACTAGTGAGCATGTGCTCAGATTGTCTGGGTACTACAATCGCTTGAATCAAGTGGGAGTTAATCTTCCAGATAAAATAGTGATTGACAGAATTCTCTAGTCACCATCACCAAGTTAGTAGAACTTCGTGATGAACTATAATATGCAAGGGATGACGAAAGTGATTCCCAAGCTCTTCATGATGTTGAAATCAACGAAGGTAGAAATCAAGAAAGAGCATCAAGTGTTGATGGTTGACAAGATCACTAGTTTCAAAAAAAGGGCAAAGGGAAAGAAAGGGAACTTCAAGCAAAATGGCAAGCAAGTTGTCACTCCCGCGAAGAAACCCAAAGCTGGACCAAAGCCTGAAACTGAGTGATTATACTGCAAAGGAAATGGTCACTAGAAGCGGAAATGCCTTGAATATTTGGTGGATAAGAAGGATGGCAAAGTGAACAAGGGTATATTTGATATACATGTTATTGATGTGTACCTTACTAGTGTTTGTAGTGACCCCTGAGTATTTGATACTTGTTCGGTTGCTAAATATTAGTAACTCAAAATAGGAGTTACGGAATAAACAGAGACTAGTTGAGGGTGAAGTGACGATGTGTGTTGGAAATAGTTCCAAGATTGATATGATCATCATCACACTCTCCCTACACTTTTGAGATTTGTGTAGAACCTAAATAAATGTTATTTGGCGTTTGCGTTGAGCATGAATATGATTTGATCATGTTTATTGCAATACGGTTATTCATTTAAAATCAGAGAATAATTGTTGTTCTGTTTACATGAATAAAACCTTAAATGGTCATACACCCAATGAAAATAGTTTGTTGGATCTCGTTCGTAGTGATACACATATTCATAATATTGATGCCAAAAGATGCAAAGTTAATAATGATAGTGCAACTTATTTGTGGCACTGCCGTTTGGGTCATATCGGTGTAAAGCGCATGAAGAAACTCCATAAAGATGGATTTTCGGAATCACTTGGTTATGAATCATTTGATGCTTGCGAACCGTGCCTTTTGGGCAAGATGACTAAAACTCCGTTCTTCGGAACAATGGAACGAGCTACTGACTTGTTGGAAATAATACATACCGATGTATGTGATCCAATGAGTGTTGATGCTCGTGGCAAGTATCGTTATTTTCTGACCTTCACAAGATGATTTGAGCAGATATGGGTATATCTACTTGATGAAACATAAGTCTGAAATAATTGAAAGGTTCAAAGAATTTCAGAGTGAAGTGGAAAAATCATCGTAACAAGAAAATAAAGTTTATGTGATCTGATCGCGGAGACGAATATTTGAGTTACGAGTTTGGTCTTCAATTAAAACAATGTGGAATAGTTTCACAGCTCACGCCACCTGGAACACCACAACGTTATGGTGTGTCCGAACATCGTAACCGCACTTTATTGGATATGATGCGATCTATGATGTCTCTTACTGATTTACCATTATTGTTTTGGGGTTATGCATTAGAGACAGCTGCATTCACGTTAAATGGGCTCCATCTAAATCCGTTGAGACGACATCCTATAAACTATGGTTTAACAGTAAACCTAAGCTGCCGTTTCTTAAAGTTTGGAGTTGCGATGCTTATATGAAAAAGGTTTTCAACCTGATAAGCTCGAACCCAAATCGGAGAACTGCGTCTTCATAGAATACCCAAAGGAAACTGTTGGGTACTCCTTCTATCACAAATCCAAAGGCAAAACATTCGTTGCTAAGAATGGATCCTTTCTAGAGAAGGAGTTTCTCTCGAAAGAAGTGAGTGGGAGGAAAGTAGAACTTGATGAGGTAACTGTACCTACTCCCTCATTTGAAAGTAGTTCATCACAGAAATCTGTTCCTGTGACTACTACACCAATTAGTGAGGAAGTTAATGATGATGATCATGAAACTTCAGATTAAGTTACTACAAAACCTCGTAGGTCTTACAGAGTAAGATCCGCACCAGAGTGGTACGGTAATCCTGTTCTGGAAGTTATGTTACTAGACCATGACGAACCTACGAACTATGAAGAAGCAATGGTGAGCCCAGATTCCGCAAAATGGCTTGAGGCCATGAGATCTGAGATAAGATCCATGTATGAAAACAAAGTATGGACTTTGATTGACTTGCCCAATGATCGGCGAGACATTGAGATTAAATGGATCTTCAAGAGGAAGACGGACACTGATAGTAGTGTTACTATCTACTAAGCTCGACTTGTTGCAAAAGGTTTTCGACAAGTTCAAGGTGTTGAATACGATGAGATTTTCTCACTCGTATCGATGCTTAAGTCTGTCTAAATCATGTTAGCAATTGCCACATTTTATGAAATCTGGCAAATGGATGTCAAAACTGCATTCCTTAATGGTTTTCTTAAAAGAGAGTTGTATATGATACAACCAGAAGTTTTTGTCGATCCGAAATGTGCTAACAAAATGTGCAAGCTCCAGCGATTCATCTATGGACTGGTGCAAGCATCTCGGAGTTGGAATATACACTTTGATGAGTTGATCAAAGCATATGGTTTTATACAGACTTTTGAAGAAGCCTGTATTTACAAGAAAGTGAGTGGGAGCTCTGTAGCATTTCTAATATTATATATGGATGACATATTGTTAATTGGAAATGATATGGAAATTCTGGATAGCATGAAAGGATACTTGAATAAGAGTTTTTCAAAGCAAGACCTCGGTGAAGCTGCTTACACATTGAGCATCAAGATCTATATAGATAGATCAAGACGCTTGATAAGATTTTTCAATGAGTACATACCTTGATAAATTTTTGAAATAGTTCAAAATGGAACAGTCAAATAAGGAGTTCTTGCCTGTGATGCAAAGGTATGAAGTTGAGTAAGACTAAAAACCCGACCATGGCAGAAAATAGAAAAGAATGAACAGTCATTCCTTATGCCTCAGTCATAGGTTCTATAAAGTATGCTATGCTGTGTACTAGACCTATTGTATACCTTTCTCTGAGTTTGGCAAAGGAATACAATTTTGACCTAAGATTAGATCACTAGACAGCGGTCAAGAATATCCTTAGTGAGGACTAAGGAAATATTTCTCGATTATGGAGGTGATAAAAGAGCCCGTCGTAAAGAGTTACATCGGTGCAAGCTTTTACACCAATCCAGATGACTCTAAGTCTCAATCTGGATACATATTGAAAGTGGGAGCAATTAGCTAGAGTAGCTCCATGCAGAGCATTGTGGACATAGAATATTTTGCAAAATACATACGGCTCTGAATATGACAGATCCGTTGACTAAACTTCTCTCACAAGCAAAACATGATCATACCTTAATACTCTTTGGGTGTTAATCACATAGTGATGTGAACTAGATTATTGACTCTAGTAAACCCTTTGGGTGTTGATCACATGATGATGTGAACTATGGGTATTAATCACATGCAGATGTGAATATTGGTGTTAAATCACATGGCGATGTGAACTAGATTATTGACTCTAGTGCAAGTGGGAGACTGAAGGAAATATGCCCTAGAGGCAATAATAAAGTTATTATTTATTTCCTTATTTCATGATAAATGTTTATTATTCATGCTAGAATTGTATTAACCGGAAACGTGATACATGTGTGAATACATAGACAAACATATAGTCACTAGTATGCCTCTATTTGACTAGCTCATTAATCAAAGATGGTTTTTGTTTCCTAACCATAGACATGTGTTGTCATTTGATTAATGAGGTCACATCATTAGGAGAATGATGTGATTGACATGACCCATTCCGTTAGCCTAGCATTTGATCGTTTAGTATGTTGCTATTGCTTTCTTCATGACTTATACATGTTCCTGTAACTATGAGATTATGCAACTCCCGTTTGCCGGAGGAACACTTTGGGTGCTACCAAACATCACAACATAACTGGGTGATTATAAAGGAGTACTACAGGTGTCTCCAAAGGTACATGTTGGGTTGGCGTATTTCGAGATTAGGTTTTGTCACTCCGATTGTCGGAGAGGTATCTCTGGGCCCTCTCGGTAATGCACATCACTATAAGCCTTGCAAGCAATGTGACTAATGAGTTAGTTGCGGGATGATGCATTATGTAACGAGAAAAGAGACTTGCCGGTAATGAGATTGAACTAGGTATTGGATACCGATGATCGAATCTCGGACAAGTAACATACCGATGACAAAGGGAACAACGTATGTTATTATGCGGTTTGACCGATAAAGATCTTCGTAGAATATGTGGGAGCCAATATGAGCATCCAGGTTCCGCTATTGGTTATTGACCGAGAATAGTTCTAGTTCATGTCTACATTGTTCTCGAACCCGTAGGGTCCGCACGCTTAAGGTTTCGATGACAGTTATATTATGAGTTTATGAGTTTTGATGTACCGAAGGAGTTCGGAGTCCCGGATGAGATCAGGGACATGACGAGGAGTCTCGAAATGGTCGAGACGTAAAGATCGATATATTGGACGACTATATTCGGAGTTCGAAAAGGTTCCGAGTGATTCGGGTATTTTTCGGAGTACCGAAGAGTTACGGGAATTCGCGGGGGAGTATATGGGCCATATTGAGCCATACGGGAATAGAGGAGAGAGGCCGAAAGGAAGGAGGCGCGCAGCCCCCCTCTGGTCCGAATTGGACAAGGGGTGCGGCCCCCTTTTCCTCCCTCCTCTCCCCCTCTTTCCCCCTTCTCCTACTCCAACAAGGAAGGAGGGAGTCCTACTCCCGGTGGGAGTAGGACTCCCCTTGGCGCGCCCCTCCTAGGCCGGCCGCCCCCTCCCCCCTTGATCCTTTATATACGGGGGCAGGGGGGCACCTGTAGGAACAACACAAGTTGATCTACGGATCGTTCCTTAGCCGTGTGCGGTGCCCCCCTCCATCATATTCCACCTCGGTCATATCGTCGCGGAGTTTAGGCGAAGCCCTGCGCCGGCAGAGCATCATCATCGTCACCACGCCGTCGTGCTAACGGAACTCATCCCCGAAGCTTTACTGGATCGGAGCCCGGGGATCGTCATCGAGCTGAACGTGTGCTGAACTCGGAGGTGTCGTACGTTCGGTGCTTGGATCGGTCGGATCGTGAAGACGTACGACTACATCAACCGCGTTGTCATAACGCTTCCGCTTACGGTCTGTGAGGGTACGTGGACAACACTCTCCCCTCTCGTTGCTATGCCATCACCATGATCTTGCGTGTACGTAGGGAATTTTTTTGAAATTACTACGTCCCCCAACAATTACTGCACGTTCTTTGTTTTGGTATCTATGGGACTGGTGACCTGATCAATCTTCTCTCTAGGTAGAAAAATGCTTGAAGATTCTAGGAGCAAAATGATGGCTGTAGCAAAATGATGATCCTGATGGCTGTAGCAAAATGATGAAGCTGATGAGATGTAGTTATCCTGATTGCTGTAGCAAAATGAAGATTCCAGCAGCGAAATGTAGTTTTTGTAATATGGAGAAAAATGTAGTTTTTGTATCAATGTTTGAAGTTTTATACTAATGGAGATCATAGTGCTTGAAGTTTTCATGAAGTTTCAAATTTCTAGCATGGAGCAAAATATTGTTTTGTTTTGTTTCAGAGCTAATGGCACAAAATATTGATTTGTTTCAGAGCTGATGGCTGTAATTTTGATGTTTTTCAGAGCTATTTTTTGTCAGTGAACATTTTGATGGCAAAATATTGTTTTGATGTTGTTTTCAGAGATCCTGAATTTTTTTGAATATAAAAAAGTTGCGCGAGCGGGGACTCGAACCCATGACATGGCGCATGTTTCACCCTGTCCTTAACCAGTGAGCTAGCAAGAGAATGTTGACAATGTGCTAGTTGTTTCATTATATATATATATATATATATATATATATATATATATATATATATATATATATATATATATATATTGGCTAACTCCATCCCACGCGCGGCCAAAAAATATGCGCGAGCGGGGGCTTGAACCCATGACTTGCCGCTTATTCCACTATTTTTCTAACACTGTGCTAGGAAGAGGCTGTTGGTTTTGTGCTCTATGCTAACCCTTTTCAATATATCAAATATAGAACTCGCTGACAAGTGGACCCACTCCTCCTCTCCACTTGACCCACTCCTCCTCTCCACTTGACCTACTCCTCCTCTCCATTATCCACTCGACCCACTCCTCCTCTCCGCCGCCGGCATCCCCTTCTCCTCCATCGACGGTGACGACCTCCCTGGCGACCCACTCCTCCATCGACAACGACGATGACGACCTCCTAAGGTATGAATCCGCCGACTCCTTCCCGTTCCTCTTCCTATTGATTAGATTAGGGTTCTGTGGTGCTGATTAGGGTTCTGTGGCGCTGATTAGGGTTCCTCTTCCTAAAGAACCACGAGATCAAGAGGAGGCCTGCACCGTCTGCGTCCACGAAACCCTCTGTAGTCGCCGTCCCCCCAGGTCCGTTCTGTTCCCCCCTCTGCAGATGAGGGTTCTTTTTAGTATGAGCTGGAGTATCTAATTGGTGTTTCTGATCTTAATTTTGGGCGACTAGCTTGGTTTCCATGTAGTACTGTACTAGTGGAGTGTAGGTTTGACTTGCCATGAAGAATTTTTGTTATTTTTGATTGGGGTTAGATGCACTAGGTTGTGTTTAATTAAAGTATCAGGAAAGCTTAGTGACAGATTTGACGATGAAATCAACCTTGTTTGCCTCAACATAGCTTGCGAGGCAATGCCTAATGCTGGGCTTTCTCTTTGGATTGTGACATAAATATACATGTAGTGCTGAAAAGTAGAAATGGGTGTGGTTTTGACTTGCCATGAAGAAATGTTGATATTTATGGTTAGGTTTGATGTAGTAGGTTGTACTCCCTCTGTAAAGAAATTTGTGCCTTAATACCTTTTCTGCCATTTATAGTAGATTTATTGATATGTTCAGATATGTTTATGCCAATGTTCAGATATGGATGGGTTTAGATAGGGATATTTTCTGTCATTTATGCCAATGTTCAGATATGTTCATTTATAGATATGGAACAATGTCCATTTATAGTAGATATGGTTCTAGCTGTGTTCTGGTCTATTTATAGTAGATTTTAGTGCTGTTGCTGTTGGTGGTCACCTGATGATGTTGTTGTTGTTATTTTTGTTGTGGTTACCTGATGGGTGTTGTTGATGTTGATGGGTGCACATGATGTTGTTATTCTTGTTGTTGATGATGATTGCCCCTTTACCAAGATAATTTACAATGCTGCTTTTCAGAGAAGTGAGATGGTTGCCTTGGAAGGTTTTGAGCTCTTCGAGATCGTAATTGAGAAATCTTGCTGTAGGCAGGTATATTTATCATCACTCATTTCTTTATCATCACTCTGCTGTCTAGTGCTTGATTGGCACAATTAACCACTACTTGACCCTTGCTGCAGAGGCTGCCTGACAAGTTTGTGAAGATGCTCTGTGACGCCCGGGTAATTAAGCTACAGTAATTCCCTGCAAATGATGCCACGTCACCATGGTTACTGTTGTTAACCTCACATTAGTTTAAAACGGATTCAAAATTCAAATTCAAAATATGGCAAACAACAAAAGTTTTCAAAGATCAAAACTAAAATGTTGGGAGTGGACCAAATATTGCATAGGTAATTATGATGGAGAAACCACACCTTTATAAAATGTTAAAATACTATAAGATGAATAAAACAACAGCAAAAACAATTTATTAAATACCTTTTGTAATTAATAAAATGTCTAAATAATTTATTTGAGGTTTAGACATTTTGTGATTATGGGCTAAGTTGAGATCCTAAATTAGATGCTAAGTGTATGTTTTACTAAAACTAAAATAATTGGAAATAAAGTAAAACAGTAGAAAGTAGATAAATAAAAAGAATAGAAAAGTAAAATAAAACAAAGAAAGGAAACCACCCTGGCCAACTGGGCCAAACGGCCCAGCCGGCCAGCCTAACCAGCCCAGCCCGCCGGCCCACCCCACTCCCCATAACCCCCTGTCGGTGAAACCCTAACCGACACCCCACCCACTCTCTCCTTCCTCTCGCCCCTCCCCCCAATCTGGATCGGGGCACTCGGGCGCCAACCTTGTGCCGTCGCCGTTCACCGAACCAGGCGCCCCACCGCCGCCGCCCATCGCCGGATCGACCTCGCCGGACTGCCTCCTCGCCTCCTCATCCCCCGCCTCACCGGCCTGCTTCCTCCTTCCCACCGGCCTGCATCCTCTTCATTGCGTCGTCCCCGACTCCCCTCCTCGACCGCCGTTGCCCCGACCTCTGCAACCCACGGTGAGGCCCCTGGCCTCCTCTCCCCTCGCCCTGTGCTCACCACGACTCCGTAGTCGCCGCGGCCCCGCTATCTCCCCGTGCTCCTCTCCGTCTCGCACCACTCGCGTGCCTCGGCCGCACTGGCCGCGCGCCTCGCCACACCTTGCCAGCGCTACACCTCACCCCACCGCTCTCTGTCCGTGCTCGCCCTTGGCCGCGCCGGAGCTCTCTACTCCTGCCGCGCGCGCCTCCTACCTTGGCCGGTCACGCCCGCAGCCGTTCGGTGCCGCCCCCCTGTTGCTCCGGCCAAGCCACCCCGCGGCCACTCTCGTGGCTCCCGTAGGGTTGCAGCCGCTATTGCGCTATCTCCAGCCACCGCTGCTGCCTCCACCGCCCGTCCTCGCCGCCGTTTCACCGTACTACTCTGGCCGCCGTCGAGGCCTGCGCCCCCTGGTGGCCTCGGGCCTGCACGCCCGGCGCCCGTAACCGCGCCCGGGTGCCCGATGCCTAGTGCCCGTTAAGGCCCCTGGGCCATTGACAACAGGGCCCCACCCCCTGAGAACATTTTTTTTAAAAAATTAATAAAATTGATAATTAGTTAAGTGAATTACTCCTGTTTAATTAATCTAATTAACTAGTTAGTTTAATTAAACAGTAATTAGATTAGCTAGAACCTAGTTAACCTAAGCAGAGTATGACAGGTGGGTCCCGCATGTCAGTTTGACCCAGTCAACGCCCTGTTGACTGGTGATGTCATGCTGACATCACACGTCATGATGCCGTCAGCATGCACTATTCTGGATAATGTTGAATTAAATTAGTTAAACAAATTCTACAAATGCTTAAATCTTTTAAAAAGTAATATAAAATAAATCGTAGCTCAGATGAAAAAACTTTGTACATGAAAGTTGCTCAGAACGACGAGACGAATCTGTATACGCAGCCCGTTCGTCCGCCACGCGTCCCTAACATAGTGAACCTGCAACATTTCACCTCCGGTTCATCTGTCCGAAAACATGAAACACCAGGGATACTTTCCCGGATGTTTCCCCCTTTCGCCGGTATCACCTAGTACCGCGTTAGGGCACACCTAACACTGCTCTTTGTCATGTGTTGCATTGTCATGCTTATGTTTGCATTATATTTATTGTTTCTTCCCCCTCTTCTCTCCGATAGACTACGAGACCGACGCTGCTGCTACCCAGTACGACTACGGAGTTGATGACCCCTCCTTCTTGCCAGAGCAACCAGGCAAGCCCCCCCTTTGATCACCAGATATCACCTATTTTTCTCTCTACTGCTTGCATTAGAGTAGTGTAGCATGTTACTGTTCGGTTACTCCTATTCTATTGCATAGCCTGTCATTGTTGCTACAGTCATTGATACCTTACCCGCAATCCTAAATGCCTAGTGTAGGATGCTAGTTTATCATCATTGGCCCTACATTCTTGTCAGTCTGCCTTGCTATACTATCAGGCCATGATCACTTGGGAGGTGATCACGGGTATATACTATACATATATACATACTATACAGATGGTGACTAAAGTCGGGTTGGCTCGTTCCGTACCCGCAAGTGATTCCGATGTGGGGGCTGGAAGGACAGGTGGCTCCATCCCAGTAGAGGTGGGCTTGGGTTCCCGACGGCCCCCGACTGTTACTTTGTGGCGGAGCGATAGGGCGGGTTGAGACAACCTAGGAGAGAGGTTGGCCTGGCCCTGATCGGCGTCCGCGGTTGCTTCATAATAACACGCTTAACGAGATCATGGTATTTGATTTGAGTCTGGCCACTGGCCTATACGCACTAACCAACTACGCGGGAAAGATATGGGCACTCGACACCGTGGTATCAGCCAAAGCCTTCGTACGTCAGCGACTGAGCGGCGCGTGCCGGATTGGGATGTAAGCCTGCTCTTGTATTAAGGGGGCTAGTTCTGCTTCTGGCCGCCCACGTAACATGCAGGTGTGCAATGGGCGATGGGCCCAGACCCCTGCGCGCATAGGATTTAGACCGACGTGCTGACCTCTTTGTTGTGCCTAGGTGGGGCTGCGACGTGTTGATCTTCCGAGGCCGGGCATGACCCAGGAAAGTGAGTCCGGCCAAATGGGATCGAGCGTGTTGGGTTATGTGGTGCACCCCTGCAGGGAAGTTAATCTATTCGAATAGCCGTGTCCCTTGGTAAAAGGACGACCCAGAGTTGTACCTTGACCTTATGACAACTAGAACCGGATACTTAATAAAACACACCCATACAAGTTCCATAGACAACCCGGTGATCGCTTTTCCACAGGGCGACGAGGGGAGGATCGTCGGGTAGGATTATGCTATGTGATGCTACTTGGAGGACTTCAATCTACTCTCTTCTACATGCTGCAAGACGGAGGCTGCCAGAAGCGTAGTCTTCGATAGGACTAGCTATCCCCCTTTTATTCTGGCATTCTGCAGTTCAGTCCACCAATATTGCCTCCTTACACATATACCCATGCATATGTAGTGTAGATCCTTGCTTGCGAGTACTTTGGATGAGTACTCACGGTTGCTTTTCTCTCTCTTTTCCCCCTTTCCATTCTAGCTAGTTGTCGCAACCAGATGCTGGAGCCCAGGAGTTTGACGCCACCTCGACGACGAGTCCTACACCGGAGGTGCCTACTACTACGTGCAGGCCGCTGACGACGACCAGGAGTAGTTTAGGAGGATCCCAAGCAGGAGGCCTGCGCCTCTTTCGATCTATATCCCAGTTTGTGCTAGCCTTCTTAAGGCAAACTTGTTTAACTTATGTATGTACTCAGATATTGTTGCTTCCGCCGACTCGTCTATGATCGAGCACTTGTATTCGAGCCCTTGAGGCCCCTGGCTTGTATTATGATGCTTGTATGACTTATTTTATTTTTAGAGTTGTGTTGTGATATCTTCCCGTGAGTCCCTGATCTTGATCGTACACATTTGCGTGTATGATTAGTGTACGATTGAATCAGGGGCGTCACAAGTTGGTATCAGAGCTGACTGCATGTAGGAATCCCCGTTCCAACTCCTTGGCCGAAGTTGAGTCTAGAAGCCGAAAACTATTTTGCTAACTTGGCTGTGTGGCTTACGGGCCCACGTCACCATTGGGTGGTATTAGGTTCTTTTACTCCTCGACCTTTACTCTTGGACTCTGATCTCTCCTATATTCGGGTTAAATGATTTTAATAAAGCTGACTCTAGGTTCTCGTAACTACTTCCTCTCAGAGACCCCTCACTCCAGATGATTGCTTGGAGCACCGAAGGATTCCAAAGATACACTCTGATGTTCTCTCGAGACTTTGTGTATGTTGCTTTTGCAATTCCCTACCACCGAAATATCCCTATGGATAAATATATACACATGTCTTTCTTACTTTTACCCCCAGTTGATCTTGCTCTCTATTGATATGAGAATACCTTATGTCTACTGCCTTGTAGTTCTTTACCACATGAATACCCCTGCAAATAATTACTCGCACTTATCGAGTATTCATCCATCCCCAGTTGTTCATATGTTTCATACGATACTTTGAAATTCTATCCGATCATTCGAGAATCCTCTTTAAAACTATTGCTCTACATATACTTGTCTGCTTGCATTATGGATGCTTCCCATAGGTCTAGCAACATTCATTAGTCTCCTTTGACACCGTCATTTTGATCCTATTGATTCAAACATGAGTGAGAATGCACGCAATCATCGGTTGACTCTTTTAAAATTATCTTTCCGGCTGAGATGTCATTTTGAACATGATCTGTTTATCAACCAATCAAATTGTCGTTGATTGTACCCCTAAGTCTATTCAGCTTACCCATCCTTAATCAGAGCGTTTGCTTCTGATCCCTTGAATCAGAAATCATGATTCTTTACATTGAGCTTTGAATTAGTCAGTTGCTTCTATAATCCAATGCCTTCGCATTGTTTCTTCCTCTGGTTGTGTGGCGATACTCACACCAAAACCTTTGTGGCCACCAGATCCTTTATTGGATTTCATCCGACAACGTCCTTCGTATTCAATAACTTTGTGAGTCTTTTCTCGGACACATAATGCCTTCGGTAAATTGTATCCCCTGCCTTGTTGAAGATGCTCTGCTTTCGAGATTGCGTTATTTACTCCTGAAGTTTGTGGTATAGGTTCCTAAGAGGCCCTGATGGGTTGAACTTATGCCTTTTCTAAACCTTGTGAACCCGGAAACTACTACGGGTCATACTCTACTTATGTTAAGTCAGATAAAATTTCAATCCTACAACTTCGTCGAAGGCGAGAAGTGAGTGAGAGGTTATGCATTAGAGAAGTGGGAGTCGACCTTGAACTTTGTGTTCATGCCCATGGACACGATGTAGATCCTATCATGGAAGCTTCTTGTAATAATAACTATTTCCTTGATAAGTATCATCTGGTATCTGTGAATTGATCCTTTGCAACCGTGGTCCCGACCATGATTGTTCTTCTTTGATCCATTTCTTGGACAAGTTAAAGCACTTGTCTTCTACAGATTAATGTGCCTGCCCAACCTCTATTATGATCTACCTTCGAGTATTACCACTGGTATCTCGAGGATATCATGCCATTGAACTACATCTTATGAACTTTTGATGCAGTACTACCTTTCACTGTCATTGTCACTTCATGGGTTCTGGGTTGTTTGCCAACTGAGAACACCGATAAGTGAATCGACTTTGCACTCTGATTCAATAACTCTTAAGTAATTTTTGTTGCTTACGAGTTTAATAATCCTTCAAGCCATTCCTAGCCTGATTGGCTATATCATTATCGTGCTAAATTTTAACTGTGCTATCTGGTCCTTCTTCCCGGAGCACAATTTTCAACGATGAGCTAAGCTTATGTCGAATTTCCTCGTCTTATCATTTCACCTCGAACCACAAACTTGATTCCGAGTTTGTGCCGTATATGTGGTTTGCTGCATCAGTCCTTTTGCTTGATGCAGTCGCTGTTGGATTGCTTCTTCGTATAACCTCTCGACAAAATTTGTCGTGATCATCTTCAACATTTTGACTCCTTCTGGGTTACCAATCGAATTCTAGATGATAAGCGCCATCCTCGTCCCTTGGTAATTTGAGTTACCATAGACAACATCATTACCTTTATTTCACCACAAACTTGTTCATGTTATGGATGCAACTTGCTATCCAGCTGGTATTATGTTCTACCTTTTAGTACCACCCTCTTTTATGTCTAGATGGTCGCGAGAATTTCACCAGCACTTAAGAATTCTTGATACAAGTGATACTTATTGCCATCATCAGTCTATTCTTGGTCCCCATGTCGATTCTAACCGGGACACCTACAAGTGAACAATACTGTTTGGATTCTACCCTTCTAGCAACCCTATTGCTTTGAAGTTAATGGTCGATAGTTTCATTCTAAGTCTATTGCTTATTGAATCATCATTCAAACATTGATCGTGCTACCTAGCCCAGATTTTCTGGTGCACCCTTCTATCATTGTTAAATTGTGTATGTTTTCCTCGAGCATACATCATTATATCATTTGATATGACTCATGTTATCTCCTTGTTCACATAATTGTGGAAATCCATCTTTTTGGATCTCTCAATGAATTGTCGCTGAGTCAATCAGCCACCTCCTCACCTCTCCTTGACTTAATAAAGAACCCTTGTTTCGGAGCTCGCTTCCATAGAACAATTCTCGAGAATCTTACCTTGTCATCTTGACAATTTGTGTTGCACCTTTCTTCTCAGGCATCCTGAGTCTGAGGTATCCTGACACGAATCAGATCTGAATCTCGGTCGGATATGATGGTTGGAACATATTTTCAAGAGTTATAACATTGGTCCTTATATGACCCGGTAAGGTGATGTCATGCCTAGCACACCTGGCCGGAGGACCTATTGTTATAGTTTCCTTTTTGGCAAGGTTAGTCATTCTTCCATGAGCAAATTGTAAGACTTATTCTATAAGTTGTTCTTGATGGATCCTTTGTGCATCCAAATTCTGACCCTTACTTGATGACAATGTCAATGCTATCTCGATGCATGTTTGTGGTACTCCGATTTTCAACAAGAACAATTGAAGCCCAATGCTAAATGTTTCTTGCTCAATTATCCAAACACCGTTGCCTGGGTAATGTCATGAAGTTTCTCTCCCCTTACCAAAAGGGTTTTCTACATTATATCTTGTCATGGATATCATGCTCTGCTTGTCCTTGGGAAGGATATACCCTTGAAATATGTGTTTAAACACATTTTCCTTTCCATTGCTTTGTTTAATCTGATAATCATATTTTCCTTTCCATTGGTTGGTTTAACGTTTCTTGTGATCTATATGATCTAAGCAGTAATATTCTCTTGCTTATGTAAACACCTTGGTGTAGAATTCTGTCGGCAAGACCCTGTTACCATTGTTGATGACATTCCGGTAGCCACCGACGGACGAGAACTTTGCCTATTGGTCCACCTCGTTCAATGAGCAAGAAAATGGTTCTCTTCATCCCTCGCCCTTGGTACCGATGTTGTTGTTGACATAAATGACATGCTATCCTCTGACATGCCTTGCTTACATGATCACACAAGACGTCTCCGCCCTTCCTACTTTTAACCCACATGGTTGGCCCATAACCCACAGTTCCACATGATCGAAACCTGACTCTCCTGTACAACCCTGTTTCTAATGGTTATTCCTCACACTTGGCTTTGTATTTAATTCATGGACCACCTTCTGAGTGATTTATTCTGGTATCAAAACTTATTCTCGTTGTCCTGAAACCCTTTCACCTTCTGATTATGCATCGAATGATTGCCTATCTGTTTGAAACTCCTCATGGTACCTTCTTACCGGGCTCTCGATATTTCCTTAAGTTTCAACTCGAGAGTTACTTCCGCCACCCTCCCCGATGTTATCGACCAGATAGTCAAACTTGTGGAGGTCCATTCTCTCGGAATACCCACCCTTTATTCTTTGTAAGTACGATGGAGTTCCCAAAGAAAGGACGACAACTTCATCATGATGCATTGATGCATAGGTATGAAGAAATCAACGCTATGGATCGACAACCAAGACCGACAAGATTCGTTAGAATTTCGTAACCAGGCCTTCCCCCCTTATCCCACCTCTTAAATCTCGGGACGAGATTTCTTGTAGTGGAGGAGAATTGTGACGCCCGTGTAATTAAGCTACAGTAATTCCCTGCAAATGATGCCACGTCACCATGGTTACTGTTGTTAACCTCACGTTAGTTTAAAACAGATTCAAAATTCAAATTCAAAATATGGCAAACAACAAAAGTTTTCAAACATGAAAACTAAAATGTTCGGAGTGAACCAAATATTGCATAGGTAATTATGATGGAGAAACCACACCTTTATAAATTGTTTAAATACTATAAGATGAATAAAACAACAGCAAAAACAATTTATTAAATACCTTTTGTAATTAATAAAATGTCAAAATAATTTATTTGAGGTTTAGACTTTTTGTGATTATGGGCTAAGTTGAGATCCTAAATTAGATGCTAAGTGTATGTTTTACTAAAACTAAAATAATTGGAAATAAAGAAAACAGTAGAAAGTAGATAAATAAAAAGAATAGAAAAGTAAAATAAAACAAAGAAAGGAAACCACGCTGGCCAACTGGGCCAAACGGCCCAGCCGGCCAGCCCAACCAGCCCAGCCCGCCGGCCCACCCAACTCCCCATAACCTCGTGTCGGTGAAGCCCTAACCGACACCCCACCCACTCCCTCCTTCCTCTCGCCCCTCCCCCCAATCTGGATCGGGGCACTCGGGCCCCAACCTCGCATCGTCGCTGTTCACCGAACCAGGCGCCCCACCGCCGCCGCCCATCGCCGGATCAACCTCGCCGGACTGCCTCCTTGCCTCCTCATCCCCCGCCTCGCCGGCCTGCTTCCTCCTCCCCACCGGCCTGCCTCCTCTTCATCGTGTCGTCCCCGACCCCCCTCCTCG
>NC_041383.1:556925298-556932652 GCF_002162155.2 Triticum dicoccoides
CCGGCCTCCTCTCCCCCTCGCCATGCGCTCACCATGACTCCATCGTCGCCGCGGCCCCGCTCTCTCCCCGTGCTCCTCTCCGTCTCGCACCACTCGCGTGCCTCGGCCGCACTGGCCGCGCGCCACGCCACACCTTGCCCGCGCTCCCCCTCACCCCACCGCTCTCTGTCTGTGCTCGCCCTTGGCCGCGTCGGAGCTCTCTCCTCCTGCCGCGCGCGCCTCCTACCTTGGCCGGTCGCGCCTGCAGCCGTTCGGCGCGCCCCACTGTTGCTCCGGCCAAGCCACCCCGCGGCCACTGTCGCGGCTCCCGCAGGATTGCAGCCGCTGCTGCGCTGTCTCCAGCCACCGCCGCTGCCTCCACCGCCCGTCCTCGCCGCCGTTTCGCCGTACAGCTCCGGCCGGCGCCCCCTGGTGGCCTCAGGCCTGCACGCCCGGCGCCCGTAACCGTGCCCGGGTGCGCGATGCCTAGTGCCCGTTAAGGCCCCTGGGCCATTGACAACAGGGGCCCACCCCTTGAGAACGTTTTTTTAAAAGAATTAGTAAAATTGATAATTAATTAAATTAATTAATTAGTGAATTAATTAAATTAATTACTCCTGTTTAATTAATCTAATTAACTAGTTAGTTTAATTAAACAGTAATTAGATTAGCTAGAACCTAGTTAACCTAAGCAGAGTATGACACGTGGGTCCCGCATGTCAGTTTGACCCAGTCAACGCCCTATTGACTACTAACGTCACACGTCATGATGTCGTCAGCATGCACTATTCTGGATAATGTTGAATTAAATTAATTAAACAAATTCTAGAAATGCTTAAATCTTTTAAAAATTAATATAAAATAAACCGTAGCTCAGATGAAAAAACTTTGTACATGAAAGTTGCTCAGAACGATGAGACGAATCCGTATACGCAGCCTGTTCGTCCGCAACGCATCCCTAGCATAGTGAACCTGCAACATATCACCTCCGGTTCATCTGTCCGAAAATGCGAAACACCAGGGATACTTTCCCGGATGTTTCCCCCTTTCGCCGGTATCACCTACTACCGCGTTAGGGCACACCTAATACTACTCATTGTCATGTCCTGCATCGTCATGCTTATGTTTGCATTATATTTATTGTTTCTTCCCCCTCTTCTCTTCGGTAGACTACGAGACCGACGCCGCTGCTACCCAGTATGACTACGGAGTTGATGACCCCTCCTTCTTGGCAGAGCAACCAGGCAAGCCCCCCCTTTGATCACCAGATATCGCCTATTCTTCTCTCTACTACTTGCATTAGAGTAGTGTAGCATGTTACTGTTCGGTTACTCCTATTCTGTTGCATAGCCTGTCATTGTTGCTATAGTCATTGATACCTTACCCGCAATCCTAAATGCCTAGTATAGGATGCTAGTTTATCATCATTGGCCCTACATTCTTGTCAGTCTGCCTTGCTATACTATCGGGTCGTGATCACTTGGGAGGTGATCATGGGTATATACTATACATATATACATACTATACAGATGGTGACTAAAGTCGGGTTGGCTCGTTGAGTACCCGCAAGTGATTCCGATGTGGGGCCTGGAAGGACAGGTGGCTCCATCCCGGTAGAGGTGGGCCTGGGTTCCCGACGGCCCCCGACCGTTACTTTGTGGCGGAGCGATAGGGCGGGTTGAGACCACCTAGGAGAGAGGTGGGCCTGGCCCTGGTCGGCATCCGCGGTTGCTTCATAATAACATGCTTAACGAGATCTTGGTATTTGATATGAGTCTGGCCACTGGCCCATACGCACTAACCAACTACGTGGGAAAGATATGGGCACTCGATGTCGTGGTATCAGCCGAAGCCTTCGTGACGTCAGCGACTGAGCAACGTGCGCCGGATTGGAACGTAAGCCTGCTCTTGTATTAAGGGGGCTAGTTCTGCTTCCGGCTGCCCATGCAACGTGCAGGTGTGTAATGGGCGATGGGCCCAGACCCCTGCGCGCATAGGATTTAGACCGACGTGCTGACCTCTCTGTTGTGCCTAGGTGGGGCTGCGACGTGTTGATCTTCCGAGGCCGGGCATGACCCAGGAAAGTGTGTCCGGCCAAATGGGATCGAGCGTGTTGGGTTATGTGGTGCACCCCTACAGGGAAGTTAATCTATTCGAATAGCCATGTCCCTCGGTAAAAGGACAACCCGGAGTTGTACCTTGACCTTATGACAACTAGAACCGGATACTTAATAAAACATACCCAGACAACCCAGTGATCACTTTTCCACAGGGCGACGTGGGGAGGATCACCGGGTAGGATTATGCTATGCGATGCTACTTGGAGGACTTCAATCTACTCTCTTCTACATGCTGCAAGACGAAGGCTGCCAGAAGCGTAGTCTTTGATAGGACTAGCTATCCCCCTTTTATTCTGGCATTCTGCAGTTCAGTCCACCAATATTGCCTCCTTACACATATACCCATGCATATGTAGTGTAGATCCTTGCTTGCGGGTACTTTGGATGAGTACTCACGGTTGCTTTTCTCCCTCTTTTCCCCCTTTCCATTCTACCTGGTTGTCGCAACTAGATGCTGGAGCCCAGGAGCTTGACGCCACCTCGACGACGACTCCTACTACATTGGAGGTGCCTACTACTACGTGCAGGCCGCTGACGACGACCAGGAGTAGTTTAGGAGGATCCCAGGCAGGAGGCCTGCGCCTCTTTCGATATGTATCCCAGTTTGTGCTAGCCTTCTTAAGGCAAACTTGTTTAACTTATGTCTGTACTCGGATATTGTTGCTTCCGCTGACTCGTCTATGATCAAGCACTTGTATTCGAGCCCTCGAGGCCCCTGGCTTGTATTATGATGCTTGTATGGCTTATTTTATTTTTAGAGTTGTGTTGTGATATCTTCCCGTGAGTCCCTGATCTTGATCGTACACATTTGCGTGTATGATTAGTGTACGATTGAATCGGGGGCGTCAGATGCTCACTGGCCGTGAGCCCCACATAGTGAAGCTGCGGGAGGCCGGCAGCGGGCGTCGCAAGCTGTGGGACGTGGTGGTGGTGTTCGACGGTGAAGGCCACATGTACTTAGGGCCCGGTTGGGAGCATTTTGCCCGCACCCATGAGCTGCAGCTTGGGCTCTTCCTTGTCTTCCGCTACGACGGTGACGCCATGTTCACCGTGAAGATGTTCGACAACACCATGTGCCACATGTACTACCAGCACGACGATGATGCCAGTAAGCTCTCTGCCTCTCTTCTTTCTGTCCTTTTGGCTTCCTCTACCAGCATGATGACAACACCATGTTCACACTTTGTTGCATTTGGCCAAGCAATGGGAGCAGCAGCAGGGATGACGAGGAGCAAAGTGGGCAAGAAGAGGAGCAGAGCGGGGATGACGAGGAGCTGAGTGGGTAAGAAGAGGAGCAGAGCGGGGATGACGAGGAGCAGAGCAGGGATGACGAGGATCAGAGCGGGGAGGTGCAGCCTATTCTGGCTGACGACGACCTTGCTATGGTGGTGGCTGATGACGACCTTGCTATGGTGGTGGCTGACGACGACCCTGCTATGGTGGTGGCTGACGACGACCCTGCTATGGTGGTGGCTGACGATGACCTCGCAATTGTGGTGCCTGACGCTGACCTCACGATGGTGGTGCCTAACGATGAACTCGCGATGGTAGTGGCGCCGGCGATTCCACAGCTGGGCGACAGGACCATGCCAATTGTGGTAGAGGAGTACATCCGCGTCGGCATTCGCCACTCTAAGCGCATCAGGAGGATGAAGGAGAATAAGGAGAAGAACGAGTGAAGATGTTAAGAAATCAAGGGGGAATGTTAAGTGGCAATGCCAAGCTTAGTTTGAATTTTGTGCATGCTCATGGATGCTTAAGTATGAATATTCAGTTTCTTAATTATGAATATTCAGTTTGGTAACTGATGGGAATTGATATTTTGTGCATGCTCATGGACGAAAGATGAAACATGCTCATGAGGGTCCATAAGTTTCTGGGAGCACTTGGCATGGTAATTGATGCTCCTAGTTTTTGTGCATGCTCATGTATGAAACAATATAAGTTTCATTTTGTGATTGTCAAAAACATGTTTTTTTGTTAAGATTGTTCATTAAGAATCAACAACATTATGAAACAATATAAGTTTAATGCTCAAGTATGACAGTGTCATCTAAACATGGTTTTTTGTAAATAATCGACAACAGATTGGCATGACTCAAGCCCTAGCTACGGACGGTCCCCGCGACGAAATAGGGCGGTTTATGAAAACACCGTAAAAAATTCAAAAAAGATCAAAAAAATGGGAGACCTCCGCGTCACATCATCAAATGTGGCCTACCAACTAGGAAAAATACTAAACTTGCAATACGAATGTTTTTTTGAAAAGGTGTTCTCAAAAACGACCTACCATGAACGAAGATTCATGGCTTTCAAGCCCAACTAGCAATGATATGGCCGCATCCGTTGAATAGTTTGTGATAATATGGCCAAATTTGGCGCATGCCTCCGTCTTGTGATGGCAAACAATGTTGCCAAAGCAAGGTTCCAACTTGTTTAACAAAAAAAACCGTTTTTCATTTTTTGAATGCTAAAGACATGCATTTTTCATGATGCGGCTACAAGGAGGGTCATCCCAAACGGCGCCATTCCATGTCTATCTCAAAGTAGACCCTATTTTACGGACGGTCGCCAAAAAGCATGCATTTTCGACCCTCGTAGCTTCTCCCGGCCATTCAGACCACCTTCGGCCGATTCAGGTGGAACCGGCTGGAATTTGAACTGCAGGTCCTTCATAGCTTGCCTGTTATTTTTGCCAAAAATCATTTTTAGCTTCACAGGTAGGAATTTCATCAAAGAATCGACAAAAGATTGGCATGACTCAAACCCTAGCCACGGACGGCCGCCGCGACGAAATCGGCCGGTTTTTGAAAACATTGTAAAAAAACAAAAAAAAACAAAAAAATGGGAGACCTCCGCGTCACATCATTAAATGTAGCCTACCAACTAGCAAAAATACTGAACTTCCAATACAGATGTTTTTTTGAAAAGGTGTTCTAAAAAACGACCTACCATGAACGAAGATTCATGGCTTTCAAGCCCAACTGGCAATGTATGGCTGCATCCGTTGAATAGTTTGTGATAATATGCCCAAATTTGGCGCATGCCTCCGTCTTGTGATGGCAAACAATGTTGCCAAAGCGAGGTTCCAACTTGTTTAACAAAAAAAACGTTTTCCATTTTTTGAATGCTAAAGACATGCGTTTTTCGTGAAGTGGCTACAAGGAGGGTCACCCCAAACGGCGCCATTCCATGTATATGTCAAATTAGACCCTATTTTACGAACGGTCGCCAAAAACCATGCATTTCCGACCCTCATAGCTACTCCTGGCCATTCAGACCACCTTCAGCCGATTTAGCTTGAACCGGCTGGAATCTGAACTGCGGGTCCTCCATAGCTTGCCTGTTATTTTTGCCAAAAATCATTTTTAGCTTCACATGTAGGCATTTCATCAAAGAATCGACAACAGATTGGGATGAATCAAACCCTAGCCACGGACGACCGCCGCGACGAAATCGGCCGGTTTTTGAAAACAACGTAAAAAATTCAACAAAATCAAAAAAATGGGAGACCTCCACGTCACATCATCAAATGTGGCCTACCAACTAGCAAAAATACTAAACTTGCAATATGAATGTTTTTTTTGAAAAGGTGTTCTCAAAAACGACCTACCATGAATGAAGATTCATGGCTTTCAAGCCCAACTAGCAATGATATAGCCGCATCCGTTGAATAGTTTGTGATAATATGCCCAAATTTGGCGCATGCCTCTGTCTTGTGATGGCAAACAATGTTGCCAAAGCGAGGTTCCAACTTGTTTAACAAAAAAATTGTTTTTCATTTTTTGAATGCTAAAGACATGTGTTTTTTGTGAAGCGGCTACAAGGAGGGTCACCCCAAACGACGCCATTCCATGTCTATCTCAAAGTAGACCCTATTTTACGGACGGTCGCCAAAAAGTATGCATTTTCGACCCTCATAGCTACTCCCGGCTATTCAGACGACCTTCGGCTGATTCAGGTGGAACCGACTGGAATTTGAACTGCGAGTCCTCCATAGCTTGCCCGTTATTTTTGCCAGAAATCATTTTTAGCTTCACAGGTAGGAATTTCATCAAAGAATCGACAAAAGATTGGCATGACTCAAACCCTAGCCACGGACGGCCGCCGCAATGAAATCGGCCGGTTTTTGAAAACACCGTAAAAAATTCAAAAAAAATCAAGAAAATGGGAGACCTCCGCGTCACATCATCAAATGTGGCCTACCAACTAGCAAAAATACTAAACTTGCAATACAGATGTTTTTTTGAAAAGGTGTTCTAAGAAACGACCTACCCTGAACGAAGATTCATGGCTTTCAAGCCCAACTAGCAATGATATCGCCGCATTCGTTGAATAGTTTGTGATAATATGCCCAAATTTGGCGCATGCCTCCGTCTTGTGATGGCAAACAATGTTGCCAAAGCAAGGTTCCAACTTGTTTAACAAAAAAAAACTGTTTTTCATTTTTTGAATGCTAAAGACATGCGTTTTTCATGAAGCGGCTACAAGGAGGGTCACCACAAATGGCGCCATTCCATGTCTATCTCAAAGTAGACCCTATTTTACGGACGATCGCCAAAAAGCATGCATTTCCGACCCTCGTAGCTACTCCCAGCCATTCAGACCACCTTCGGCCGATTCAGCTGGAACCGGCTAGAATTTGAACTGCGGGTCCTCCATAGCTTGCCCGTTATTTTTGCCAAAAAATCATTTTTAGCTTCATAGGTAGGCATTTCATCAAAGAATCAACAACAGATTGACATGACTCAAACCCTAGCCACGGACGACCGCCGTGACAAAATCGGCCGGTTTATGAAAACACCGTAAAAAATTCAAAAAAAATCAAAAATGGGAGACCTCCGCGTCACATCATCAAATGTGGCCTACCAACTAGCAAAAATACTAAACTTGCAATACAGATGTTTTCTTGAGCTATTCGATATGATTTTAACCATGATTTCTACAAAGTTTACAAAAAAAACCCAATTTTTTCTGCCTAAAAACCTCTAAAAACTGGTGAAAATTTCCCTCCCACCCAACCAAAATTTCCCTCCTAGCACCAAAATTTCCCTCCTACCCCACCAAAATTTCCCACCACTTCTCTCCCACTACCATGCGGGACCCACCACCCCTCTCCCACTAAACACGCGAGATCCATCCCCACTCCCCTACCCTCCCACTCCCCAAAATTTCCCCATTCAATTCCCCTCCCCTCTCCCCGACGAACCCTAGCTTCTCCCTACTCTCTCTCCTGCTCCACGCCGCCCCGCCAC
>NC_041383.1:556932927-556979373 GCF_002162155.2 Triticum dicoccoides
GCTGCTGCACCGCCCGCCGCGCCGTGTCGCCCTCCCTGACGACGAATCCCCTCCCCTCGACGGCTACATCGCCCGCATCATCGATGACGACGACGACTACATCGACAATGAAGAATCCCCCCTCGCCTCTCCCCTTCACGACGACGGCTTCATCGACGACATCTACGGCTACATCGACCGCCCCGGCTACGACTATGTCGACGACGATGACTACATCATCTACATCATCAACGATCAACGACGGCAGGTATGTTCCCCTCTCCCCTTGATGTTTAGATCTTCTAGGGTTCGGTAGATCCCCCTCATGGGTTCTCCTAGGGTTCATGGGGATGGATTGACGCGGGTTAGGGTTAGGATTCATGGGGTTAGGGTTAGGGTATACGTTGCTCTCTGGTTCATGGGGTAGAATCGATGGGGATTCATGGGGATGATCTCCCTCTGGTTCTTGGGGTTAGGGTTCATGGGTTTCATGGGGTTAGGGTTCATGGGGGTTTGAGTGCATGTTCTAAATTTCCTCCCTATGCATGATTTCAATTGTTGTTAAGAGTATGTGCATGTCCTCAAGGGTTTTCATGAAGAATGCATAGTTTTGCCTATGCAACATGGGTTAGCCTACACAAAGCCACTTACTTGCAATTGTTGTTGGTCTATATGGGTTGATATACCAAATCATGCATGCTTATGAGAATGTCCATAATTCTTTTTTCTGTTCCATTCTTATGAGAATGTGCTACTGGACATTGATTATGATGAGTAATCTAATTTTGTATGGGGTTGGATTCATGGGGTTAGGGTTTTGTGGGGAGGTGGTTCTTTATTCTAGATTTTGTATGCTCTATTTTGATTGTGCATCCCTGTCAATGACTCTGACATGGACTGTGGCTTGATATTATTCTAGATTGTTGCTTGCTATTTTGCGTGTTCATGTGGATGCCATGTGGCAGCTCATCCATGGCCTTGTTTGTCCTGCAGGTCATTGAGCAGCATCAGGAGGAGGAGCTCAAGCACGGCTACCACGACGCACCACCACAAAAGCAGGTTATTGTCCATCTCCATCTCCCTCTCCCTCTGCTGCCAATCCCGTTATTTGTTCTTGATTATGGTCACCACTAAATCTAAAGCTCTGTGGTTGTTGTTCCCATGCTATCTACGGTTTGTAGGTTCCCATTCATGTTTGGTTTCTATCCTGTGATCTCCTGCCATGTTTTGGTTTACATATGGATGATCTAGTTCCATAGCTATGTTCCTGGGTTTGCTAATTGGTTATTGGCAGTGCTGATCTCTCATTGCTTCCTATGGGACTCTGTTGTTCATATAGAAAGCTTCATGCTCACTGTACTACTAGAGTAGTTCATGTAGGTGTGATATATGCTCTCTGGGTTGGTCTAGTTAATTCATGGTGTTCATTACTAAATGATTAAGTCCATCTACCATTTCTGTGAGCTTTATTCTATTGATTGGCTAGTTGTGTTAGTTTGTTACTTTGTGCTACTTTTATGTAATGACACCAATTAACTTAGTTGAGTTATGTACATTGCTACCCCCTGCTTTATGTAGTCAAGATTTTAAGGGATGCTTCATATCTTTCCTGTGTACATGCATGCTTGTTTAGTGCAATTACATGGTTGCTTAATTAATTTAACTACATCACTATATTGTTGATCCAACAAGTTTGCTTCACATGTATTATTACTCATGCATTGCTACACCTGTATGTGCATGCTGGTTCAAGTGATTTCCTTTATTGATACAAGTGCATCATTCTTCTTTGTCCTTGTTATATCTCATTCTTGTTTATTCTATTTTGCAAGCTTTTATAGAAATGTTCCAACCACCTCAAGATCATCCATGGCAAGGAGGACAAGGTCAAACATGAGGCCAAACATTGGTATGCAACTTGCTCCTTGTGGTTATACTATCAATTTCATAAAATCTGTGTCTTAATATGCTAAGTGAAATGTATTGCTGCAATCTGAATAAGCTGGCTTAATTGTGCTTGTGTCCTGTTAGTCTTCCTTACTTGAATAACTAGGATTATATGATAATAAAATATCATAAGATATGTTTGGCTGGCTGTCCATGCATTCCAAACATTCACCTAATAGTTATGTTTCCTTTATCATGCAAAGAAGAGCCTCTCACCGAGTACGAGAAGGTTAGGGCTAGAAATATCATGAGGAACATTCGGATGTTCCAGTCCCTTGGCATCGGTGCAATAGCGTCGATGATTAGGAAAACAAATGGTGTACAAGAAGGTAGAAGTGATGAGGTTCAAGAAGGTAGTGGAGTTATCAATGATGACCCAGAGTACAATCCTAAGGAGGATGAAGTTATTGATGGAGAGGAAGTGGATGATGTCGTAGTGAACAAGACTGTTAAGGTGCAAACTCTGTCTTGCTTGAAGGGTTGGGGTTCTTTTATGCTATGTGTTTCCTTGTGCTCACATATTTCTCTTGTGATCTAATGCTTTTTTCCTTGCTGTTTATAAGAGGCACTGAAGGAATCTAGGACGAAGAGGCCTCGTGTTAAGAAGACAGTCAGCAAGAAGAAGAAGAGCTCAGAAACATCTACTGCAATGCCTCCAGGAAGGGTGATGGCCCCAGCTCCAGGAAAAAAAGAGGATCCGGATGAACCTACCCCTGACAGAGTCACAAGGCAGAAAGCAAAGATGGAAACTGCGACGGACCATCAGGAAAGTCTGCTACACATGGACTCTAAGACCTCGGTGCAAATGGGTGATGAGTTGCCGCCCATGGATGAAGAAACCACTCTCAGCATGGATGGAAGTGGCACTGTCTGCCTAGATGAAGGAGGAACTATCTGCATTGATGAAGCAGGCACTGTCCACACAGACCTCAGCCCTGTTGCACCTTCTATTGACAGGAATGCTGTCATCAATGAAGAAGAACAACAGCTTGTGCTTCAATCAGGCAAGTTGACCTTTGCAATGCTATCTTTTACTAGTGCATTTTCCAAATGGAATGATCATGTATGCTTTTGTTGATTCCTGCATTTGTCAATTTCTATTCTAATTTATGAGTTCAATTTCATTTTCAGATGCAATGACTACCAAGACTAGACTTAGAAGGGCAAAGGGCTAGAGAGAATCACCAAGTCGCTTGGTAGCAAGGTGCCTATCCAAATTGCCGAAGGGATGAAGCGTCCAGAGAAGCCTCTGCAGGCAGCAAAGCTTGCTTCTGAGTGTGGACTCGTTGCAAGAAGCCATCTTCCGGTTCTTCCTCACTTCAAGCTATAGAAAAAAATGCTAGTCTATTGGAGAACTACATTGGGAAAGTTGATGTAAGCTACTTGTTTCATAGTTAATGTGCTATCTATTTTCTGTTACACCTATGCATGGTCACTAATATTGTTCCTACCTTGTTTGCTATCTTGGTAGGCAAATTTTGAGATGAACACGGACTCGAAGACCATCAAGACCGCGTGCAAAGATATTCTGCAAAAAAATTCAAAGAACAAACGCCATCATATCAAGAAGAAGTATTTTGATACCATAGCCGCAAACAAAGTCAGCATTAAGTCTCCGGTGCCAGATCTAACGGATGGTGAATGGCAAGCTCTGGTGGAGATGTGGTCTACCCCAAGACACAAGGTTTGTCTCTGCTTTGTTTGATGCTTTATGTTCTGCACATGATATGCTAGTGCTAGATCATGCTGACAGTATGCTTTTTTGTAGGAAATCTGTGTGTCGAACAAGATGAATCTAGAAAAAGTCGTGTACAATCAGAGAACTGGTTCCATGCACTACACAACACACATTTTTGCCACTGTGAGAACTTTTCTCTAGAGACCTTACCGTTTGATCCTTGTTTAATAACATTTCTGATTCTTGCTGAATAACATTTTGATTTTTGTTGATTTTTTTCCAGAAAGAAGAGCGTAAGGGTGAGGAGCTGTCTGCGATTGACTTGTTTAAGGCCACCCACAACAGCAAGAAGCATGGGTTTTCGGAGCCAGTCAATACTGCTATAGTAAGTCACTCCATGCTTTGTTGAAACCTCAGCCCTGTTTGATTCACAGCGAGCTTTGATGTTGTTTGATGCTTTGATGCTTTGATGCTGTTTGATTCGAAGCCAGTCAAGAACACATGCTATGTTCCATGCTTTGATGCTGTTTGATAGTTCAACAAAGATATCAGAACTTGTAGTAGCTATTTGTTGCATTTTTATGATATGATGAATTTTATCTGAATGTTAGTTTGATGATCGACTCACTCGGGAAGCCATCTTATATAGAACCACCATTCTAGGCTTAATGAAGCAATCATATTGTTCCAATTGCATGTCTCCAGGGCACTACTCATCATCTTCTTGTATAGATTTTGAGTGCTGGTTTGGTTACTTCAAATAATCCATTTGTGTGCTGGTTTGGTTTCTCTTGCTTGGTTTGGTTTGCAAAATGTGAAATAGATCTCCCACTAATGCCTATCATTTTCCTCCATATGCTAGCTTGAGATGGAAAAAATGAAGGACGCGCCGGTACCAGAAGGTGAAGAGCCCAAGTCTGTTGTTGAAATTGTCGAAGAAGTGCTCAAGACCGAAGTCAAGCAAAGCACATTCCTCAGGAATGTTGGGCTCCAGTCATCTAGGAACAACTCCGGCAAAGCAACTGCTGAAGTGGCTGCTCATGTTCGTGACCTTGAGCAGCAACTGGAGAGGTCCGAGCTTCAAGCTGAAGTGATGCAAGAAGAATTGGCAGCAATCAAGATGAAGGCGGAAGAATCTGAAGCTGCACGCGACAAGGAACTTGAGCTGCTGCACAAGATGTCTCAAGAGCAGGAAGAGAAGTTAGCCCACTTGATGGCTCTCTTTGGAGCTAAGGTAGTTTGATGGCTTTGAAGTTTGTCTTTGAACATGTCGTAGTAGGTCGTGAACTTATGGCGTAGTAGGTCGTGAACTTATGCAGTTTGTTGCATTTTGCACTTGGCAAGTGAACCTGGGAGCACTTGTGAACCTGGGAGCATTTGTTGTTGAACATGTGAAGTTACTTGCTGTGATGGTTGTGAAGTTATGCACATGTGAAGTTACTTGCTGTGAAGTTATGCACATGTGAAGTTTTGGAAGCTGTGAAGTCACTTGTTGTGAAGCTATGCATTTTCTAAATTATTTGAGTTTTGTTTGGATCACAAAATATTATTTTTATTAATTGGGCTCTAAACTTAGTTGGACTACAAAAGGCTGAGGCCCAAACAAGAATTAGACTAAAAGGGCTTGGGCGTATAACAAGAGTTGACTATATTTTTTTTTGTAAAAGGCTGCATAACAGAAAATAAAAAGGCCAAGGCCCAAATTCGAACTAGACTAAAAAGGCTGTGGCCCAAAACAATAGTGGACTATAAAAAAATTCATCAGAAAAAGGCTCCATTCCCATAAAATAAAAGGCCAAATTATTGGGCCAGGCCCATGCAGATAAGCAAAATAAAGAGAAAAAACATTAAATGGGTTGTATTATTGGGCCTGGCCCATGTAGGCGGCTGAAATGGACCAGGCTGATTCTATTTTATGACCTTTTCATTTGGCCGTAATTCTTCCACGTCAGCTTGCCACGGTGGATTTGACGTGGTGTGGTCGGATTGCTAGTGACCAAAATAATTAGTCGTTAAATCTATGACCTGTTTTTGGTCATAACGTCTATGACCATTCCAGAAGAAAGGTCACTAATGTTAGTTTACGACGGCCAGCTTTTGACCTTCTGTTTTTGGTCACAAAAAGGTCACAAATGGAAAACAGTGACCATTCAGTGACCAATAGTGGTGGTCACAAGTTGACATATTTCTTGTAGTGATAGCCCACTATTGTACTTACTTGCTCCTACAGGTGCTAAGCTTTCCACATAGGCATAAAGTCTGATGTGACAAGTTAATTAAGAAGAGAGAGAGACTAGTTGGGTGACCCAAGGAAGAAACGGTGCTAAGTGCGTGTACCTAGGTGAAAAGATAATTTTGAGTCTATAGCTAATTAAATGAAGCAAACTTAGCAACAAAAAACTAAGCACCTATAAATTGGGGACTTGATTGCTAAGCCATTTAATGCCCTTAGCACCTCATATAAGCACCATTTCATTGGAAGAGGTCACTCCTTGGCAAATGCAATAAATACTACTCCCTCTGTCCCATAATATAAGAACGTTTTTGGCCCTACACTAGTGTCAAAAACGTTCTTATATTATGGGACAGAGGGAGTACGAAGAAAGAGATTGAGAGAAGTAAAAAATACACTTATAGCCAACCTTATAGCTAACCTTGTTGTAGTATGAGTGACTAAGTGATGACTATGTATGACATGCCAACATCAGATAGCCTAATGCGTCGTGTTAAATCTCCAAGGGCACGACTGCGCGAGCGACGCGACGGTCGTGGTAGGCGCGACCATGATACGGACTGCTGGCAACCCTTGGATTTGAGATCGAACGGTCGCATGCTATGTTGCTGAAAATTTGCAGAATAACCCTCCAGGATAGGATATTCACCCATAGGTCTAGAATCACGCCATGCAACCGTTCGATATCAGATCCAAGGGCTCTCGGAAGCCCGTATCATGGGAGAATGGAAAGCCACTACCCTCTCATTCACACGCTGGCAATTCGCTCCTACTTGTCCCCGCACGTCCTTTAATATTACGACAGTTCGCTCCTAGTCGTCCCGTCCTTTCACATTACGGCAGTTCCACTAATCCTAAACCTCCTCCCAAATCCATGGCGTCCCAAATCTCCATGATCGGTGGTGAGTACAAGGTTAGAACATCACCGGCGATGAGTTCGATGTCATCTACACCCGTTCTTCCGCGACGGTGAAAGGATGCCTTGCTCGCTTCAGACGCTTGTTCGAAAACTCAAATGATGAGTGGGTCGCTGGCTAGATGTTGAGTACACCACAGTCGTGGGACGAGAGAAGGATCTAAAGGAGGAAGAGAGGGAGAAGCCCGCCCTGATCCAGGTTTGCGTGCATGACTTATGCTTGGTCTACCACATATGCCACGCCGATGTTGAATGCCAGGATTTTAAGAACTTCCTCAAGAGCGACATAGTCAAATTTGTTACAGTAGACTTTACGAACGACAAAAGAGTCTTGGGTCGGATAGGCCTCATTGTAGGCAACCCCTTCGACCTCCAGAAAAATCGGCTGCCGCCCTCCAGTGGTCAGCCTTCAATGCTGACCCTGGCAGGAGCCATGGTTCATCCTTCGTACAGTAAACCGGAGAAACCTCATTACATGTTTCATCGTCATGGATGGCAGCGGAATGTACTAGATATAGACCACATCTAGTATGCTGCAATGGATGGCTACCTTTGTTTCAATATCTACAAGGGTTGGATGAAGAGCAAGAGCCAAGTGTGCGGTTCAAGGAAAGAAGTATCGGCCAAGAGGAAGAGGGACAAGGAAGAAGTCGAGCACATGGACGAGGACTCCGAGTAAGGTGGCAGTGTCGTTGCTCATGGTGGTTCTAATGCAGTGTCTACCGGATTAGTTGCATAGTTTAACTTTAGGTGTGCTTAGTTTAATTTGAGGGGTGTGTTGGGCTGAGCCCCCAACAGAACTATGTTATCTTTCTTCTCGTTACTTTAACTCTTCAGTACGTACATACTAGTATTTCTTTAATAGAATTTAGGACCCCATTTAAGCACGTACTAGCTCTTTAATAGCACTATATGCATAATTTGGCGACGAGCGCTCTCTATATGTACCACCTTTTTTTAATTTCAAGTTTTGCTCCATGGCGCAATCCATCGATACTACTACTATACAAAAGTATACATTTTTTAAAAGGCTAGAGTACTATTCATCACATATATAGCCAGTTAAATTCTCAACCTAGAACGACGTGCATGCCATGTAAACCGATACGCAGGAAGTATAGTAAAAATGAGGTGACTTTACAGAGCGATCGACGGGGGAGCATGGCCTGTCATGCGGTCCCACGTGTCATGATGTACCAAGGCGATGCGCGTATCCCTCTTGAGGCAGAAGCAATACTACGTGGTTTGATATGATGGCGAACCGAAGTGTAAAATAATGGTTGCTTTTCGTCCATCTGGGAAGGTGCGCCATTGTGATTTGACGTCTCATTGCTCATTACTACTAATGGGGCGGTACGACTGGGGTGCGTCCCCCTGTTGTTCTGCACTGTTATTTGGTGCTTGACACGTCGACCCGGTTGCTATATGTCCCACATGTCGGCGACAGGAAGTACAAAATTCATGAAAGGGAGCGTCGACGGAGGAGTACATGACATGGCTTGGGTTTTTGCTGCTTCGTGCGATCCATCGATACAAACCCGGACTATAAAAAGGCGAGGGCGGGTCTTTTCCCGCACGGCAGGCAGGGGAGTTTGGCATAGTCTGTTCGAGGCAAGGAGGTAGGAAGGGAAACAAGCAAATAAAGGTTGAGCGACTTAGTTTTGGTAAAATCTGATTTTACGGAGTACGTACCCACTAGGGTTTATAGGGCTCATCTAAAAAACATTATTTTTTCCGTTTTATAAGTCTCAATTCTACTACTAGTAGTAGTACCATTACATGTTGGATTTCGAGGTGCGTTAGATCACCCGATGCAAGCAGTGTCAAGAGAGAACTTACCAATGCATGTAGAAGTTCATGGGAATTTAGTGGTCATTGATGCATTCGTTCAATTAATGCCTCGGTAAACATAACTTCTTGAGAAAAATGAGCGTACTAATTACTTGTGCAAACTATGAAATTAATTCGACCACTCACCGTCTACCTTGGTTGGAGAGATTTTGAAATTGAGCCATAAACTAGAAAGGAGAAAGTCGTAACTTCTATCTTGATTACTATTTGTGGCCTTGTATAGATGCAAAATGTATTTTTTTATAGTGGCCTTGTATATGTAAATGGAGGGAGTACTAGAGGACATATATATTCCAAACAATATGATAATCTCTCTAACCAAGGTAGTAGGGACAAGGAGTAAACAGAGGGAGTAGTAAAATTTTCTCCTCGTCCTGCAAGCCACCGCGCCTGTGGGCAGGGGAGACGGAGTGCTAAGCAAGCTTCTGCTCGTTCTGCGAGTTGACGGGACACATCAAAAGTACTCCAGTATATAGAGCCTTGCCTCTAAGGTAGGCCCCACATGGTTTGCCTCTTTTTTAACATAACGCGTCAAGTCACAATTTGTTTGTTCACCCGTGGTAGACGATCGTCCCTCCATCAGGTGGACAACCAGTACACGTGTCAAATTACCACGTGGGCTACCTTTTCATACAGAAATGAGCTCCACCATGTACCCGCGCGGGTGTGGTTGGGAAAGAGACGGGAGTACGTGCGCCGTGTGTGCACCTCTTCTCTTCGTGCACGTCCCCCACATACATGGGTGTGTGTGAGAGAGATACAAACCTAGACATAATGCATCGTCCATCCCCATGCCTCCGCCCAGTCCAACCACCAGTCACCACCATGCCCCACTCATCCTCACCTTATCTCTCATCTTTCTCCCTCCATTTTTATATACAAGGCCACTATCAAAATTACAAATTGCAGATATACAAGGCCACTAACACTAATCGATGTAATATTAATGGTGTTTGCCTCGTAGTACTAGCAAAGGAGGACATTAATTATCCCTTGCATGCATGCGGGAGTGTGAGCATTGGCTTGATGTGCATGAAAGAGAAGAATACACATTAATTTACACGGCAGACAAGGAAACAAGGTGGCTTGCAAATTGACTTAGAAGACATTAATTTTTGCCTTGGTACCTGTAATATGGGTTTGTGGCCTTGTATACAAAAATGGAGTCCGATAAAATTCTCGAGATACCATTTATCCGATAAAATTCTCGAGATATCATTAGTTTTTACAAAATGGAATTACTCCTACATGGGTCAATCACAAAAGGTGTTTTGTAAAAAAATGCATCTTGATGTTCCGTGCAATGCACGGGTATCTTGCTAGTCCATTGAAAGTGCAACTATCCCTAGGTGGTTTTGGTAATTCATAAAAACATATAGCTCATTGAGCTAATGCTATTCCAAGACATATATTTCAGGAAAGCTCAATGAATGGCATGGCATGGATGATGAAAGTGGATCCCTCAAAATATCAAGGACAAAGGATTGGCTCAAGCTCAAAAGCTCAAGACTCTACATTTTATATTTCAGTGATCCAAGATCACATTGAGTCTATAGGAAAAGCCAATACTATCAAGGAGGGATGAGGTGTTGCTTAATGAGCCTCTTGCTTCATGTGCTTAGTGATATGCTCCAAAACCCTCAACTACTTTCTCACATCCACATATGACCTAAACCTAAAGCCAAAATCGGTCACACCGATTCTTTCTATCCGGCGCCACCGAGTTCAGATGTCATAGCCACTGCCACAAACCCTAGGCAAATCGGTCTCACCGATATGGATCTCGGTCTCACTGAGATGGGATTGTAATCTCTCTGTTTCCCTTCGCAACGTTTCGGTCTAACCGAAGTGAGCGATCGGTTCCACCGAGATTGCAATGTAAACTCTCTGTTTCCCTTTTTTAACATTTCGGTCTCACCGAAAAGAGCAAATCGGTCCCACCGAGTTTACCTGACCAACTCTCTGGTTAGCTAATTACCAAAATCGGTCTCACCGAGTTTGTGTAATCGGCCTCACCGAGATTACGTTATGCCCTAACCCTAACCATATCGGTCCTACCGAGTTGCATTTCGGTCCCACCGAAAATCCTAATGGTCACTAGGTTTACTAAATCAGTCTGACCGAGTTTGTTGTTTCGGTCCCACCGAGATTGGTAAATTGCATGTAACGGTTAGATTTTGTGTGGAGGCTATATATACCCCTCCACCTCCTCTTCATTCGTGAAGAGAGCCATCAGAACAAACCTACACTTCCAACTTACCAGTTCTGAGAGAGAACCACCTACTCATGTGTTGAGGCCAAGATATTCCATTCCTACCATATGAATCTTGATCTCTAGCCTTCCCCAAGTTGCTTTCCACTCAAATCTTCTTTCCACCAGATCCAAATCCTATGAGAGAGAGTTGAGTGTTGGGGAGACTATCATTTGAAGCACAAGAGCAAGGAGTTCATCATCAACACACCATTTGTTACTTCTTGGAGAGTGGTGTCTCCTAGATTGGCTAGGTGTCACTTGGGAGCCTCCGACAAATATTGTGGAGTTGAACCAAGGAGTTTGTAAGGGAAAGGAGATCGCCTACTTCGTGAAGATCTACCGCTAGTGAGGCAAGTCCTTCGTGGGAGACGGCCATGGTGGGATAGACAAGGTTGCTTCTTCGTGGACCCTTCTTGGGTGGAGCCCTCCATGGACTCACGCAACCGTTACCCTTCGTGGGTTGAAGTCTCCATCAACGTGGGTGTACGATAGCACCACCTATCGGAACCATGCCAAAAACATCCGTGTCTCCAACTGCGTTTGAATCCTCCAAACCCTTCCCTTTACTTACTTGCAAGTTGCATGCTTTAATTTCCGCTGCCTATATACTCTTTGCATGATTGCTTGATTTGTGTGATGATTGCTTGACTTGTCCAAAGATTGTTAAAATCTGCCAAACTCTAAAATTGGGAAAAGGCTAAGTTTTTAATTGGTCAAGTAGTCTAATAACCCCCCTCCAGACATACTTCAAGGTCCTACAAGTGGTATCAGAGCCTTGGTCTCCATTTTCTTTGTTTTCCATAGCTTTTGGTGGTCATAGCCTTGGTTTCACAACCTAGGAGAGTATGGCGTCTAGCGAGGGAAATTATCACCGTAGAGGTCCTTACTTTGATGGAACTAATTTTGCTAGTTGGAAGCATAAGATGAAAATGCATATTCTTGGACATAACCCCGCTGTTTGGGCTATTATTTGTATTGGCTTGCAAGGTGAATTCTTTGATGGGAGAGAGCCGAACCGTGAAGCTAATGCGGAAGAATTGAAGATGCTGCAATGCAATGCTCCAGCTTGTGATATCATCTTCAACGGATTGTGCCCCGAAGAATTCAACAAAATCAGCCGTCTTGAGAATGCAAAGGAAATTTGGGACACTTTGATTGATATGCACGAAGGTACCGACTCCGTCAAGGAATCCAAGTTGGATGTGCTCCAAAGTCAGCTTGACAAGTTCAAAATGAAGGATGGTGAAGGTATCGCTGAAATGTACTCTAGGCTTGCTCTTATCACAAATGAGATTGCCGGCCTAGGGAGTGAAGAGATGACCGACAGATTCATCATCAAGAAGATCCTAAGAGCATTGGATGGAAAATATGATACCGTGTGCACATTGATTCAAATGATGCCCAATTACAAGAATCTCAAGCCAACGGAAGTTATTGGTAGAATTGTTGCTCATGAGATGTCACTCAAGGATAAGGAGGAACTTCACAACAAGTCAAGTGGTGCTTACAAAGGCTCATGTGAAGCCCCCTCATCATCAAGTGAGAAACAAACCATCAATGAAGAATTGAGCTTAATGGTGAAGAATTTCAACAAATTCTACAAGTGTAGAAGCAAAGAAAGAAGCTCTAAGTCAAGGTCCTTCAATGACAAAAGATCTTCCAGTCGAGAGCGCAACTGCTACAATTATGGGAGACACGGACACTATTCCAATGAGTGTACGACACCCTACAAAAGAAGAGAAGATTCTCCAAAAAGAAGAAGTAGAAGAGAAGAATCACCGCCAAGAGAGAGAAGGAGTAGAGATGATCGTTATGAACAAAGACCCTCACGGAGAAGCAAAGATTCGGAAAGGAAAGACAAGTCATCAAAGAGCTACACAAAACGAAGACATCAAGCTCATGTTGGTGAATGGGTATCCGGTTTCGACTCTGAACATCACTCCGAGAGAAGCTATCACTCCGACTCCGAACATACTCAAGATGAAGGTGTTGCCGGTCTAGCACTTGTGACAACCAACTCCTACGACATATTTGACTCAACAAATGAAGGAATTGGAAGATGCTTCATGGCCAAAGGTCCAAAGGTAACACATCCCGAGTATGTCGATTTCAATAGTGATGAAGATGACTTGCTAGGTGATGATGATTTACTTATTGACAACTCTAGTGATGAATACTATGATGGAACGTGAATTAATCATGCTAAACAAGATAAAACGAATGACAATGATAAGGAGAAGATTGAGCTTCTAACTAAAGAACTAAACACTCTTAAGTTAGCTCATGAAACTATCTTCGAAAATCATCGAGAACTTTTAAGGGCTCATGAGAAGTTACGCTTTGAAAAGCTCAATCTTGAGCAAGAGCATGAGTTCTTAAAGGCAATCAATGATGATCTTCGCAAGAAAAGTTCTTCTTATATTGCCAAGCGTTTATTCTTATCTACTTACATGCCTCAAGTTAAGTCTAGTAACAAGAACAAGAAAGATTCTTCCTCTAGTAGTAACAATAACAATGCTAAATCAAATATTGTTGCTTCTAGTAGTTCTCTTGATTCCACTAATGATTCTCTTAGCCAAGTTACACTTGAGCAAGAAAATAGCTTATTGAAGGGAATTATAGAGAAAGTTGTATACAAGAGTCTTGCAGGGAGTAAGCAATTCGAGGAAATTGTACGCAAGCAAGGAAGGCACCGGAAGAATCAAGGTGTTGGTTTTGAACGAAAGTTCAATGCCAATGGAGTTGAGTGGGAAGAAGATCAATACCCCAAGACGAAGTTTGTTCCTCAACAAGAGAAGTATGATCCTACTTCTTTCAAGGGAACACAAGCTCAAGATGATCTTCCACCACAAGACCATAAAGGCAAGGACAAGCTTCAAGAGGAGATTGATGCATTTGAAGAAGCACCTAAGGCCTTGGTAAAGTGGGTTCCCAAGACTACCTCAAGTTCTACTTCATCAAGTACAACCACAACTCCAAGGATTCCCATCAAGATGATGTGGATCCCAAAGAAGAACTAGAGAGTTCTTGAGGGTGACTCCGCCAACATTGTTCACTCATATCTTTATGGCAAGAACAAGTGCAATCAACTACCACATCTTGCACTAGTTCAAGGAGTCACAAACCCTCATGTTGGTAAGGCAAGGGACAAGGTAACCAAATGATGTCATGGACATCATTTTGTGTGTGCATCACTCTATGTCTATGGATATTCTTGTTTTGTTCCTTGTGGGGCTAACCCGTGTAGGTATTGAAAGTGCAACTCACTCCAAAGGATTGCTCCAAATGATCTACATCAACTTTGAGCATTCACATCTTCAACACCTACGTGAAGTCATCATCGACAAAACCCAAGGTTAGTTCATCCCTCTAAGTGGGGATCTCACATCTAGGGGGAGCTTAACTCTAAAGAATTGAGTCAAAGCAACTCTAATGGTGTGAACACATCAATGCATTATGTAAAAGTGGTAACCCCACTTGATCTTAAACGATGAGTATGACCTATGATCAAATGTTCTCATTTGACTCCTAAGTCAATATACTCATATATAGATGACCTAGTCGTCGCCAATTGTTTGATAGATGCTAGAATTGGTTGTGCATGCTTTGCCACATATTTCATTTGTCACTTTATTGTGTGAGCCTGCTGGTTGCATATTTTACTCATTCGAGGACATCCACTTGTTGTTTTGATTGATTGGTTTCCTTTTCTTTGGCCAAGTGGATGGACAAGAATGCCTAAGAACCTTATCTAGCTATCTATGCTTTTCTCGTCTCAAACTCTATTCATGCTACATCACAAAATTTGATCAAGTCAGATTCGAACCACTATGTGTGAGGAGCACTTGGAGTCCCTGATTCGTCATAGACTTAAACTTCCAAAACTTCTGTGTGATTCTCGGTCTAACCGATTCCTCCATTTCGGTCCCACCGAGATCACTAAGTCGATCTAGGTTTTCAATCTCGGTGCAACCGATATGAACTTTTTGGTCACGCCGAGTTGCTGTAACTGTTAACAGTTATGCATCTCGGTGCCACCGAGTTGTTCAAATCGGTCACACCGACAGTGTCGGGCTATATATAGTGACGGGCAAAAATTTGGAAATTCCTCCAAACCCCTTCGCCCGCGCTTAGCTCGCTCTGCCTACTAGGTCTACGGATCGTCGACTTCGTTGCCAGCCGCCTCCTGTCGCTGGTCTCCGCCGCCATCAACGGATTTCTTCTCCGCCGTTGTCGCCATAGCGAGTTCGCCACCGAACTAGGGTATGAACTCGATCACGGTGCTTTCCAAATCTGATTCTCAGCACACTGTGTTCGTAATGCATCTTGCCACGATTGAAACACTCCTATCCAGTCAATGTGATCCTTAGAATAGATGTGATTCAAAAATTTAGGGTTAGGTTTCGTCGAAACCATATCGGACCCACCGGGTAGAAAAACTCGGTCCCACCGATTTGGCTAATGCCATTGCACTAGTAAGTCTCGGTCTGACCGAGAATTACAAATCGGTGTGACCGATTTTAGAACTTTGTGAAACCCTAGCAGTCTCGATGCCACCAAACTGTGACTCGGTCTGACCGAGATCACTAGTTTAGGTACCAAAACTGCTTCGGTATCACCGAGTTTGAAAATTGGTAGATCCGAAATGCTTTCTGTGGAAACTAAAACTAAGTTTTTAAATCATTATTTTGCAAAAGTCTCTGCATTTTGTGATGCTCATCCACTCTGTCTCATCTATAACTATTCACAGGGTCAGCAGTCAGTGATTTGCAGCATGTCAGACCAAAGTGACAGTCAGAACAGGGAAGAAGAGCAGATTCACATGAGTGAGGGCACTAGTCCCTCAAGTTCTTCAGATGAAGGCTGCAGAAGTACTCCTAGCAACTTGCCCAAAGCAGCCACAAGAGCAAGAAGGAAGAGAACCTCAGACTCAGAGGATGAGGACTATGTGGCAGCAGAAGATGAGGCTACTTCCAAGAAGGTAGTGCTCAAGAAGGAGTATGGCTCAGCAAAGAACATAAAGCCAGGCATGAAGATCAAAAGGCCAGCAGGAGAACAGCCAATGTCCAAAGCCAGAGGATCAACTCAAATACCTGAGATGCCTGAAGAGCCAGCTGCAGAAGGAAAGAAAAGGAAGGAAATGGTCAAGAAGACCATGGCCAGAGTTGTTGGTCAACCTTCCATGATGGAAGAGGAAGAAGAGGTTGCTGCACCAGCACCAAAGGCACATAAGCTTATGGGTGATGCTATAAAATCAGGGGCTGCAACATCAAAGCCCAAAGAAGCACCCAAAGCTGCCTCCAAGCCCAAGATTGCACCAAAGAGAAATACCAGGAGCATACCAGCAGCTGAGAAGAACAAGGCCCCAATGCCTGAGGTTGCTACTGAGGAAGATGAAGAAGGGCAGATCCTAAGAAAGCTCAAACCCAAGATTCCAGACCACAATGATGCTCATCCTGTGGCTGAGAACATGAAGATCAGGAAAGACTCAGGGTTGAGGCTATGGAGATTGTCTGATCCATATGCCACTAGGAGGAGGACTGCTGTAGATTACAGGTTCCACACCAAGGAGCAGCAAGACTTCTATGAGACAATCTTGTTGGATAAGAAGCCCATAGTGTGTGATATGAGGTGGGTCGACTGGACCTACATGAAGGAAAATGAAGAACACTATCCTGGAGTGCAAGACAGTTTCATTGCTTGTGGAGTTGCAGATTTTGTTGGGCAGAAGCTCACCAACTGGAATGATGAACTCATTATGCAATTCTACTCCACAGCACATTTCTATCCAGATGGCAGGATAGTTTGGGTGTCTAAAGGAACAAGATACCAGTCAACCATAGAGGAATGGGCAAGTCTGATCAATGCCCCAAAGGAGAGTGAAGATGACTTGGATGTATCTGCCAAGAAGAAGATGGGACACAATTCTATGTCACATATGTACAAAGAGATCCCAGACAAAGCCCTTGAGACTTTCTCGTTTGGGTCAGTCCATTTTCTTCTGTCAGGGCTGCCTACGATCAACTGGATCTTAAGGCACACTCTTTTGCCCAAATTAGGTGACCACAACATGATAAAAGGGCATGCAATTAACATGCTTCACATTTTTTATGTGCCCCAGAAATTCAAAGTCATGAGCCTTATGGTAGAAACCATTAAGAGGACTGCAGCAGATCAGAAGAGAAGTTGTGGATATGCCCCACAGATTCAGGAGTTGATTAACTCAAAGATGGGCACAGGAAAATATCAGTTGGATAAAGAACATTTTCCTATCTATCCACACTTTGAGGACAATCAATTTGTCATGAATGAGAATGATCCATCATCAATGCAAGCTCAAGAGAAGAGGGAGAAGGCAAGGAAAGAGAAGGCTGCCAAGATGCCAACTCAAGAGGAGGCATCTAAGTATTTCTTGAAGAACAAACAGGAGCAGCTTGGTTACTTGATAGCATCAACAATGAGGATTGAGAAGGGGTTGGCCACCCTAACTCAAAACCAGGAGAGCTGGAAAGAATCATGGAACAAAAATTCTATGATCTTGATGTCAAAGTAACTGAGATTCAGTCTTTTGCGGAACAGCTGCAGGATGACATGCATGAGAGGAAGGGCAGAACAACCACAGATGCATTTGCCAGAGTGCCTACAGCTCAGAGGTCAGCTGCAGTGCCTGTAACAGACACAAGAGCCACATCATCTGCACCAGCTACAACTCCTACAGCTCCAGGGCAACCAGCTCCAGCACCAACTCCTCCAGCTCCGTCTACATCAACTGAAGCCTTCATTCTTGGAGTTATCCGAACTCCACCACCAACTGAAGACCAAGCCTGAGAGACGATATAGTCCTATGCATTTTCTATGAACTTTTTGGTAACTTGTTGCCAAAGGGGGAGAAAAATGTATAGATCATAGGCTTCGAGAGAGAGATTTGCTGTTTTTTTGTTCTCTCTTGTCTTCTTGGTTGAACTTGTTTGCTTTTTGATTGCTTGAGATACAACGCATTACCTGTGAGACATTGATGATCATGTGTTTGATCATAAGCTACACTTATGCTTGATTATATGTTATTATCTTACCTATCCTTATATGATCATTCACTTTGCTTGGCGATGAGTGCATGTATTCAATCTTTATAATTTTGAGCGCTCCACCAAGATGTATGTGACATGGAAGAGTAACCCATGAGCCTAATTCCTTGTGCATTTGCAGTCCAAAGAAAATCTTAAACTATGCACAAATTTAGGGGGAGCTCTTGCTTATCACATACTTCTCAAAGCGACGATGTTTTTCAATCTTAAAATTTATTGTCGAAGCTTTGATCTATATGTTGTCATCAATTACCAAAAAGGGGGAGATTGAAAGTGCAACTATCCCTAGGTGGTTTTGGTAATTCATAACAACATATAGCTCATTGAGCTAATGCTATTCCAAGACATATATTTCAGGAAAGCTCAATGAATGGCATGGCATGGATGATGAAAGTGGATCCCTCAAAATATCAAGGACAAAGGATTGGCTCAAGCTCAAAAGCTCAAGACTCTACATTTTATATCAAAGCCAATACTATCAAGGAGGGATGAGGTGTTGCTTAATGAGCCTCTTGCTTCATGTGCTTAGTGATATGCTCCAAAACCCTCAACTACTTTCTCACATCCACATATGACCTAAACCTAAAGCCAAAATCGGTCACACCAATTCTTTTTATCCGGCGCCACCGAGTTCAGATGTCATAGCCACTGCCACAAGCCCTAGGCAAATCGGTCTCACCGAGATGGGATTGTAATCTCTCTGTTTCCCTTCGTAACGTTTCGGTCTAACTGAAGTGAGCGATCGGTCCCACCGAGATTGCAATGTAAACTCTCTGTTTCCCTTTTGTAACATTTCGGTCTCACCGAAAAGAGCAAATCAGACCCACCGAGTTTACCTGACCAACTCTCTGGTTAGCTAATTACCAAAATCGGTCTCACCGAGTTTGTGTAATCAGCCTCACCGAGATTACGTTATGCCCTAACCCTAACCATATCAGTCCTACCGAGTTGCATTTCGGTCCCACCGAAAATCCTAACGGTCACTAGGTTTACTAAATCGGTCTGACCGAGTTTGTTGATTCGGTCCCACCGAGATTGGTAAATTGTGTGTAACGGTTAGATTTTGTGTGGAGGCTATATATACCCCTCCACCTCCTCTTCATTCATGAAGAGAGCCATCAGAACAAACCTACACTTCCAACTTACCAGTTCTGAGAGAGAACCACCTACTCATGTGTTGAGGCCAAGATATTCCATTCCTACCATATGAATCTTGATCTCTAGCCTTCCCCAAGTTGCTTTCCACTCAAATCTTCTTTCCACCAGATCCAAATCCTATGAGAGAGAGTTGAGTGTTGGGGAGACTATCATTTGAAGCACAAGAGCAAGGAGTTCATCATCAACGCACCATTTGTTACTTCTTGGAGAGTAGTGTCTCCTAGATTGGCTAGGTGTCACTTGGGAGCCTCCGACAAAGATTGTGGAGTTGAATCAAGGAGTTTGTAAGGGCAAGGAGATCGCCTACTTCGTGAAGATCTACCGCTAGTGAGGCAAGTCCTTCGTGGGCGACGGCCATGGTGGGATAGACAAGGTTGCTTCTTCATGGAGCCTTCTTGGGTGGAGCCCTCCGTGGACTCGCGCAACCGTTACCCTTCGTGGATTGAAGTCTCCATCAACGTGGATGTACGATAGCACCACCTATCGGAACCATGCCAAAAACATCCGTGTCTCCAACTGCGTTTGAGTCCTCCAAACCCTTCCCTTTACTTTCTTGCAAGTTGCATGCTTTAATTTCCGCTGCATATATACTCTTTGCATGCTTGCTTGATTTGTGTGATGATTGCTTGACTTGTCCAAAGATTGTTAAAATCTGCCAAACTCTAAAATTGGGAAAAGGCTTGGTTTTTAATTGGTCAAGTAGTCTAATCACCCCCCCTCTAGACATACTTCAAGGTCCTACATCCATGAAAACAACACATGGCAAAATTCCACGGTGAACGAGGGATTTGAATCTGTTGGGAGGGGCTATTTGGATCTTGCCCGGGGTAGCCAAAATATTGGCGACCCTTTTGTCCACCGGTGCCTTTGCCACCGATGAACGAGGAATGGCTCGGGTGCTTATGCATCCTCCAGCGCGCGCGTTGGAGACGAGCTCGCATGAGCTATGTTTTTTGTCCCACCACGCCACCCAAGCCGCCCGCAGACTGACCGGCAACCCGCAAATTACGCCATCCAACCGTAGCCGCACACATTATGACAACAACTCAACCAACCGGACGAAATTCAAGCAAACACGGCGATATTTCATATAAACAACAATGGAAATCATATAAAATACTAGATTTTCATACAAATATGACGGATTTCATTACATTCAAATGAACTACATGATCCTAGTTCTGGACAGCACAAGTATATAATACCTGGCCTAAATGGTCGCCTATCAATCAATTTGTGTTCCTCATGTCCGGCAGCATGATCACCGGACCCCTGTATGCTTTAGCGCAAAGTACGACTCGCTTTCCCACTGCCCAACTGATATCATTGGATGATGCCGAAGATGATGGTGGAAGGGGGCTTCCCTGCTTCCGTGGAGCCCATGCGGGGTCGACGAAGGTCCTCATAACAAAAGGATCCGGCAAGACACCTGTTGTGTACGCCGGTGTCGCCTCCGCGGTGGCCTTCATGGGACCCAAGCGGCGACGGCTTCCCGTGTTCTACTTCTCCTCGATGATGGCGGCAGACGCGGAGGCGCTGGCCACCAACTCGTCGCTCTCCGTGCACCCGGCTTCTGTCGCTGCTTGCATGGCGTGACCGCCAGCATGGGAGTCTCGGCCACAGAAACGGGAGACGCGGTACGAGGTGGCGGCATGGACGGCAGCAACAACACCCATGCGCCGCTCCTCATCGAGCTGGCCTGGAGCGGCAAGTTGCTGAACCGCGCGCCGGCTTGGGGCGGCAACTAGCTCCGTCGAGCGAGGGGAGGGAGGTGGATCAGCGAGCTGCATAGCTCGTATCCGGCGGGCTCGGCGGGCCACCCAGCTGGCTTGGATGCGGAATAACTACTCTTTGTAAGCCATTGTAAGAGTGGACAAAATGGTGAAGGAGGTGATAGGGGAGCGGCGGAGGTGTGCGATTCTTGGATGGTGTTTGGCCTCGTTTAAATAGGAGATTAAATATACGGCGGACGGGAGGAGCTCGGCCGGCATTGCGTTTAATGCCGGCCCGGTCATGAACGGACGTGTGTCCAGAGTGGGTTTCTCGGCTTGCACACGGGTGGGTTTCATGGAGGCGTTTGAATGCGGCAAGGAGGCGTGTTCAGCTGGGCATGCAGCAAGTGGCACCCTCGACTCTGACGTAGGACACTGCACCATTCTTCCACTCATGTGTGGGCTCTTTGGGTACATGGCCTGCATGTCAGTGACCCAACGCAGGCGGCACACACCAAAGGAACCTTTGGTGGGCCAGGGCGGTCAGAAGCGGGCATTTCATAAACCGATGATTGTTCACTGAGTGTGACGTCATCTTTTTCATGTAGATAAGCCTACTATGTTGATAGCCCATTTGATATGTTGAGATTCATAAAGGCCGCTGCAAACATCAAGGGTGCATGCATGTATAGATTGAGCGTGTGTCTTGCGTCGTGTGCTGTGTGCATGCAGGCGTGCGAGTGTTGCGTGCGCGCAATGGTACGTTTCAGTGTTGCATGCATGTGTGCATATGTGCGTGTGTTCATGAGTGCATGTGTACGTGTCAGTGTTGCACGCCTGCATGCGTGCGTGAGTTCGTTATGTGAACGTGTCAGTGTTGCATGCCTGCATGCGTGCATGTCTTTGCGTGTGTGCATGTGTACGTGCAGGGTGAGGCTACACGTTAGTCGACTGACTTTTTCATCTCTAGTCATTAGATTTTCCAGCCGTTGGATACGAAATCAAGGGCCTGCAGTTTATCATCAAACTCCACCCCCTGAGCCGCCTGATACGTCTCCGTCGTATCTACTTTTCCAAACACTTTTGCCCTTGTTTTGGACTCTAACTTGCATGATTTGAATGGAACTAACCCGGACTGACGATGTTTTCAGCAGAACTACCATGGTGTTATTTTTGTGCAGAAATAAAAGTTCTCGGAATGACCTGAAAATCCACGGAGCAACTTTTCAGAATTAATAAAAAATACTGGCGAAAGAATTAGCGTCAGGGGGCCCACACCCTGTCCACGAGGGTGGGGGGCGCGCCCCTCCCCATGGGCGTGCCCCTGCCTCGTGGGCCCCTGGACGTCCATCAACCTCAACTCCAACTCCATATATTTGCTTTCGTGGAGAAAAAAAATCAGTGAGAAAGTTTCATTGCGTTTTACGATACAAAGCCGCCGCCAAGCCCTAATCTCTCTCGGGAGGGCTGATCTGGAGTTCGTTCGGGGCTCCGGAGAGGGGGGGTTCGTCGCCGTCGTCATCATCAACCATCCTCCATCACCAATTTCATGATGCTCACCACCGTGCGTGAGTAATTCCATCGTAGGCTTGCTAGACGGTGATGGGTTGTATGAGATTTACCATGTAATCAAGTTAGTCTTGTCAGGGTTTGATCCCTAGTATCCACTATGTTCTAAGATTGGTGTCGCTATGACTTTGCTATGCTTAATGCTTGTCACTAGGGCCCGAGTGCCATGATTTCAGATTTGAACCTATTATGTTTTCATGAATATATGTGAGTTCTTGATCCTATCTTGCAAGTCTATAGTCACCTATTATGTGTTATGATCCGACAACCCCGAAGTGACAATAATCGGGATACTTCTCGGTGATGACCGTAGTTTGAGGAGTTCATGTATTCACTATGTGTTAATGCTTTGGTACGATACTCTATTAAAAGTAGGCCTTAATATCCCTTAGTTTCCACTAGGACCCCGTTGCCATGGGAGGGTAGGACAAAAGATGTCATGCAAGTTCTTTTCCATAAGCACGTATGACTATATTCGGAATACATGCCTACATTACATTGATGAACTGGAGCTAGTTCCGTGTCACCCTATGTTATAACTATTACATGAGGAATCACATCCGACATGATTATCCATCATTGATCCAATGCCTACGAGCTTTTCACATATTGTGTTTTGCTTATTTACTTTACCGTTGTTACTGTTACAATTACTACAAAACTGCTATCGTTACTTTTGCTATTGTTACTGTTACTTCCATACTACTTTGCTACTGAATAGTTTGCTGTAGATACTAAGTTATCCAGGTGTGGTTGAATTGACAACTCAACTGCTAATACTTGAGAATATTCTTTGGCTCCCCTTGTGTCGAATCAATAAATTTTGGTTGAATACTCTACCCTCGAAAACTGTTGCGATCCCCTATACTTGTGGGTTATCAAGACTATTTTCTGGCGCCATTGCCGGGGAGCATAGCTCTATTCTTTGAGACACTTGGGATTTATATCTGCTGGTCACTATGAGGAACTTGAAAGACGAAAGAACTAAGATTTATCCCTCAACTACGAGGGGAGGTAAGGAACTGCCATCTAGCTCTGCACTTGATTCTCCTTCTGTTATGAGTAAACTTGCGACACCTAAACCTCCTTCTGCTATTAATTCTGATATGTCGCATGCTATTGATGATGCCACTTATGCTATGCATGATACTTATGATGAAACTACTTCTATGCTTGATACTACTGTGCCATTAGGTGAATTTCTTGATGAACAACTTGCTAGGGCTAGAGAGAATGAAATTCTTGAAACTGATATTATTGAATATAGTGATGATGAAGGTTCTCCCCCTAAATATGAATTGCCTGTTGTTCCTAAGGGTTATGTTATGGATGAAGAAACTGCTAGAGATTTTCTTCCTTGCAATGATAGATCTGATCTTAAGAAGTTATTAGCTATTTTAAAACAGAAATCTCTGAATGCTAGAATGAAATATGACCCTGCTTTTGCTACTTCACCTATCTTTGTTACTGATAAGGATTATTATTTCTCTGTCGATCCTGAGATAATTACTTTGGTTGAATCTGATCCTTTCTATGGCTATGAATCTGAAACTCTCGTGGCACATCTTACTAAATTGAATGATATAGCCACCCTATTCACTAATGATGATAAATCTTGCTACTACTATATCCTCAAGATATTTCTGTTCTCATTAAAGGGTGATGCTAAAACTTGGTTTAATTCTCTTGATCCTGGTTGTGTGCGTAGTCCCCAGGATATGATTTATTACTTCTCTGCTAAATATTTCCCTGCTCATAAGAAACAAGCTGCTTTAAGGGAAATATATAATTTTGTGCAAATTGAAGAAGAGAGTCTCCCACAAGCTTGGGGGAGGCTTCTCCGATTACTTAATGCTTTGCCTGATCATCCTCTTAAGAAAAATGATATACTTTATATCTTTTATAATGGACTAACCGATGCTTCCAAGGACCACTTGGATAGTTGTGATGGTTGTGTTTTCAGGGAAAGAGCAGTCGACCAAGCTGAATTGCTATTGAATAATATGTTGACTAATGAAAATAATTGGACTCTTCCTGCCTGAGCCAATTAAGCCAACTCCAAAGAAGAGAGGTGTCCTATTTCTCAGTCCTGAAGATATGCAAGAAGCAAAGAAATCAATGAAAGAAAAAGGTAATAAAGCTGAAGATGTTAAGAATTTACCTCCTGTTGAAGAAATACATGGTCTTAATATACCACCTATTGAAGAAACACATTGTCTTGATAACCCGACACAGGTAGTAAAGGTAAATTCTCTCTATAGATATGATAAAGTTGAAATCCCGTCTACTAAGTTTCCTAGCCAATGTTTAGATGAATTTGATGACTTTATGGCTAGACAAGAAAATTTCAATGCTTATGTTAGTAGAAAATTAAAGAGTAATTCTTACATGATTGGACACTTGAGTGATTATATGGCTAGAGTTAAAGCTGAACTGAAACTCATTAGTAAATATGTTTCTATGGTTACCACTCAAGTAGAACAAGTACTTAAAGCTTAAAGTGATTTTCTAGATGAATTGAATAATAAACATGATTTTGCTGTTAGAGTGGCTACTAGAACTGGTAAAATGACTCAGGAACCTTTGTATCCTGAAGGCCACCCTAAGAGAATTGAGCAAGATTCTCAGAGAAATAATTTAGATACACCTAGTCCTTCTAAAAAGAAGAAAAAGAAAAATGATAGGAATTTGCATGCTTCTAGTGAACCTGTTGTAGACACACCTGAGAATCCCAATGATATTTCTATTTCTGATGCTGAAACACAATCAGGTGATGAACATGAACCTAGTGATAATGCTAATGATAATGTTCATGTTGATGCTCAACCTAGCAATAACAATGATGTAGAGATTGAACCTGCTGTTGATCTTGATAAGCCACAATCAAAGAATCAATGTTATGATAAAAGAGACTTTGTCGCTAGGAAGCACGGTAAAGAAAGAGAACCATGGGTTCAGAAACCCATGCCTTTTCCTCCTAAGCCATCCAAGAAAAAGGTTGATGAGGATTTTGAGCGCTTTGCTGAAATGATTAGACCTATCTTCTTACGTATGCGCTTAACTGATATGCTTAAAGTAAATCCTTATGCTAAATATATGAAAGATATCATTACAAATAAAAGAAAGATACCGGAAGCTGAAATTTCCACCATGCTTGTAAATTATAGTTTTAAGGGTGGAGTACCAAAGAAACTTGGAGATCCTGGGGTACCAACTATACCATGCTCCATTAAAAGAAACTATGTTAAAACTGCTTTATGTGATCTTGTAGCCGGTGTTAGTGTTATGCCTCTCTCTTTATATCGTAGACTTGAATTGAATAAGTTGACACCTACTGAAATATCTTTGCAAATGGCTGACAAATCAACTGCTATACCTGCGGTATTTGTGAGGATGTGCCTGTTGTGGTTGCAAACGTCACTATCTTAATAGACTTTGTTATTCTTGATATTCCCGAGGACGATAGTATGTCGATTATCCTTGGTAGACCCTTTTTGAATACTGCAGGGGCTGTTATTGATTGCAACAAAGGCAATGTCACTTTTCATGTTAATGGTAGTGAGCATACGGTACACTTTCCGAGGAAACAACCTCAAGTTCATAACATCAATTCTATTGGAAAAATTCCAACTATCATTATTGGAGGTTTCGAATTTCCTCTTCCTGCTGTTAAGAAGAAATATGATATTCTTATTATTGGGGTTGTTCATATCCCCGTTGAGGTAACCTAGTGTTATTTGAAATTTCTCCGGTTCCATGTTATTCAGAATGAGTTTGTTAACAAGACTTGATCAACCTTGTTAGTGGATTCCTTTTGATGAGCATGAGATTGATGAAGTTAGAAGGCACAACCTTCTATACCCTCTTTTTACTTTCTATTATTTAGAATAAATAAAGCAAAAATAGTATTTTCTATCTGTTATCTGAATTATCCATGCAATAAAAAATATCCTAAAAATAAAAGTTCTCCAAATGCCCTGCCAATTTAGTATGATTTTTTCTAGAATATTTGAGAATATTTGGCACTGAGAACATATCAGGGGGAGCTGGCACCTGGCTACGAGGGTCCAGGGCGCGCCCACCCCTACAGGGCGCGCCCCCTGCCTCATGGGCCCACGGTGGACCCCCTCCACTTATTCCTGCACCCACACACTTCATCTCCCTCCCCAAAAAAATCACCTTCCAGCTCAAGCATGAGGTCTAGCTCACTTTGCTGCGATTTTTGATCTCCTTGCTCAAAGCTCCATTCACAAAACTGCTTTGGGAGATTGTTCCTTGGTATGTAACTCCTCTAATGGTCCAATTAGTTTTTGTTCTAGTGCGTTATTCGTTGCAAATTTTTGCTGCCTAGGTGATCCTGTTCTTGAGCTTGCATGTCAAATTTATGAGGTCCTAAGTAATTCTAATTCATGATATAGGCTCTAGGCACTTGTGGGAGTAGTTGCTATCAGTTTTGTTGGGTTTGATTCACTTTTATTTTGAGTTACTAAAAATTTTAGAAATTTTTCAGAGGAAGAAATATGTCCAGGAAAATGTAGCAAGGTGGTTCTTCAAGAAAGCTGACATGCGGCCTTGTGACGACGAACCACCAAGGGAAGCTGACATGCGGCCTTGTGAATGGCCGTCAGAAGAATTTATTATCGATGCAGGAATCAAGGATGAATTTGATGCATATGTGCGTAATGCCGATCTTGAGGACTTCATGCAAGATAAGTGTCCTCAGTACTACTATTTGACTGATTCATTCGTGAGAAGGTTGACGTTTACATCTTCGCGTAATTCTCAAAGTGTCCTATTTGATATTTATGATCAATCATATACCATGGACCTAGAAGATTTTACTACTTCTTGCAAACTCCCGCAGTGGGGTAGTGTTAATGAACCCCGTAAATCTGAATTAAAGACTTTCTTGCTAGTATCATTGTGGGAGAATCTAGATAAATAGCACAAGCTACCATAGGGAGCATTCATTTTCCTGCTATACATTATTTTGCTCTTTTCATTGGTAGATGCATTAACGGTAAAGATGAAGCATGTCACATGTGTGTTCCTGATCTTTGTGTCCTCAAGAGTGCTATATTAGGTGATAAAGAATACAACTTGGGGGCAATTGTGGCACGTAGGTTGCATAATAATGGTTTAGTTGGAGACTTGTTTGGAGGGATTTATGCGACCCGTGTGGCTAATTATCTTGGTATACCTCCACATGAAGATGATAGGGAGTTGCCTCCCGCTTATTTAGATTACAATGCCATGGTTAGTCATCATTTTCTTGAGAGGAATGAACAATTCCTCCAGTATCGACTAATCTTTGACAGACGTCGCACTATCCATGTTACTCTCCCTGCTCCTGCCCTTTTTGATTATCAAGCAAAAAGAAGATATGTTATAACCAAGGAGGAGGCAACTGAATACGAGAGGAGGACGGAGGCAGCTCGCCGCCATGCCGCAGCCCAGGAGGCATTGGCTGCTGCATCTCAGTACGACCCCAGTTACAACTTCGAATATCAGCCAGGCTATCCATGGCCATAGACCAACTTAGGCCAAAATCCTAAGCTTGGGGGAGTACGTATTTCTCACCGACATTACATTCATGTTCACACACTCACTCTAGTTGTCGGTGCTCATACTTTTTCATTGTAATATCCATGCTAGTTTAATTTCTTTTTCTAGCTTTCTTCTTGTGTATTTGATAAACCTTAAGAAAAAACAAAAAAATTAGTTAGTTTAATTTCCATGCTTGTAGTAGTAATTAAAAGAAAACCCAAAAACAATTCTCGTTCTTCTTTTGCTTGTTGGGAGCTTTCCCATGTAAATAGTTTTATTTCTTTAGTTTCCTTTGGGGGTCGAGAGGAGAAGACCATAATGAAAATGTTTAGTGGCCCTAATATGCATGATTGTTGATTTAACCAAGAGCCCATATTATCTTGGCTTCTCCCTTGAATTGGATGCTTGCAGATTCCAGCTTAGTCCAATGCACATGCACTATTATTATTATTATACACACTGTTCGATCGTGCAAGTGAAAGGCAATAATGATGATATATGATGGACTGATTGACATGAGAGAAGCTGGTATGAACTCAACCTCTCTTGTTTTTGTAAATATGATTAGTTCATCGTTCCTGATTTAGCCTATTATGAATAAACATGTTTGCAATAACAATTAGAGATTATAGTTACTTATGCCATGCTTAATTAGCTAGGAGCTTATAATTGTTTACCTTGCGTGCCAACATGCTATTAAAATGGTTGTGATGTGGTATGATAGGGTGGTATCCTCCTTTGAATGATTCGAGTGACTTGACTTGGCATATGTTCATGCATGTAGTTGAAACAAAATCAACATAGCCTTCATGATATTTATGTTCATGGTGGATTATATCCTACTCATGCTTGCACTCGGTGTTGATTAATTTTAATGCATGTTCATGACTGTTGTCGCTCTCTCAGTTGGTCACTTCCCAGTCTTTTGCTAGCCTTCACTTGTACTAAGCAGCAATACTGCTTGTGCATCCAAACTCCATAAACCCCAAAGTTATTCCATATGACTCCACCATACCTTCCTATATGCGGTATTTACCCGCTGTTCCAAGTAAATTTGTATGTGCCAAACTCCAAACCTTCAAATGAAATTCTGTTTTGTATGCTCGAGCAGCTCATGTATCAACTAGGGCTGTTTGTATCTTCCATGCTAGGTGGGTTATTCTCAAGAGGAGTGGACTCCGCAACTCATTCACGAGAAAATGGCTGGTAACCGGGATGCCCAGTCCCATGCTCAAATCAAATCAAAATAATTAAACAAAACTCTCATAGGATTTTTGCTAGTTGGAGGCACACGTTGTTTTGGGCAAGCCATGGGATTGATGCTTGTTGGTGGTGGGGGAGTATAAACTTTACCATTCTGTTTGGGAACCGCCTATAATGTGTGTAGCATGGAAGATATCGAGATCTCATAGTTGTTATGTTGACAGTGAAAGTATACCGCTAAAAATGTTATTCATCTCTATTTCAAAATCGAGCTCTAGCACCTCTACAAATCCCCACTTCCCTCTGCGAAGGGCCTATCTAATTATTTTTATGTTGAGTCATCACCCTCTTATTAAAAAGCACCCACTGGAGAGCACCGCTGTCATTTGCATGCATTACTATTAGTTTATATTGGGTATGACTATGACTGGATCTCTTTTACCATGAATTACAATGTTTAGTCAGTCCTTGATCTTTAAAGGTGCTCTGCATTTATGTTTTGCGGTCTCAGAAAGGGCTAGCGAGATACCTTCTTGTTATACATATTATGATTGTATTGAGAAAGTGTTGTCATCCGAGTTTTATTATTATTGCTCGCTAGTTGATTATGCCATTGATATGAGTAAACATGAGACCTAAGTGTTATGGTGAATATGGTTAGTTCATAATATTTGCTGAAAACTTGAATGCTGGCTTTACATATTTATAATAACAAGAGCAAACAATTTGTAAAAGTTTTTCTTTATCACTTTCAGTTTGTCAACTAAATTGCTTGAGGACAAGCAAAGGTTTAAGCTTGGGGGAGTTGATACGTCTCAGTTGTATCTACTTTTCCAAACACTTTTGCCCTTGTTTTGGACTCTAACTTGCATGATGTGAATGGAACTAACCCGGACTGACGCTGTTTTCAGCAGAACTGCCATGGTGTTATTTTTGTGCAGAAATAAAAGTTCTCGGAATGACCTAAAAATCCACGGAGCAACTTTTCAGAATTAATAAAAAATACTGGCGAAAGAATTAGCGTCAGGGGGGCCACACCCTGTCCACGCTGGTGGGGGCGCGCCCCCTGCCTCGTGGGCCCCCTGGACGTCCACCGACCTCAATTCCAACTCCATATATTTGCTTTCGTGGAGAAAAAAATCAGAGAGAAAGTTTCATCGCATTTTACGATACGGAGCCGCCGCGAAGCCCTAATATCTCTCAGGGGGGCTGATCTGGAGTCCGTTTGGGGCTCCGGAGAGGGGGGTTCGTCGCCGTCGTCATCATCAACCATCCTCCATCACCAATTTATGATGCTCACCTCCGTGCGTGAGTAACTCCATCGTAGGCTTGCTGGACGATGATGGGTTGGATGAGATTTACCAGTAATCAAGTTAGTTTTGTTAGGGTTTGATCCCTAGTATCGACTATATTATGAGATTGATGTTGCTATGACTTTGCTATGCTTAATGCTTGTCACTCGGGCCCGAGTGCCATGATTTCAGATCTGAACCTATTATGTTTTCATGAATATATGTGAGTTCTTGATCCTATCTTGCAAGTCTATAGTCACCTATTATGTGTTATGATCCGACAACCCCGAAGTGACAATAATCGGGATATTTCTCGGTGATGACCGTAGTTTGAGGAGTTCATGTATTCACTATGTGTTAATGCTTTGGTCCGGTACTCTATTAAAAGGAGGCCTTAATATCCCTTAGTTTCCACTAGGACCCCGCTGCCATGGGAGGGTAGGACAAAAGATGTCATGCAAGTTCTTTTCCATAAGCACGTATGACTATATTCAGAATACATGCCTATATTACCTTGATGAACTAGAGCTAGTTCTGTGTCACCCTATGTTATAACTATTACATGAGGAATCGCATCCGACATAATTATCCATCATTGATCCAATGCCTACGAGCTTTTCACATATTGTGCTTTTCTTATTTACTTTACCGTTGCTACTGTTACAATTACTACAAAACTGCTATCGTTACTTTTGCTACTGTTACCGTTACTTCCATACTACTTTGCTAATAAATACTTTGCTCTAGATACTAAGTTATCCAGGTGTGGTTGAATTGACAACTCAACTGCTAATACTTGAGAATATTCTTTGGCTCCCCTTGTGTCGAATCAATAAATTTGGGTTGAATAATCTACCCTCGAAAACTGTTGCGATCCCCATACTTGTGGGTTATCACCGCCAGCCACCACCGGCCTAACCGCCGGCCCCCTCCACCCGCAGCTGCACCGCCCCGCCACCTCGCCCGCCCCTAAACCACTCCCCACCCCCGGTCCGCGCCGCACCGGCCATCCCTCTAGGCCCCCCGCGCCGAGCTTTTTCTCCGGCGATCCCCACCCCACCGCCCAATCAACGCGCCCCCACCGCCGGTGACTGCCAACCAGATTTCTCACAACTTTGAATACCCAATTGCCACTAATTTATTACCATTTCTGTCCTTCATATATGCGCTGACGGGTGGGCCCTATGGTAATGTGCGCTGCTGAATGTGGACCATTTGACTGGTTAATTGATCGTGTCATCAACAAATTACGGAGTTGTATGGTGAGCCAGTGACCGTATGATAATCCTAAAATGTACTTTATTAACACAGTACAGACTCAAACTACCATTTCTTTCTTTCATATATAGGCTGACAGGTGGGCCCCACGATTACGCGCCCCGATGGTGCAACACTAGTTGCGCCACGTGGAATGTTTGACTGGTCAACTAATTGTGTCATCAACAAAATACGAAGTTGTACGGGTGAGCCAGTGACCGTATAATCATGACATGTATTTTTTTAACACGGTACAGACGCAAGGGCTCATATATACGCGCAAGCACTCGCTGCTATAAGCACACACACGCAGACCCTACCCCTATGAGCACCTTCAAGAGAGTGAGCCAGCATATGATCTTGAGATTTTACGAAGTCACCATAGGTGCCTCGTAGTCGAGTGGAACGTCTCCTCCCACTGAATGCACATCGCCGGAAAACACTAAAATTAACCCAGGATAAATGCGAGTGCCGGGACTTCAACCCCGGTGGGCTAGAGCAACCACTGTCCTCCTAACCATCCAACCACATGTTGGTTAGCACGACAAAATGTATGTGGTGACCATGATGAGCTTATTCTGAAGTCCAGTGACCATATCATGCTTTCGCTTCAAATACAATGACCGTAAGTGTCATCACCAAAATACGGAGCACACATCAAATGCAAAGTCTGTTAGTGTCATCAAGAAAATACGGAGACGTATCGTGAGCTAGATATCGTCTGATCACCACGAGAATGTATACGGTGACCATAATGAGCATATTCTGAAGTCTAGTGACCGTATAGTGCTTTAGCTTGAAATAAAGTGACCGTCATGCGTGAATGTGTCGTGGGCATGCATACTTTTAGAGGGCCGAGATATAGTTTGTGTGCGTACATGAAAGTGGTGTAGAAAGAGGGGGTGTCTGGTGGAGACAAGGAGAGATATGCCCTTCGTTTCTCTTTCCCGTGACTAATATTTTTGGAGAATATATAAACATTCACAATGCAGAACAAATATTTTTTGGATGCACCATGCAATTAACTTTCATGTATAACATTGTACTATTGTATATGCTTATTTTCTTAGTGGCCGATTGCGTGTGTGGTGTGGTGGGCACATCATTTCTAGTTGTGGTGGGTCAACATGAGGACTCATGGGTCATTTCCATCCTGTGCCACATAGGTTGGATCGAGACGCGTTATACGAAGACCCATGTGAAGGACTCGGCGTACAACACGAAGCTACCAGAGTCGCGGAGGACTCTATCCCCACTGGTGATAAGACGACTATACATGATTTGTAACCCTAGGCCCCCAGTATGTTATAGAAGTTTGGGGGCTAGTTCGTCGATAGTATACACACACACAATGCCTGGTATTCATGTGTACTTTGTACACACCCCTATCACTAATATACAATACTAGGAGTAGGCTTTTTCCTCAACTGCAAGGGTCCGAACTAGGGTAAAACTTTGCCTCGTATTACCATCCAGCCCAACAGTCAGGGAATATCCTACTGAATGATATGATGGAATCATATCTGCTAGTAGAGACCGTGCGTGTGTATATATTCATGTGAGAGTAATAGTGTTTTCCAATTGAGATTAGTAAAAAGAGTGGTACATAGTAGTTATAGAGAGAGAGAGAGAGATGTAGAGAGAGCATGTGCGTGAGACACCCCGACACCCCGAGAGAGATTGTGAGCATCTGTGAAAGAGAAATGCCGATGCATATAAAGTGTGTGCACTTATGCATTAGATAGAGATATATATAGCGCGTTTGTGAGAATGGGCCAAGGCATAGTGCATCTATGTGTAAAAGGCGGTTCTACACATTAAATTAAAATATAAGTGGCATTAATATTTTTGAATGAGATCATGAATTTTGCAAATTACGTATGGACGAAAATCGGTCTATCAGACACCCATACTCTATTGAATTCTAGCATGTGCATGTGTTTATTTCATATTATCGATCCATAGAGTGAGAGCGGTTTGAAATTCAGGCAATGGATGCTTTTGCAATTCATATATAAACATTAATTAGTTCACTCCATGTTGTTAGTGTGAAGCACTTTATACATTTGTCACTTGCATTGCATATATACATTCCAAATTGCTAGCTACAAAATAGAATACATGTCGAATTCAACATAAAGGGGGTTTCGAAGATTCGAATTCATAGGAAGGGCATTCATCTATTTGAACCCGAGATAATGGCATTTGTAAATCAGATGTAAAAGGGGGCATCAATCTTTGTTGTGCATTTGAACATGCTATATATATATATATATATATATATATATATATATATATATATATATATATTCATACGCATGTCTAACTTTTTTTTTGCAATCAAGGAGATTATATCTGGAACCATGCATGAACTGATGTAAGTTGCATATTTTTTAATATATACTCGTGTACAATGTATATTCAAATGTACCCCCTCCATTCCAAAATAATCGTAGCTTTAGGATTTTCAAGAGTAAAGATTTGTGAAGTTTGACAAATCCTGAAAGTTCTATTCAAGAGAACCGGAAACATTAATGCTTCTGCTCCCAAATATTGAACGAAGCGCCAAATAGGCCTCTGGTCACCCGAAACCGCGCGAGACTAATGTTCGGTGGTAGGAAATTAATGTCCTATCTCTGGCCTGTGTAGCCTATCATCCCGATGTCCAAAGGTCTAAACCGGGGTAGGTTTGTAACTTCACCAAGACGCCAGTGTCAACCGCCTCCGAGAAGCATTCATATGTCGTTGGCGCCTAAACACCCATGCGCTCAGCCAAAATCTATCCCGCCCACATTTGGGACACCTGAGATTACCGTCCTACCCCCAACCCGCAATATGTCCGAAATTTTAGATGGGGGCAAAGTTTGTAACTTCCCCCAAATTTCAAACAAACGTGTCCCAAACAGAAACATTGTTCCCCCTTAGTTCCCCGCCTCCCTCCGTTTCCCCATTCATACTCCATGGGCGCCAAAACGCCCTCTCCACCAGCCATGAAACCCCAGCCTCCTCCGTCCTCCACCACATAGCGCCCAATCCACCGCCGCCCTCCTCCATCACGTCAGAGCGGGTACCCCGATGTCATCGTCCAACACAACCGCAACCGCAACACCCTCAAGGACTTAGCAGCTGAAGCCGAGGCAGAGCTGCCTCCACGATGCTGACGCCGACGTGCACCGTACCAGAACCACTCCAACCATGCCGTCCTGCGCCTCACTCTTGCCGCTCCACTATCGCAACCGTCCACCGCACCGGAGTTGTTCCCGCTACGCCGTCGTTCGCCGCCTCGGATCTGGTTCCCCGCCGTCGACAGACGGCCACTGCACCACAATCAACAACTTGTCCATGGGTTCGTCCAAGGCTCCACCATCCTCCACAACTTCTCGTTTATAGCGAACCACAAGAAGATCGTTGGAAAAACAGAAGGAGGACACAGCACTGCCAGCAGAAAGAGGTACTCCTCTTCCCTTATTCATGCAAATCTTACGTCTCTGCTCACACCGTATTCATCCCATGAAAGAAACTAGTTGAGCGCTTCTTACTGCATCTTCTTCATGATACTAAATGCACAAGGTTTCCTCCCTTTACTATTTCACCTTTGCTAAAGGTCAGTATCCCTCCTAGATTTCAATTCAGGGTCAGTCGAACCACAATTAAAAGAAGCAGCACCCGCTTAGGCGCGTGGAGCACCTAGTCCGCCTGTTCGCCGGGGAAGCGGCGCGTCGGTGTCTATCATAGGGGTGTGGGGTGTAGGTGTTTCTTGCACCCGATCTGGAGGTCGGCGGGTCTTGAATGGATGGCCGGGGGGCAGTGCGGTGAGGTCGAGGGGGGGTGCAGGCAGGGGACTGGATCGGTGGTCGCTGGCGTTTCGAGGAAGATCGTCAACACTGGCTGGCTGGAGGTAGATGAAGGTGATCTGCTTGTTCTTTGTACATCGGACGGTGCAGAAAAAATGGACTAACCTATTTGTTTTCAGTAGACTGTTATTTTCATAGAGTCCTATTGTAATTTAGTGTGCCATGCATGTTGTAGAGCTATCATATGTCTCCCGTCATTTATTTCTCACCGACCTGCTATCTGCTACCTTTACATTGTACTAATTGTGCACACACTTCACCCATACTCACACTATTGTTTTTTATGCATGTCTATTTCAGACTCTGGCGCAGTGTTGATGAATGCAGAAAAGAAAAGATAGAAGTTGCTCTAGTGTAATTCGAAGATAAGCACTAAGCGTTTCAGCGCTCTAAAGGGTGTAGTGTCAGCAGTTGGAGACAATAAACATAGCACTTCAGTTGATGATCTCAATTGCCACACACAACCATCCGTGGTGCTTGCTTTAACTTCGCGCTGTCCAATGTGGTTGCATGTTTCATATGGTGTCTAGCTTGTATTGCTTCCAATTTGGTTAAATTGCATCTGCTTACTTTACATATTATACCTTTGATAATGACATGCCTTCCTGTTTTTCATACATACTACATATGTCTATTAACCATGTTCGTACATCAAACTAATGCTCTTTTGTATCCCTCGTCAATCACTTATGATGAGACAGTCACCCCAGTGGGTTACTGTAAGACGCCCTACTCGTTTAAAGAGTGCAGTGTCATCCTCCCCACATGATTCTCAAGAAGCAACAAAGCTAAATGAAGATAGTCAACATAGCTCTCTAGTTGATGACCGCAATTCCCCCACACCACCATCGCAGGTGCTTGCTCTTACTTGGCAGTATGATATGTGGTTGCATGTTGCATATGGTGTCTACCTTGTAATGCTTCTAATTAGGGTAAATTGCATCTGCTTAGTTAACACATTATACCTTTGAATATGACATGCCTTCTTGTTTTTGGTACATACTACGTCTTTCTATTAACCATGTTCTTACATCAAACTACTTTTCTTGTGTATCCCTCATCAATCACTTCTGACGATACACCTTCAAGTTGACAGTGTAATATTGGTTGCATCTTGCATATCGTTTCAAGCATGTATTGCCTCTAATTTGTTGAACTGCCACTTATAATGAGACACATCTAACTTGGTAGAGTGATTTTGGTTGGATCTTTCATATGGTGTCTAGATCGCATTGCTTCCAATTTGTTGAAATGCCTTCTGCTTAGCGTTTTTTCATACATATTCCATCCCCCTACAATGTGGTTGCCATACATAAAAGTTGCGTCAGTCAGTATCATGCATCAACGAATTTGGAAGTGCGAATTTCATTCCTTTTTCTTGTGTGTTTACTTGACAAGGCAAAATCTGAAAGGACGAAGGCACGGAATGATGGTGGTCCTCTGGAGCAACCAAAACAGATGATCTCTCCAGATTCTCCTGCTACTCGTACTGCAGTGCTAGTCCCAAATCTCATCTCCCCTACTCCACAACCCAAGGTGCTTGCTCTAACATGGCAGTGTGATATCTGGTTGCATGTTGCATATGGTGCCTAGCTTGTATTGCTCCTAATTTGTTAAATTGCATCTCCTTAGCTTACACATTATACATGTGAATATGACATGACTTCCTGTTTTTGGTACATACTACATCTGCCTATCACACCATGTTCTTACATCAAACTACTGTTCTTGTGTATCCTGCATCTATCGCTTATGATGAGACAGTCACGCCCGTGGGTTAATATGAGACGCACTACTCTTATAAAGAATGCAATTTCATCCTCTCCACATGATTCTCAAGAAACAGCAAGCCTAAATGAAGATATTGAACGTAGCTCTGTACTTGAAGACCGCACTCCCCCTACACCACCATCACAGGTGCTTGCTCTAACTTTGCAGTGTGATATGTGGTTGCATGTTGCATATGGTAGCTTGTAATGCTTCTAATTAGGGTAAATTGCATCTACTTAGTTTACACATTATACCTGTGAATATGACATGCCTTCCTATTTTTGGTACACACTACATCTATGTGTTTACCTTGTTCTTACATGAAACTACCTCTCTTCTGTATCCTGCATCAATCACTTACGATGAGTCACCTTTATTCATTGCATATTGCATATTATTTCTAGCCTGTTGCCATGTATTGCTTCTAATTTGGTCAAATAAATTTGTTAGGACACCCTTTTAATTTGGCAGAGTGATATTGGTTTCATCTTTCATATGGTTTCTAGCTTGCATTGATTCTAACAAGTTCAAGCACCTTGTGCTTAGTTTACACTTTATATATCATACATGTCAATATTTCACGCCGTCCTGTTTTTCATACATATTCCATCCTCCTATCACGCGGCTTCCTTACATGAAAGTAGTGTTCGTCAGTATCATGCATCAATGAGTTCTGAAGAGCAAATTTTATTCCTTTTTCTTGTGGGTTTGACTTGACAAGGCAAAATCAAGAAAGAGGAAGGAAAATAGTAAGGAAGGCGATGATGGTGGTCCTCTGCAGCAACGTAAGCAGAGCATCTGTACCGATTCTCGTTGTACTGATAGTGCATTACAAGGTCCAAGTCTCCGCTCCCCTACTCCACCATCCAAGGTGCTTGCTCTAACTTGGCAGTGTGATATCTGGTTGCATGTTTCATATGGTGTCTAGCTTGTATTGCTCCTAATTAGTGTAAACTGCATCTGCTTAGCTTACACAGCATATTCTATCCTTGCATCATGTGTTTGCCTTTCATCCGAGTAGTGTTTGTCAGTATCATGCATGAATGAGTTCTGAAGAGAGAATTTTATTCCTTTTTCTTATCGGTTTGACTTCACAATGTAAAATCATTACAACTGAAGGAAATTAGTCCGGCAGTGGATGATGGTGGTCGTTCGGAGCAACTCAAACATGGGGTCTCTATAGATTCTACTCTGCCATCCTCACAAGATTCGCAAGACAACACAAGGTTGGACAATCAACATAGTTGTGTAGATGATGAGCACATCTCCCCTACTCCACCATCACAGGTGCTTGCTCTAACTTGGCACTATTATATGTGGTTGCATGTTGCGTATGATGTCTAGCTTGTATTGCTTCTAACTTTGTTGAATTGCATTACTTACTTTACACATAATGCCTGTGAATATGACACGTGTTCCTGTTTCTAGAACATATGTGTACATGATGAGCACATCTCCCCTACTCGACCGTTATAGGTGCTTGCTCTAACTTGGAATTGTTATATGTGGTTGTGTTTTCCGTATGATGTCTAGTTTGTATTGCTTCTGATTATGTTGAATTGCATCTGCATAGCTTACAACTTATACCTGCAACAATCACTTACCCATAAGACACATTTAACTTGGGACTGTGATGTAGGTTGCATCTTGCATTGTCTTCTAGCTTGTACTGCTTCTAATTTCTTGAAATGGCACTTATGATGAGACACTTTTTACCCGATAGAGTGATATTGGTTGCATGTTCATATGGTGCCTAGCTTTCATTTCTTCTAATTTTGTTGAAATGCCTTCAACTTACTATTTTTTCATACATATTCCATCCTCCTATCGTACGTTTGAATATGAAATGTTGTCTTTTTTGTATATATTCCATCCTCCTATCCTGCGCTTGCCTTACATCAAAGTAGTGTTCGTCTGTATCATGCATCAACCAGTTATGCAGAGCTAATTTTATTCATCTTCTTGTGGTTTTGACTTCATAAGGCAATATCAGAAAATAGGTAGGAAAAGAGTAAGTTAGGGGATGTTGGTGATCCTCCGCACCGACACAAACAGAGACTCTCTAGATTTGCCACTGCTATTGCTAATGAAGTTGAAGTCCCAAGTCTACATGATGAGTTCATCTCCCGTACTCCACCATCGCAGGTGTTTGCTCTAAGTTGACAGTGTGATAATTGGTTTCATGTTGCATATGTTTTCTAGCCCGTATTTCTTCTATTTTGATTAAATTGCACCTACTGAGTTTATGCGTTATAGATGTGCATATGACATGGCTTTCTGTGTCTAGAATACACTGCATCTATCTATCATACCATGTTCTTACATCAAAGTACTGCTGTTGTGTATCCTGCATGAGTAACTCATGATTGGACACTTTTAGCATGGCAGTTTGATAGTGGTTGCATCTTGCATTGATTTCTACGTTGTATTGCTTCTAATTTTTCGAATTGCCACTTATGACAAGACACTTTTAACTTGGCTGAGTAATATTGGTTGAATCTTTCATATGGTGTCTAGCTTGCATTACTTCTATTTTCTTGAAAATCCTTCTGCTTACTTTGCACATCATAGGTGTGAATATGTCATGTTGTCCTGTTTTTCTTACATATTCCATCCTCATATGGTTGTCTTACATCAAAGTATTGCTTGTCTGTATCATGCATCAATGGGTTCTGAAGAGTGATTTTATTCTTTTGTGTTGCGGGTACAACTTGACATGGCAAAGTCAAAAAAGAGCAAGGAAAATAATATAGTAGGGAGTGCTGTTACTCGTCGGGTGAAACGGAAAAGGTTCTGCCGTCGAGATTCTGCTGGTACTTATAGTGCAGTAGAAGGTCCAAGTCCACCGGTTAAATCTACAAACACAGTATCACCTGCTCCACCAGCTGCAGCATCCGCTTCAACTGTACCAGCATCTCAACCAGTTACTCGTTCGTTTGCTCCGGAACTGGCCAGTTCCCAAGCTGCCTTCACACCTAACACTACTTCCGAAGCATTGCTGACACAACAGGACTTGGCAAGATCAGATGAACCTCATGAGCATCAACACCAAGACGGTACCTGACCGAGTCAAGTTGCAGTTGCATGCCCCTTTATATGTACTCTCACAGTTTGATGTACACTAACACTTTCCATATTCGTTGTTGAACTAGCACCACGGCGCAAGCGGAAACAGACATCAGGGATAATGCTTGACAGATTAACAAAATGTAAAGGAGGAAGAATGGAGATCCATTTTGAGGCAGGTTTAAAAAGGCCACGTGATGCTATAGAGTCAGCCAGGTTAGTATCAGAGGCAGCCGTTGCCGTTAGGTGTCATGCGCGTATCCTCCCAACGTGGATCTAGTACAGGAATGAGAAAGACAATACCCAGTTTAACACCTTCCTTGACCATTTATCCGTAAGTAATGTTATTCATCGCAATTAGTAATATTGTCTTTCTCTGTCCCATACTTTCTAGCTTCCTCCTAATAAGACTCACATTCTTTTTTCAACAGATGAGGTTCAAGTTGGATCCGAAAGATGATGCAACTAAACAAGCATGCACTCATGTTTTTAGTCTGCTCTGCGACAGTATCGGTACCACCTTAGAAAATCTCACTTTGAAGGCAACGCTAACAATGAAATCGCCCAAACATCTCCAGTGGAGTATATTACAGATGAAGACTGGACAACCTCGTTAAACACTGGTCTGATCCAAAGTATCAGGTAGGCTATATGTATTTGATCAGACCACATATTGAACTTGTATTTATGTATGTGCCTTACAAGTGTATCTTCTTCTAGGCTAATTGTTTGAAGAACAAAACCAACCGTTCTAAAGTGAAATTCCAACAGACAATAGGATCTCGTAGCTATATTGCACACTGCGAGGCTCTTGTAAATAGCGGCTACCTCCTCCTTTTTTCTGTGCCATATTATCGTATCTATATTGACTTGTTCCAAATACAGAGGAAAGCCCATGCGGACCAAAAAGAACCTGAACCGAATGCAGTGCAAATCTTCAAGGATTGCCACGCTAGCAAGATGAAGGGCATGACCATACCAGTTCAAGCTGCTGTTTTAAGTCCTTAGTCCTCCTGCCTTTGAACTGACTGGTACTGTGATGTGTTCATTTAACTACTTGGTTTGCAGCTAATGTCAGTTACTCTGTTCACTTTTATACACAGTTCTCTTAACATATCATTTCACCTTACATGGTTTAAAAGAGATGAAGGATATTCTTTTGGTCTTGATCTGTAATCTACTTGTTATGTTCACGTGCACACACAATGATAAAATAGCCTGTTTGTTTTATATCTATTTGCCCATGATATGAGTGATGCCATACTATGTTCATCCTACTTTAAACCATGTCTCTTTATCCTTAGATGTCAACGAATGTGAGGAAATAGACAATAAGTAGGCTTGCTACATGGACATATGTTCCAAAAGTGATTCTATTATGCAGTTGGCACTACAATACATGATAATGTATTACAATAGATCAACAAAATAAGTTATGTATAAACGTGTAACCTACTTTGTTTGTTTTTGTCTCATTAGTAACTTATCTGGTACACTAATCTACAAGTCCAAACTTTCAGGAAGCTATGGAACAAATGATTGAACAACCACAACCACCTGAAGGTGATGAAGCTACCACAGGCACAATGTCACCTCTTGCTGCAGTGCGTTAGTACCTCTCCACTAACAGTGCAAAAAGCACCTTCCTGCGTAATTCTGTGTTGGTTGTCAAGGTAACCTCGTCCAAATCGCCTACTGAACAAAATCTTCCTGCTAGACAGAGTGATATATCTGTGCTCCAGACACAAGTCCAATCCCTAATGGACGTCGTTCGGAAACAAGAATAGTGGTTGACAAATGTCGTCAAGATATGAATGGTTTTGAAACCATACTATCAGACATTCGCTTTGTTGTTCAAGAGCAATGGCGAAAAAAGGTGAAGATTGTGCTGCTCCATCAGATTCTACAGCCTGAAACATTAGCACTCAGGTCAAATGATCTGTGCTTTTATACATTTGATGGTGCTTTTATCTGCAAGGACTGTAAACTTTATGCCAACATGCCTTTTGTTGTATGGTTGAAATTTATTTTGGTGTGATACAACATTTATGATACTGACAAAGGCTGCAGTAATTACGACGCTATTTTTGTATACTGTAGGTTTTGTCTTAGTAATGTATTCGGCCGAAAGCTTCGTAGGAGCCCAACATGCCAACATTCATCAGGCCCATTCCAATTGGGCTAAAAATGATTGTGGGCCGAAATTTGCATGTAGCCCACTAAAAATATCTGGGCCTAAATCAACATAACCTTTCATATTTTTTTGGTAGGCCTATGCCCACAGTGGGCCTTTAACAGGCCTAAACATAATTTGGGCCCTCAGTAACAATATGCCATTTATAGGTGTAAATATCTCGAGCCCATAAAAACATGGGCCTTTAATAGGCCGAAAGTGAGATTGGGCCCTCATTGTGCCAAATAACCCACTAGTCTTAGCAGGCCGAAATGGTGGCCCATTTATGATGCGGATCTTTCACAGGACGAAATTTGGACGGACCGTAAATGCGCCGACCTAATACATGGGCCTTTAACAGGCCGGAAGTTCGGTCGAGCTAGATTATCGTCATTTTTATATGGGTCGTTAATGGGCCCGATGTGTCGTTGGGCCACATATGGCCCATCGACTTCGTCCGACGTTAACATGCCGAAAATCACATCAGGCTAAAAGTGGCCCAAATCTATAGTGGGCATCTAATAGGCTGAATGTCAGACATGGCCGAATATGACTCAAATCCTTCATGGTCGTTTATGGACTGAAAGTTTCAATGGCCTGTAAATGGGCCCAAATGAAACGGGACCTTTAACAGGCCGAAATACACCAGGCCGTAATTCGGCCCAAATACTTAGCGGACTATTAACGGGCCATAAGTGACCATGGGCCGCGATGATGACAAGCTTAGAACATGTCGTTGACGGGCCGATTTGACACTAGCCGTACGGGCCTTAAGTGAGTATGTTGGGCCGGCCCATTATGGTCTGCAAAATCTTGTGGGCCTTTAGCTGGGCTGGCCCATTGTGGTCCGCTAAATCTTGTGGGCCTTTATCTAGGCCAGCCCATTATGGTCTGCAAAATCTTGTGGGCCTTTAGTTGGGCTGGCCCATTATGGCCCGCTAAATCTTGTGGGCCTTTAGTTGGGCTCGCCCATTTAAACTTTATGGGCCACTTTTGGGCCCGACCATGTGTCAACATATCATAGGCCCATCTCGACCGTTGGATGAGTGACACCTGTGCCAACATAGAGCTGACGCGTGGTTCCGTCGGCCAATGAGAATTTTACACGTGGAAAATCGGCATTGGTTGTGGCTGTTAGCGGGTTATCGGATCCAAAACCAGACCCTATAGCTTAACGGCGGTTAACGGTGTCCCGTTACGGTGGATGCCACATGTCGGTCACCCTTGACGAAAGCACTTCTATGACGCGTGATTTATCGTCATGGAAGTGGACACTTCCGTGATGATAATGGTAATGTCATGGAACACTTCTAAGATAGCACAGGTATGCCTATCTTGATTCTGTCATAAAATCGTGATGGATGTACATGCATCACAAAAAATGTGACCTACTCTGACAAACACGTATCATCATGGAAGTGTATTTTTTGTAGTGTTATGTTTGTCATGTTCAGCCGGATGGCCATTATCGCGCATTGGGGCACTCCCCCATGGTCCATAGATCGATCTTGTCTGACCTGCTCTGTTTTCCAAGTCATGTCACAGGTCATGTGTGTATCCCCGAGTTGTTGTATTTCTGTTTGTTCGGCGAGGTAGTGCAGGCTAGTGTTCGGCTCGAGGTGCCGCTTTGTCCCGGCCACGTGGTGGTTGCTGAGCCGCATTGTGCCTTGGTAGGACGGGCTCCAGCGCCTCGTCATCGAACAATGGTAACAATTTGCGCTTCGGGTAGCTTTTGGTTGGGCACTCGAGGCCATATTCCTCGGCTGCCGGGACATCAGTCCATCTTTCATTGAGCAGATCTTGATCAGCTTGAAGCTGTTGCTGCTTCTGTTTCAGGCTCCTTGCAGTGGCAATTAGCCGGAGCGTAAAGCGTTCCTTTTCGGCGGGCTCCTTAGGCATGATAAAATCTTTGTCACCAAGGCTCACCTCGTCCTCGGTGAGTGGAAGGTAATTGCTATCCTCTGAGTCTTCATTCATGGCCTGTTCGCCAGGGCTGACTCGCCCATCCTCCCATTCCTCCTGTTCGGAGGTTTGATCAACGGGGTCTTCGTTGTTCTCGGCACCGTCCAGAGTGTTGTCTTCTTCTATGACGGTATTGCTGATTTTACTACGACGCGGCTTAGAGCGGCACCGCTGACGTCGGCGCTTCGGCTGTATCTCATGAGGTTTATCCTTGACTGGATTTTCATTGCCGCCGTTGTTTTCTTTGGGTGTATGCACCATGTATATGTCGTACGAGGAGGTGGCTGTCCAACACCCTGTAGGTAGTGGTTTTTGCTCCTGTCCGGCATCGTCGTCCATACTATCGATGTCTTCGTAGTTGTAATCAAGCATGTCGGTTAAGTCATCGACAGTGGCTACAAAGTGGGTGGTGGGTGGGAAACGAAGTTCTTCATCGTCCGCTTCCCATTCGAATCGGAGATAGTTCGGCCGAGAGTCCCCTGACAAGGAGAGGGATTTTAATGAGTTTAACACGTCGCCAAAAGGTGAGTGCTGGAAGATGTCCGTGGAGCTGAACTCCAAGACCGACGCCAAATAAGGTTCGGTGGACGGGGGTGCATGTTGTCCGGAACCCACGGCCGGAGACGAGTCCGAGGTTCCGATGACACAAGCCCAGCCTGATGTTGGGTCTGTGTGCGACTCGAGCGCCGCTGAGTCTGTGGCCTCCATGGTGGGGTTAAGCTTCCCGTCTTCGGACGACGCAGATCGCTCCGGCTCTAGGGCCAGGGCGGTCACAGGCGCTATCTCCTGTGCATGGCCAGATGACAGATCTAGGTCATGTTCATCGTGGTGGCCGGGGACAGCCGTCATGGGCTCGAATCCGTTGAAGATGAAGTCTCCGCGGATATCAGCCACAAAATTCAGGCTCCCAAATCTGACCTGATGGCCAAGGGCGTAGCTCTCGATCTGCTCTAGATGGCCAAGTGAGTTGGCCTGCAGTGTGAAGCCGCCGAATACGAAGATCTGTCCAGGGAGGAAAATCTCCCCCTGGACTATGTTGTTGTAGATGATTGACGGAACCATCAAGCCTATCTTTGACGTCACAGTGGAACTCTCAATGAAAGCACCAATTTCGGTGTCAAAACTGGTGGATCTCGGGTAGGGGGTCCCGAACTGTGCGTCTAAGGCTAATGGTAACAGGAGGCGGGGGACACAATGTTTACCCAGGTTCGAGCCCTCTCTATGGAGCTAATACCCTACTTCCTGCTTGATTGATCTTGATGAATATGAGTATTTCAAGAGTTGATCTACCATGAGCTTGTAATGGCTAAACCCTAGAAGTCTAGCCTATGAGATTATGATTGTTGTGGCTAAACCCTAGAAGTCTGAACCCTCTGGTTTATATAGACACCGGGGGGGCTAGGGTTGTACAAAGTCGGTTACAGAGAAAGGAATCTACATATCCAAATCACCAAGCTTGCCTTCCACGCAAAGGAGAGTCCCATCCGGACACGGGACGAAGTCTTCTATCTTGTATCTTCATAGTCCAACAGTCCGGACCAAGTATGCAGTCCGGCTGTCCGAGGAGCCCTTAGTCCAGGACTCCCTCAACGATATCTTAGCCGAGAGCTACTCTCGGCAATTCTCCTGACCAGTAGGACAGCGTGGCCCACATGGCAGCTGACAGTTTACATATCTTTGCCAAGAGCTGGTCTCGGCAATGCTGCCTTCTTTCCCGAGAGCAGCTCTCGGAAAAGGTGTGGCCCACATGGCACAACAGTATTGTCTCCCAGATGGCCAATTTTCCAAGAGGTGCTCTCGGTAGTATATCGTTTTCCGAGTGCTGCTCTCGGAAATCTTTCCCATCCCTTCTGCTGCTAAGCTATTTCTTTTCTGATCCTTGTAGATGAAAACAACAACAGTGCAATTTGGAGTAGTCCACACATATATAGGCATAATTT
>NC_041383.1:556979828-557160326 GCF_002162155.2 Triticum dicoccoides
CACACACACACACACACACACATATATATATATATATATATATATGCATAATTAGGGATAGTCCACATATTGTCACACACAAGTCGAATGTAGTATCCTAGTAGACATCACACACAAGTCGCAAATTCATACATATTGTCACTACTTGCAAAACACGTGCATGTCACAATAGAAGTACACTTGTTCATATATAGATCATCTTGAGGAGGAGAGGCCATCGGGTTAACATTTCGGAGGAGGAGGGGCATCACTTGCACTGCTTCAGCCGCAAGCTACAAGAAGAAAAGTATGCACACCATTAATGAACTGGGAGAGCATTGGCCATCGTACATCCATTGCCAGCTCATCTTCATTTACACAGCACCGAAAAGACCAAATTAATACAATTTCATATATAAAGTTCATACGTAAAGTCCGTACATAAAGTTCATACAACACTTATTCTCATAAAACAACATACAAATAACTCTCTAGCTAAAGCATTTAAATGCAACAACAAATGCGATCAAGATCGCAACTAAGGTAACAATTGATCCAACAACAGAATGATACCAAGCCTCACTATCGATGGCATATTTTCTAATCTTTCTAATCTTCAAGCGCATTTTCTCCATCTTGATCTTGTGATCATCAACGACATCGGCAACATGCAACTCCAATTCCATCTTCTCCCCCTCAATTCTTTTCAATTTTTCTTTCAAATACCCATTTTCTTTTTCATCTAAATTTAACCTCTCGACAATAGGTTCGGTTGGAATTTCCGGTTCACATACCTCCTAGATAAAAATATCTATGTCAACTTGATGGGCATAATTTGTCATAAACACGAAATGCAACAAATAGTTATAAAAGAGAATATACCACATCCGGATCATAACCCGGATGAGGGCCAATGGGGACGGATATCAAAACCATGGCACTATGTATAACAAACAATGTACAGGTAAGATAATTATACTAGTAACTATATATCTAAATAACACAAACATGATTTTTTTTCTTATATTAAAAAGATAAGAACAAGAGGCTCACAACAAGGTGGTGCCGGCGACGAGACGGTGCAGGCGATTGACGATGGTTAGGATGGAGACGGGAAGGCACTAAGTAAACAACACCTACATATGCAAACTAAGAGTTATTTTGACCTCAAATTGCATATAAATCAAATAAACTACAACATACAATTCCTCCCAAACTAAAAACCCACAAATCACTATACCTATAGAGCATTGCAAGGCTAATGTAGCAATGAGAGATGAAAGGATAGAGTTGCTAACCTTTGGGATCACTTGGATGGATGGGGTGCCTTCAAATGTTGGAAAATTTTGGCAAAAATGGAGGTGGGAGCTCGAGCAAGAGGGGAAGAATACAGAGAGGTGGGGAAAAACATAGGGCTTTGACTCGGGCTGGAAGAAGCACTATATATAGTGATATCTGTAGTCCTGGTTGGTTACATGAACCGGGACTAAAGGTGAACTTCTAGTCCCAGTTCGTGGCACGAACCAGTACTATAGGTCATGGTGGGGCCGCAGCCTGACACCAGCCTGCCACCACCTCTTTAGTACCGGTTCGTGGCACAAACCGGTACTAAAGGTTTTCCACGAACCGGTACTAATGAGAGTAGCCCACCTAGCCGTTGGAACCGACACTAATGGTCACATTAGTGCCGGTTCTATTACAAACTGGGACTAAAGAGTTGAACATGAGGTGGACACTCTCGCTGGTGGTGGTATATATAGTGGACACTCTCTCTGGTGGTGGTATATATGGTGGACACTCTCTCACGGGTATTTCAACTTTCGGTGATGGTTGAGCTGGGTGAGACCCTCGTGCGTTATCAAGATATAACATGAGGAGCTCACACAAATCAACCGCCATCGCTCAAAAGTTGATTTTTCTTCCTCCAATAACAACTCTCATCGACACTCTCTCACGTATATATGGTGGAGACTCTCACTGGTGGTGGTATATATGGTGGACACTGTCTCACGGGTATTTCAACTTCCGGTGATGGTTGAGCTAGGTGAGCCCCTCGTGCGTTATGAAGATATAACATGAGGAGCTCACACAAATCAACCGTCATCACTCAAAAGTTGATTTTTCGTCCTCCAAGAATAACTCTCATTGACACTCTCTCACGTCTATACGGTGGACACTCTCGCTGCTGGTGGTATATATGGTGGACACTCTCTCACAGGTATTTCAACTTTCGGTGATGGTCGAGCCAGGAGAGCCCCTCATGCATTATCAAGATATAACATGAGGAGCTCACACAGATCAACCGTCATCGCTCAAAAGTTGATTTTTCTTCCTCCAAGAACAACTCTCATCGACACTCTCTCACGTATCTCATCGGTCACATGCATATGATCGTCACTCGCTCAAGATAAAAATTACTACTCCGTCCCATAATATAAGACATTTTTTGACAAACAACAAAAAATCCATACATACATCCACACATAGAATCCATGCATACAACATTATCAACAATTATCTACATTTTTTCTTTTGATAAAGAAAAAATGTATCTACATGGCATCCATCCATCCATCTATCAATCCATCCATCTATCTATGCATCCATCTATCAATCCATCCATCTATCTATGCATTCATTTATCAAGTTATCTATGCACACATGGAGAGGAGGAGGGGGGCTCACCGGAGGGAGGAGCTCGGTGTGGTGGTGGGGGGGTAGAGGGGGAGCCGGCCGGTGGAGGGGTGCCGGTCGGTAGGAAGCAGAGGAGAGGAGAGGAGTGGAGGGGCGCCGGTTGATGGGGAGAAGAGGAGAGAAGAAAAAACAGAGGGAATATGCTTAAGTAGTCAACATCATCTTTACCCAGTGCTTGTCGGTGTGGCTCTCGGAAAAGAAATCAACTCGAGATTTAGGTTACATGCTTTATGGAGAGGAGCTTTCGGAAAAAGTGACCATTACCGAGAACCGACAAACGACCTTCGGTAAAAGGGGAAGGGACAAGATCTAGGTTAGATGCTTTACCGAGAGGGGCTCTCAGAAACATCGGTAACAACTTTGTTTTCCTTCTCTTTGTGTTTTTGTTTGGCACTCTCTTTTTTGTATCTGATATTTCATATGTTTTTATAACCAAAGTTTGAAAATGCCATGAATTTTGATGAATTTTTTCAATAAAAGACTTTTGATGCACTCATAGATATATATATGGTTTTTGGGTTAGATTTGTTGAAAACTCAACTTTAAAGAGTGTAAAGTAATAAACATGAGAAGAAGCAGTTGTTGACCGTGGCCTACACCCTCTCTCGGTGCCGGTCAACTTCCTAGACCGGCATCGAGAGAGAACTTTAAAGAGTGTAAAGTAATAAACATGAGAAGAAGCAGTTGTTGACCGTGGCCTACCCCCTCTCTCGGTGCTGGTCAACTTCCTAGACCGGCACCGAGAGAGAACTTTAAAGAGTGTAAAGTAAAAAACATGAGAAGAAGTAGTTGTTGACCGTGGCCTACCCCCTCTCTCGGTGCTGGTCAAATTCCTAGACTGACACCGAGAGAGAACTTTAAAGAGTGTAAAGTAATAAACATGAGAAGAAGCAGTTGTTGACCATGGCCAACCCCCTCTCTCGGTGTTGGTCAACTTCCTAGACCGGCACTGAGAGAGAAATTTAAAGAGTGTAAAGTAATAAACATGAGAAGAAGCAGTTGTTGACCGTGGCCTAGCCCCTCTCTCGGTGCCGAACAACGCCCTAGACCTCCGGGGTCACCGGATGGGTGCTCGATCTAGAGACTGCCCGAGGGGGAGGGCACGTCTACATGCGTGTGGCCCATGCATATGCATGCAAGGATGGTGTGCTATTTGAATAAGCAACACACATCCTTGACGTGGCACGTGCCTCACAAACCACACAGACGGGCGAGAACGTTGAGGACCGGCTGCGTTCGTCCATGAGACAGAGTCTTCGGTGGGTGGTCCTGTGACAGAACGGGCCTAGACTTGGTTTGTCATCTTGCGATGACATGCACTAACACGAAGAAGCAGTTATTCCCCGTGACCTACCCCCTCTAGGTGCCTAACAACGCCCTAGACCGTTGGGGCCACCGGAGGGGTGCCAGTCTCTAGAACCGGGCGAGGCCCATCTGAAAAAGAAAACACAAGATGGTAATTATGATGTGGTAAGGTTGTTTGCCAAGCATGGAAGAAAACAACAAAAAAGTATAATACATATTATCGAGAATGCACAAGAAGGAAAAATATCTAGGTTAGATGCTTTACCGAGAGGGGTTCTCAGAAAAAGTGACCATTACCGAGAGCCGATAATTGACCCTCGGTAACAACTTCTCTAATTTTTTGTTTTCCTTCTCTTTGTGTTTTTTTGGCACTCTCTTTTTTGTATATGATCATATGTTTTTACGACCAAAGTTTGAAAATGCCATGACTTTTGATGAATTTTTTCGATAAAAGACTTTTGATGCACTTATATATATATATATATATATATATATATATATATGCTTTTTGGGTTAGATTTGTTCAAAACTCAACTTTAAAGAGTGTAAAGTAATAAACATGAGAAGAAGCAGTTGTTCACCGTGGCCTACCCCCTCTCTTGGTGCCGGTCAACTTCCTAGACCGGCACCGAGAGAGAACTTTAAAGAGTGTAAAGTAATAAACATGAGAAGAAGCAGTTGTTGACCATGGCCTACCCTGCTCTCGGTGTTAGTCAACTTCCTAGACCGCAAGGGCCACCGTATGACCCATGCATATACATGTGATGGCCTCCTTTGTGAGCACAAGAAGTTTCGAGGCCAACGGAGCAACATGACCCGCCCTTCCTGCAAAACCGAACACATTCCCTCTCGATACCCATAAACTATCTCGAAGAACGGGCCTAGAATCGGTCTGTCATCTCACGATGACATGCACTAACACGGAGAATCAGTTATTCACCATGGACTACACCCTCTCAGTGTCGATCAATGCCCAAGACCGCCGGGGCCACCGGATGGGTGCTCGATCTAGAGACCGCCCGAGGGGGGCACCCCTACATGCGTCTGGCCCATGCATATGCATGCAGGGGTGGTGTGCTATTTGAATAAGCAACGCAAATCCTTGAGGTGGCACGTGCCTCACAAACCACACACACAGGGCGGGAACGTCGAGGACCGGCTGCGTTCGTCCGCGAGACAGAGTCTTCAGTGGGTGATCCCGCGACAGAATGGGCCTAGACTTGGTCTGTCATCTCGCGATGACATGAACTAACACGAAGAAGCAGTTATTCACCATGGCCTACACCCTCTCGGTGCCGTACAACGCCCTAGACCATCGGGGCCACCAAATGGATGGTCAATCTAGAGACCGCCCGAGGGGGGGAGGGCACCCCTACATGCCTGTGGCCCATGCATATGCATGTAGGGGTGATGTGACTCACAAACCAGACAAACGGGTAGGAACGACAAGGACCAGCTGCGTTCGTCCGCGAGACAAAGTTTTCGGTGGGTGATGCCATGACAGAACGAGCCTACACTTGTTCTGTCATCTCGCGATGACATGAACTAACACGAAGAAGTAGTTATTCCCCGTGGCCTATCCCCGCTAGGTGTCGAACAACGCCCTAGACCGTCCGGGCCACCGGAGGGGTGTCGGTCTCTAGAACCGGGCGAGGCCCATCTGAAAAAGAAAACACAAGATGGTAATTATGATGTGCTAAGGTTGTTTTCCAAGAATGGAATAAAACAACAAAAAGTATAATACATATTATCGAGAATGCACACGAAGGAGAAAAGATCTAGGTTAGATGCTTTGCCGAGAGGGCTCTCAAAAAATGTGGCCATTACCGAGGGCTGGTGGCCGACCCTCAGTAACCACTGTCGGTGCGGCTCTCGAAAAAGCCCCCGTGATCTAGGTTAAGACCTTTTACCGAGTGCCACTATGGTTGGCTCTCGGAAATGTTTCCCGCGGGGACATATGCAAAATTTCCCCCTCGTGTGCGCTCACTCCTTTCTTCTCTCTGTTTCTCTCGCCCCTGCTCTGTTCCCCCTCTATCCGCCGCTGCCCCTTAGTGCTGCCACCCCATCTGGCGAGCTTTGCCGCCTCCGCCGCCACTGGGAGTGCCTCCCCCGACCCCTCCACCTCCACCGAGCCCCCCGACCGCCACCTCCACCAAGCTCATCCACCACCACCATCTCGGCCAAGCTTCATTGAGCACAACCGGCGCGGCATCCCCTCCACCGAGCTCTACTACGTCCGGCATCCACCTCCCCCGTCGCCCCCTGCCCCGTTGGTGAGCCCCTACTCAATCTCGTTTTTTAAACAAAAGGGGGTTCCCCTTCTCCATTATAACAAAAGGTGTATATATATGCATAATGAATAGTGTGTGTGAGTGTGTGCTTTTTATGTGTGTGTGTCAGTGAGTGATGTTGGTTTGTGTGTGGGTGGATGTGCTGTGTGTGTGTGTGTGAGTGAGTGAGTGAGTGAAGTTGGTGTGTGTGGGGGTGAATGCTATTGGTGTGTGTGTGTGTGTGTTGTGGGTGTTGTTGTTGAGATATGATTGACATATGATTGACACTACTCATTCTTTCATGCAGGACATGCATCTATTTTGACAATAGAGAGAGTGAATTATGTTGCATGCTTCAAGGGTAATCTCTTCCCGTTCATGTGTAGGTTTTCATTATTTGTAGATCACCTAAATAGTCGTGTAACCGAGGTGTCTCCCATTCGGAAGGGTTGTATCTATAAATATGCAAGTCTTTGCATATTTATAACCTCAACTCTTTTGAATTGTCCATGTTTTCCATGGACAACCCGAGGATGTGTAGGCGGTCATTTTCATGATGTACTTCGATCCAAGACAGAATTTTGACAGTGTCTCCTTGTTGTTCTCTAGATACACATCCTCTTGGCTTATTGCTAAGACGTGTATTTTGAGAATAGCGGGGAGGTGCTGCCGAAATTTTGTCTTGGGTCGGAGTACGGCACGAAAGCGGACCTAGCCTACACATTCTCGGGTGGGATTAGGACCTATCTTTACCTATTACATAGCTCAGTGCATGTCATAAAACTTGATGGAACCACTTGTTACATAAAAAAATTATGTGTGTGTTTCACTTTATATGAGAGGATGGAAGAATATGAGTGGATGTACACTGGACATCCCAACATGGAGGGTATGACCCCTGAGTGGAGGTCGAAGACCAATGATTTCCTGGAATTAGTATTTGCTAGAGAAACGCCAGTTTGTGGAATTCGGTGCCCATGCACGGAGTGTGATAACCAGAATGAAAGAGATAAGATTACTATGAGTAAACACTTAGGCAAGTATGGGTTTACGCCAGACTATTACCGGTGGATCTTTCACGGTGAGACAGAACAGTCCAGGGCGGAGGTGGTGCGACAATGCACCGGAAAATATGATACTCGGATTAAAAATCTGTTTGATGACATCCGCCGTGCGGATCCGCGGGAGGACCCAAACTCCGAGGAGCCACCGGAAAGCCCAAAAGAGTATCATGCAGCTTTGTTTGCAGCACAGAAACCCGTTCATGCCCATACAGAGGTTACTCAACTAGATGGCATTGCACACCTAATGGCCCTGAAGGCAAACCATAACATGAGCATAATTTGCTTCAATGAGTTATTGTCAGTTATTGCTAGCCTGTTGCCTAAAGAAAATATATTGCCAAAGAACATGTACGAGTCGAACAAAATCCTCGGTTCACTTAAGATGTCGTATGAGCAAATACATGCTTGTCCCAATGGATGCATGTTATTTAGAAATGAACATAAAGATACGAATTATTGTGTCAAGTGCAAATCCTCTAGGTACATTGAGGTAATAGATGATGATGGTAGCAAGAGGCAGCTCATAGTTGCCGTCAATATCCTTCCATATCATTCATTCATAGAAAGGACCTAGAGGCTTTGTATGACCGAGGAAACTGCCCAATATATGAGATGGGTCACCGAAGGGAAGATGTACAATACAAAAAAGATGCAACATCCACGGGATGGTGAAGCATGGAATAAATTTGTTGAAATTCATAAGAAAACAGATGACTGGAAGAGTGTAGCTGTTGGGATAATGCAGAGGATGAATACGAGGATGTTTCTGACCCTCGAGATTTGGCATTACTTATGCGATGGCACATGGGGCTAGATGAGGATGAGGGCCCCCCTGAAGACTTTGAGGATGAATGTATGAACGGGCGTGATAGCGATGATGAAAGCCCTGATCCAAATGTTGCACCTAATATTGACCCTTATTTCTATCAACTCCATGTAATCGTGTGAGAACTCTATGTATGTGTGTCACAACTCTATGTATTCGTGTGTGCAACAACTCTATGTATTCGTGTGTGCAACAACTCTATGTATTTGTGTGTGTAACAACTATATGTATTATTGTAAAAATTCCATTTATTCTTCATATGTGATATATTTATTGTATTTACATCAAGTTGTATCATCTGTACTAACTGGTTTGTTCTTCTTCGTACCAGGTGATTGAAACATGACAGGTAGCAACAAAATCCAAAGGAAAGTTTGAAAAAAGTGACAACTCTGTACAATGATCAACTTGCTCGACCGGTGAAAGCGGTGGATGCTCCTTCATTGGTTGGCACAACCGCCAAGAAGGCAAACGATCGGCGGGTCTAGACACCCGTCTGTAAAAACGTGCGAAAAAAGGTCGAGTACCACGCGGAGGAGGAGTAGGAGGCGGACGAGGTGGAGGCGGACGAGGAGGGGGAGTAGGTGAGGCAGGAGGAGGAGGCGGACGAGGAGGGGGGCAAGGAGGGGGAGTAGGGGGACGAGGAGGGGGAGTAGGTGAGGCAGGAGGAGGAGGCGGACAAGGAGTACGTAAAGCAGCTCGGAGTAAAGCACCTCTTTATTCTCCTGGACCCTCTGATGCAGTGCTTCGCCATGCTCAGGAGTAGGAAACGGAGGATGGGGATGAGGCGAGTGAGGAGGAGGACGAGGAGGATTTTGCTGAGGAGGTGGTGGAGGATGAGGAGGAGGAGGTGGTGGAGGACGCCGCCGCCGAGAGGAGGTTGGCTGTTCGTCAGGTTTCTGAGGGTGGGGATGGACCCTCACGGGTGACAGAGCACCACGAGGTGAGCGGCTCGTAACCGAGCAGTTCGATTATCTGCACTACTTTCAGAGGAAAAGTGTGGTTGCGTGGTCCTTCAAAGCTTCCAAAACGTCCATATGTGCATAGAGACGTGTTGATTAAACCAATGGGAGAGAAGCAAGTGGTTATCTCGACTCATCCCATATAAATTGTACCTTTTGTCATTTCCTCACATATAATATGACTTCACTCTTCGTAATGCAGAAGCTTAGTAAAAGGTGGTGAGATGCGTCTGCCACGGTCGCCGAGTGGCATCATTGGGGATCTTTGTAGGTTAAATTATCCTAGACTGGTCACTTTGCCGAACGATATCATTGAGCTAGCTTGGTCATGGGATCACTACAAACTCGCACCGGATTTCCTGGATATGCATCAGAGGGTTTGTGATAACAGAGCCTTGCGAGTGGTCAGCGATTTCTGGGTAAGTCCTTTCAAACACCTAAATGTCAATATCAAAAGGTTTAAATTTTCCATAGTCATGATTTTACCCTTCTCACATGTATCCATGTTTGTAGGATTTCTATACATGCGTTGCGGGTCATAAGGATCGTGCCAATATGGTGGTTGAGAATATTGCCAAGAAACTAGTCCACGACATGCACTATGAGGAGCGCGTCCGGTTACTGGTCAAGTATCAGGCGAACTATCTCAACCAGAAGATTTCCAAACAAGAGGCTCGAGGGAAGCATCTTTCACGGGACAATTACTTCAAGGCAAGTGACGATGGATGCTTGCTATTCCCTACATTAACGAAAAATTAAAATCCTTACTAAAATGTATTTTAACCAATAAAGAGGCTAGCCAACTCAGTCAACCAGCGCTCCCACAGATTGGGCCTTTGATGGCCGTCCGATCTGTCAACTGGCGCATCTAAACCGTGGGATCCTCACGTACAGTCAAACCTGATTTTACCTCGCGGTCATTTTCATACGCCAATGACGAGTGGGCTCATCTCACGCGTTCCTTGGCTGGGCCAGCCGTGCCAATGTGCAGAAGGATTTTCCCATCTACTCCTCGCACGCGACGCGTGAGACGGTGCGTTGGGCGTGAACCCTAGCCCCCCAATCCAGAGCCGCCACACCCTCCCTCCTCCTCCTTCCCTTGTCCGCCGCCGCACTCCCTCCCTCCTCCCTCGTCGCCACACCCTCCGCTCCTCCTCCTTCCCTTGTCCGCCGCCACACTCCCTCCCTCCTCCCTCATTGCCACACCCTCCGCTCCTCCTCCTTCCCTTGTCCCCCGCCGCACTCCCTCCCTCCTCCCTCGTCGCCACACCCTCCACCCTAGGACCACACGCTCGTCCTGTCGTCTCATGTGCCATCGCTGCCGGCCCCTGCCATGGTGTCGCGGAGCTCTTCCCGCGCCCTCGCGTCCAACATCACCAAGTCCTCGATGCCGGCCTCATCGGCTTGCTGCGGCGGCCGCTCTTGACGCCGTCCTTGCGACCCGACAGGGGCAAACCCGAGCGCGGGCGGCTCATGTGGTGGTGCAGCGGACGGCAGCCTCAGCGGGTGAGCGATGAAGACTCCAGCTGGTACACGACCTCGCACCCCAATGCGTCCATGCTCGAATAGCTCGCATCTTCATGGCCACCAAGTGCGCAGGTGAGTCCCCAACCATCTCTCTCTCTCTCTCTCTCTCTCTCTCTCTCTCTCTCTCTCTCTCTCCATGGCCCTTTTCCCCACCTTCCCTCCTCACTTGATGGCATCTTGCTCTTGTTTCTAGGGTGATTCGTAATCTATACCCATAAGACTGCTAATTTCATCTACCCATAGTATGTAATTAGTAACGAGATGCATAAAGTTTACTGGTACATGACATGTTGATTAAATTTTGACAGGCCAATAGTTAAGTTTTCCACGGATGTGTCCTTGTTGGATCGATGGTGACTAACGAGATGCACTTCTTTGACACAAGTAATTTTAATAAAGGGATTGTGTACAAGGTAAGATTACCACGCATAGCTGCAATGCAGCTACCAAGTGCTCCAGGATTTCATGTGGCAAGATTTACCCCAGAGGCAAATGTATGACTTACTTGCTGTTGACTTTCGCAGTGTTCAGATCTTTTCTTGTGACAAGGATGCACAAAATCAAGTTGTCTGTCGGTAGGAGATTTTTTCGCTGTCCAACTGTTCAGTTCCACTAGAACAAGGGGTCTACTGGACTTCTTATTGTCTCCCAACCTGATGTGGATAAAACCAACTAGAGTATTATGGCGAAACCAAGTTGCACTACTTGACAACTGATAGGGCCTTTGATGGAATTGTTCCTCTTAGTAAGTTCTTAGTTTTTGATATTCTTTACGAGACTGTTTTTTAATGTCTGGTCATTAACTCTTATCAGTAATTTGCAGAAAAGGAGGGGCCAGTGCATGATGTTCAGTGGTCTTCTTCAGGTTCTGAATTCGTTGTGATCTATGGATATATCCTTACATATTCTGGTGACCCATGCATGAGTCATGCCTCCCCGTTCTGATGTCCATATAAATCTTTCTTTCTCTTCATCACCTCTGACTTCTATTAGCTCGAGCCTTCATAAGAGGAAGTATACGATCTGTTCTGCCAGCTTTAGATTCTTATAGATTACCCAGGTGTCGTTTATGGGTCGGAGTCATTAATTCATGCCTATATTTGAAAAAAATATGTGCAAAGAACTGCATTATTCATGCTGGCATTAGATTTCTCTTTTTTCGGACTGGCCTGCTAATGGTAGCCTCACTTCTTTACATAGTCCTTACATGAACCATAACATTTCTGATTTAATGTGTTTGTTCTCTACCACTGTTCCTTGACTGAATCTCGGTTAGGCTGGCCAGAGCAACAACATTCAGCCAAAAATGCAATCCTCTTCACGACCTTGGTGAAGGCCATTATAATACGATAAGATGGAATCCTGAAGGGCGATGTATCCTTGCAATAATTTGATTAGCCAGTCGTGCTATGTTCTCTGGTCTTAGTGGGTCTAGATATATATGCATACCCTTCTGTTATAGTTTGGTTATTAGCATAGCAATATGCGTCTAACAAATTGTTAATGTTCTGTTATTGCTTGCTTTCGTGTAAGAAAAAAAATCGTGTTTATCTTGATGATATCCTTGACCCAAGTTTCTCCACCAATTATTGTTATAGTTGGACCTGGTAATTTGCCTGGTGACATTGTCACTAAAATTTGTATTTGACAATAGCCTTAACAGTTAGAATGAGTAAACATTCTGATTGGGGAAGTCTTCTATGGTTTAAGAGAGTCTATGAGAGACTACAAAAGCAAAAAGGGCATGCTTTGATATTTCTTTATGTGGTTGCCACATAGCTCATAGTTTTTTTGTCCAGTTTTCTGGGACTATTCAGAAAAGAAATTAGTAGGGAAAACAAAGGCTAAATGGCATGTCCGATGGTCGCCATTTTATGATAGTCACTACAGCTCCAAGGCTTCAAATAGATAATGAGTACATTTCCTACCGCTTTAGCATGATAATGGAAATGGTGTGGATCCTTACATTATTATATTCATATTTCCTGGTGCAGTTTAAGATCTTTGAAAAACGGTATCAGGTATGACGACAGCATGACAGGTTTCTATGTAATCTGTATCCCTCGTTGGTACTAAACAATTAGTAACATGTCGAAGAAATAAATATGCAAGCCCTTACATTGCCCTCATGATTGTTGCTTCTTAATTGTACAGGTTGAATAGAAGCCAGAATATCCTGAAAGACTTGGTGACATTGCTAACCTCACAATATCTTTGTATAGCATAAAAAATGAAGAAACAAAGAAGCAATGTTCCAGTATATTTGCAGAGGTGAAATATTAACGCTAGTTCGAGCGCACATGCCTCGATGGCAAGAGACCACTACCATCAGGTTTGTTTCCTCCTTTGCTTGTCGGGTTGCTAGGTTAGTGGTTCATATTTCTTTTTTATAGCAACCTACATCTTTCTATACCAAGAATTTGTTTCTGAATCAACATCTTAGTTGTCTACACCCGTTTCTGAATCAACATTTTAGTTGTTTCTGAATCAACATCTTAATTGTCTACATCTATCTACACTGAGAGCTTGTTTCTGTATCAATCAACAACTTAGTTGTCTACATCTATCTACACCGAGAGCTTGTTTCTGTAACAACATCTTACTGATACATCGGTTAAAGATGGAAATTATTTTTGCTTTGATTTCTTAATCAAAATCTTAGTTGTTTACACCGTGAGCTTGTTTCCTTTCATTGTAGGGATGGCGTTAGCGAAGGCTGATTTTGCCAGGTCTTGGCACGGCGTCGGATGGGAGAGAGCAGGGGAGGGCCAAGAGGCCAGCGGTGTGGGGTGGAGTAGCGAGGCCGAAGACGGGGCAGCAGACGCCCCACGAGGTGGAGGAGAGGCCGGTGATAGGGAAAAGCAGCACTTCATGGATGAGATCCTGACGGCTGAAGATGGTGCGCACGGGAGGATCTTGGAAGATGTCAAGGTGAGCTTCTCTCAATCCTTCTCCCCTTCACGCCCCTTGCAATTTTTTCTTGTTTCAGATCATATGAAAGTGAGTATAGTCTTGTTGGCAATTGCATCTGCTATTTCTTTCTTTGCTTTTTCCATTTCCTACAAGAAGATACCAGACATTGTGTCATGATGATTGTGTTGGCTGCAGGGGTGCTGCGAGGAGTGGAGTGAGCTAAATACCTGACTGGCTAGATCGTTTTTGGGCTCTTTACAGATTTGCCGACTTCAAATGGGTATCTCATAGTTGAAGCAAATGGTGGTCTGAATCAACAACGTCTTTCTGTAAGTTCCTGGACCACGTTAGATACAACAAGCAAGCAATACCATTGCTATTACCTATACAAAAGTCCAGTGCCGTATGAATCCATTGACACCACTATGTAACTTGAAGTCATGTACTATCACTTTGATTGAGACGGCTTTCATCAATAACTTTGTGCTTGAAAGGCATTAGTACTATCTTTGTACATACATAGGTGTATTATTCATCCAAAGATCACCGATATTTGCTTTCATCTTTTTGGTCACATGCCATCAGATCTTTTGTTGAGAGATATATTTCTTCTGACCTGAGAGCTTGAGAATTAGACTCTGGTCTCTACCATTTGCTGTGATGTGGATGTCTCATTTTGAAAAGTCCTTAGAACCTTCACACTATGCTGAGTAATAATTATTGACAGTGCAGTTCCATTTTTTTCTCAATACAGATCTGCGATGCAGTTGCTGTGGCCTACTTGCTTAATGAAACTCTTGTGATCCCAATATTTCATTTGAATAGCGTTTGGCGCGATCCTAGGTAACTAATGCTATTTTGTTTGCTCACTGCTTTGTTTCTTAACATTAGATAATTGCATTTTTATATGATGGATGCCTGTCTAGAGCAGTTGTCTCTTGCTCGTTGTTTTAGTGTCTGGAGTAGTTTGTTTGACTTCTAAAGTTCACTTCTGTTAGTTATAAACCCGTGAATATTTTTGAAATTCTACTTCTTGTTCTAATATGTATTGGTTCTTCCTAATGTTTTGTTTCTCAACAAATTTAGTGATATTTTTGCTGAAGATCGCTTTATCGAGACACTCAGACAATATGTAAGAGTTGTGAAGGAACTACCAAAAGATGTTCTGCTGCATTTCAATCATAATATAAGCAGCATACCAAATATGCGAACTAAAGCCTACTCATCCCCAGATCATTATGTTCAGAAGGTGCTTCCTAAATTAATGGAGTTAGGGTACGGTAAACGCTCACCACCTCAGAAATAATAGGAGAGGCCTTGTTTGAGAATGGGTTTCATTATATATCTATTCTATGCAGGGTTGTGCGCATCGCCCCATTCTCGAATAGATTGGCTCAGTCAGTTCCATCGAATATCCAGGCCTTGGGGTGTTTGGTCAACTATGGGGCTCTGCGGTTTGCCGAACCAATAAGGGTTCTTGCAGACGATATGATTGTTTGAATGATAAAAAAGAGTTCTTTGGCTGGTGGGAAATATGTCTTGGTGCATCTCCATTTCGAAGAGGTCTCAATATACTCTCTCTTGTGAGTTAACTATTATGTAGTTCTTCCGTCATACTAAAATTTGCGCACACTGTTTAGGATATGGTAGCCTTTTCATGTTGTACATATGATGGTGGCCGGAAGGAGAAAATTGAAATGGAAAATGCCCGTGAAAGGAGCTAGAGAGGGAAGTTTCACCGACCTGGTCGAGTTATCAATCCTGAGGCAACCAGAAGGGATGGGAAATGCCCACTTACTCCTCTAGGGGTTAGGATTTTTTTCACTAGTTAAAGCACTTGTGTGGATATATGTACACCCAATGATGCATTCATATTTCAGGACATTAATTAACATCACAATAGGCCTGTTATACTAGAATTGATGTTTGCTACTTAGTTTGTGATGCTTCAGGTCAATAATAATAACCTTTAAGTTTAGTGCCATCAGTTGCGTCTCTTTAGTAGCATTCAGAACAAATTTAGAAGCTTTCAAATATGTAAATATACTTACTAGAGCTAATATGTTAACTGACTGAATTTGGGCAGGTTGGTATGATGCTGCGAGGCATGGGGTTAGACAATACAACCTTCCTCTATGTTGCCTCCGGTAAAATATACAATGCTGCAAAATACATGGCTCCCCTTCGCTAGATGTTCCCTCTTTTACAAACCAACAACACTCTTGCATTGTCTGAAGAGCTTGCTGAGTTTGAGGTATTGTTTCCGCTAGCCAGCCCATCAGCCTAGCCGGATGTTGTTCTGAATGTCAGATGAATATTCATGCATTGAACTGTTCATCAATTCACATTGAATCTTCATACCGTTACTCACCAACCTATTCTCTGTAGGGGTACTCTTCTCGGTTAGCAACATTAGATTACAACATCTGTGTTCAGAGCGATGTGTTTGTGACGAATCAAGGGGGGAACTTCCCTCACTTTTTGATGGGACACAGGCGTTACCTGTTAGGAGGGAATGCAAAGACAATTAAATCCGACAAACGGAAGTTGGTCTTATCTTTTGGCGACCCAAATATCAGGTCAGTTTGAGCTGCCATTATATCATCAACAAAGTATTACAAATCACACCGAATCAGTTTCAGTTTTGAGTATATGCTGGAATCTTTCACTAAATCAAACTGCTGAAGCAGTTCACTGCCCTTGTTATTCCTTCACCATCCAAGAATGTAGCTATTTCCTACTTTTGGAACGCATTAGCCATGTTAACAAATTGAAATACATCTCCGAGTTGACCTTCACATACATGCTCTAAATATTTGCCCATCTTTGCTTAACGTGTAAATGGATATAGTGGTATATGAAACTCAAATTGTTTCTTTGAACTGCAGATGGAGTCGATTCAAGCACCACATGCTGGAAATACTGCACCATAGTGACATAAGGGGCATCGCATTCAGGAAACCTAATGATTCCATATACACCTTCCAAATGCCTGATTGCATGTGCTAACAAGATGGAATATGATCTAGGCGTTAGCATACATAACTGAGGGATGCATATCCTCTGCCTTTGTGCAACAAAGGCACCAAAGGCACAACATTGTTGATTGCATGATCAGGATTTGATGGTCATGATAAAAAATGGAGTGAAATAAAGCATTTGGTGCTTCTTAGGAGATTCTGAAACCCTCTGGCATACCCCAAACCGTTTGATTCTGGATATAATGGTCAAAAGGTGCCTAATGACAATGAATTCCATAGGATCAGAAATTGAGGGATTTTGTAAAGTTAGTAATCTGTAGGTAGTCCACCATATAGCAATCTCCATTTGTTCAATCCGTCTGTAGGTTGTAAAGAGAAAAGAGCTACGAGATTGGGTTTTAGATATGAGTACAACTTGAGTGCCTCGATGTATATTTGAAAAACAAGGGCTAACAACAACAAAGAAAGGAATTTTTCAGTATATCATTACTCATCAGTGCTTGTTCTTGCATTTCATCTTGCCCTTGACAATTCACATTTATGAGCATGTTCTTAAAGTTCAGACCTAACGTTCTTTTTTCTTTCCTTGGGCACTTCCTCAAGAATCTTGTTGAGGTGTCTGTTTCCCCTCTTTGTGTCATGAATGATTGTGATGTTTGTGGCCCTCTCTTTTCTTTTTCTTGATTTGTATTGGATATGCTACTTGCATCTTTGAACATGCATAGGGCATCTCCATCTTTAACCCTGACTATAGAAATCCATTGATGGAAGCTGGGGAGGAGCCGAGATGAACGTCTGGCTCCTTGGGTCTAAGCCATCGAGATGATAGAGACGACGTTTCCATGTCATCTACTCCAGCAGCCGGACAAGGCATATAAAAACCATGGATCCTTTGCTCCCCAGGCCGCAAAATGATCACAGTGATGTCTACGACCTCCTCCTAGATGTATTAATCTCAATCTCATGTTTGGTTTTCTTTCCTTTTTTCTTCTAATGATGTAATTTCTTTTACTAAGATAACACCATGTTTGTTGTAATGCCTTATTTGATGTAAGATCCCTTTTCTACTTTGAATGAATTTACTGCATATATTTCTTATTTAGTTTAGTTCGTCATTCAGAGATGGTGGAATATGTTTGTCCTTCACAGGTTAAATGAGCGTTGCGTAGTCCTTCACATGTTAAATGAGCATTGCGTAAAAGTATGTCTAAGTTCTCTTTCTTCAAGTGCTTCAAGTAAATGAAATTGTCTATTTCGAATTTAATACCTTTTAATAATAATCATAATGAGAGAGGGGTATGCTTCTCTCTCTCTCTCTCTCTCTCTGGGCAAATGTTACTTTAGACAACATGTACTAAGAAATAAAAACTCTGGAAATGTGTTTGAATCGCACAAAAAGAGTTTGTAGTTCTTATTCATACTTGAAACACGTGAGGCTCTGCAAATTAAACCATGTTTTTTTCAAGCCGCATATGGATTTAGCATACCACAACTAAACCGACTGTATATACATGGGCTGTCCTTAGTAAAGAAAACGGTTTTCATCGCGAACATGGCTTTAGTTGAAGGTTCTTGCAGCATGAAACTATTTTCATCGACAACATGTCTTCAGCAGGTCTCTGCGCCATTTGGCGCAACAGATCAACTAGTTTGTTTAATTTACAGGTGGTTCCTTGGTGGTGTGCTGACAAACGTCCGCGCTGGGAGAAGATCGTCAAATGGTGGACAGATCCAGGTTGGTAGGATGAACACAAAGCAATATCTGAGCGGCGTAAGTTAATGGGTTGTCCAGGACACCGTCAAGGCAACCTCACCATCCCAGGTGTCGTCTCCAAACATGTAGGCAACCACATCCTTTTCTTTTCATCATGTTCTCTTTCATTTCTGAGCATTCCCTTCATTGTTTGGATCGCTCTCTTTTGCAGAAAGAAGACACTGGCAAGGATATCCCTTACTTCGAGGCATGGACCATCAAACGTATCAAAGACGACAAGGACAAGGACCCTCTCCACCCGGAGAGGGACCGGATCAGCTCTAAAGCTCGGTTAGATGGAGAGAACTACACCAAAAAATTGAAGGAGACGTACGGGCAAGAGGCTGATCCTCACGTGCTACCATTTTACCCTCTTGTGGCCATTGCCGCAGCAGGCGGTAGACCGAATGGTCGGATGGCGTTTCACCTTGTTTCTGTCATAACCTCCTCCCTTCCGAGAGTCAACATGCTCTGTGCTATGAGTACTGGCTCTACTCCTACCGTAGAGCGTCACATACCACATTCCGTGAGCATTATTGAGGATATTCAGGTCAATGCTTCTTCATTGATCCTTCATGGTCCTGCATATTTGCATCTCAACATAAATGACATTTGCATTGCCATATTGTAGACTCGAATGATTGACACCGAGAAAGAACAAGATGAAAACAAGGCCAAGCTGAAGGCACAAGATGATCTAGTGAAGTCTTTACAACATATGGTGAACAATCTTTATTCCATGCAAGGACAATCAGTGCCAGAGATGCCACCGACGCCAGAGTGGAACATTGTGAGTTCCGTTCAAGCTATTTCTATCACCATTTTCGGCATTACCATATGCATTCATCTCACTATTGGGTCAATCCATCACAGCTCAACCCATCACAAGGGTCGAACAATGTTCCGGTAGTTCCACCTCAAGTTGGTGGAGTTGGGGCAGCAAACGGAATGATGCCTTCTAATGTTGATGTTATCACTCCGATCTCTAAAATTGCGTGAACTTCATGTTATGTTCTGTTTGAAACTGTTCCTTGTATGTGCTTGAGAACTCTTGCATCTTGAGACTTGTAAACTTGTGGTAGTTGACTGTCTTGACTACTATTTCACCTTTTATGCACTATTGCTTTTATGTGGAATGTTTTTCAGAATCATTGCTTTTTTTGTTCAATGATGCCTATATGTGACATGTTCCATGTGTGATGAACTATATGTTGCTGTTGTATATGTTTTGTTGCAGGAAAGAAACAAAAATGAAAAAAGGCTGCTGGGCACACCATTACCGAGGTGCCTCTCAGTAATGACTGTGAAACTGGACCAGCATGCACCCTTTACCGAGAGGAATCTTGGTAAAAGTGTACCAACTAGTAGAACCTGGCACTTTTACCGAGAGGCCTCTCGGTAAAGGATAATAACCTGTAGTGCTCCTAAAAACTTTACCAAGAGGCCCTCGGCAAAGTATGGGCATGGCTTTCAGGACAAGTGACGTGGCCCTCCCCTATTGGCTTAGTTTGCCGAGAGGAGCACTAGGCACAAATGGAGTTTGCCGACGATGGCTCTCAGCAAAGTTGGCCCTCGACCTGTTCTCGTGGTCCCACATGTCAGGAGATGATAAATGTCAGCCTCCTACTGGTTCTCCTTGCCGAGAGCAACTCTCGTCAAAGTTGGCCCTCGGCCTGTTCTCGTGGTCCCACATGTCAAGAGATGACACATGTCAGCCTCCTACTGGTTATCTTTGCCGAGAGCCGCTCTCGGCAAAGTTGGCCCTCGGCCTGTTCTCATGGTCCCACATGTCAAGAGATGACACGTGTTAGCCTCCTATTCGGTCTGTTTGTCGAGAGCCCCTCTCGGCAAAGTTGGCCCTCGGCCTGTTCTCATGGTCCCACATGTTAAGTGATGACACGTGTCAGCCTCCTACTGGCTCTCTTTCCTGAGAGACCCTCTCGACAAAGTTTGCCAACGTGGCAACATCTGTCCCCGACTATTATCCGTTAGCTGCTTTATTTTGCCGAGACGTGTTGTTTAGCTCTCGGCAAAGACTTTGCCGAGTGCCCGTGTTCTGGCTCTCAGCAAATTCCTGTTTGCCGGAGAGGTGTACGCCGGGTGGCTTTTGCCGAGGGGGACACTCGGCAAAGGCTTTGCCGGCGGTTTTTGGCCCTTTGCCGAGTGTCTATGGCACCCGGCGTACATTAGAATTCCAGTAGTGGCTTGCGGCGGCTAGAATTGTGTTTTGTCGAGTCCCCTAGGGTTTTTGGATTTTTGGGGTATTTATAAAGAAAAGAGCCGATGCAGGAGGCGGCCGACGTGCGCACAACCCACCAGGGCACGCCCAGGTGGGTTGTGCTTCCCTCGAAGCCCTCCTCTGGTACTTCTTTAGCCCAACAGGTGACTTCTGGTCAAGAAAAATCTTCAAAAAGTTTTGCTGCGTCTGGACTCCATTTGGTATTGATTTTCTGCGAAGTAAAGAACAAGCAAAAAACGGCAACTGGCACTGGGCACTATGTCAATAGGTTAGTCCCAAAAAATGACATAAAGTTGCTATAAAATGATTCTGAAACATCAAAGAATGATAATATAACATGATGGAACAATAAAAAATATAGATATGTTGGAGACGTATCACCATGGTGGAAGAAAACATCCAAATGCTCATTGTTGTGGCCACTACGAGCTGGCAGGAAAAATTGTTAGTACGAGCCACGAGGTGCGAGGAAGATACTAACACAACTGATCGGGCCTTAGAATAGTTTTTTAACCTCCGAGATTAATAAGGACAGAAGAGTTGGGAGAGTTGACACGAAGAAAGTAGCGGTGACGCTGAACTCGGATCTATGACATGATGCCCAATGGCAATAGAATACCAAAGACAGAAGCATGACCATAAGCTATATAGAGGACAACATCAGGGTGGCTCCTGCATTCAGCGGTGACTTGTGAGATATGAAAAGAAGTGTGCGCGTCATTCATGTACTAAATAACAATGGACGAGCTATGTACAAGTATGAGGGAGCCGTGCCCCCCCCCCCACCTGGTAGTGGTTTATGTGCTTTCCACATGCAAGTTTACTCTTTGCCCCAGTACAGCTTTGGGAAAGATCCATCATGCCATTCACATGCATGCGCACCTCGTCTCCTGCACAATTACTATCTCCATCTTGAATAGCAAGAAGATGGTTTTCCCAACAAATCCTTGCAGGACGAAGCCATGTAAGTGCACAACCGCCTGCATCACGTCGGCGATCCCATCACTTAGGATCAACCTCTTGCTCTCCCTAAGTAGGCAACAAGTGATCCAAACAACCATGAAGGAACAAAACATCTAGATGGTCATTGTTGTGGGCACGACGAGCTGGTAGGAAAAAAATGTTAGTACGAGGTGCGAGAAAGAACCTAACATAGCGAATCGGGCCTTAGAATTGTTTTTTACCTGCAAGATTAATAACATCGGAGCCGGGAGAGTAGACACGAGGAAGGTAGCGGTAATGTTGTAATTGGATGTATGATAACCCACAAGTATAGTGTTGGGGAACGTTGCAGAAAATTAAAATTTTTCCTACGGTTTCACCAAAATCCATCTATGAGTTCATCTAAGCAACGAGTCAAGGGGAAGAGTTTGCATCTACATACCACTTGTAGATCACGAGCGGAAGCTTGTCAAGGGGATGGTGATGATGGAGTCGTACTCGAACGTGATTCGGATCACCGATGTCCAAGTGCTGAACAGACAGCACCTCCGCGTTCAACACACGTACGGGACGAGAGACGTCTCCTTCGTCTTGATCCAGCAAGGAGGAAGGAGAGGTTGAGGAAGGCAGCTCCAACGGCAGCACGACGGCGTGGTGTAGTTGGTGCAGCAGTACTCCGACAGAGCTTCGCCAAGCACGTACGGAGGAGGAGAGGTATTGGGGAGGGGAGGGGCTGCGCCTTGAGTTGTGGTGTATTGCAGCCCTCCCCTCACCCCTCTATATATAGGGGAAGGGGCAAGGGGGGCCGGCCCTCTAGGGAAAACCCTAGGGGGGGGCGGCGGCCAAGGGCTGGGGGGCTTGCCCCCCAAGCAAGGGGGGTGCGCCCCCTTTAGGGTTCCCCCCCAACCCTAGGCGCATGGGCCCAAGGGAGGGGGCGCGCCAAGCCCACTAGGGGCTGGCTGCTATCCCTACGCAGCCCAAGTGGCCCCCCGGGAGGGGTGGTCCCTCCCGGTGGACCCCCGGAACCTTTTCGGTGGTCCCGGTACAATACCGGTATGACCCCGAAACTTTCCGGTGCCCATTTAACAACTTCCCATATATAAAACTTTACCTCCGGACCATTCCGTAACTCCTCGTGACGTCCGGGATCTCATCCGGGACTCCGAACAACATTCGGTAATCACATACTTGTCTTCCTGATAACCCTAGCGTCACCGAACCTTAAGTGTGTAGACCCTACGGGTTCGGGAGACATGCAGACATGACCGAGACTCTCCGGTCAATAACCAACAGCGGGATCTGGATACCCATGTTGGCTCCCACATGCTCCTCGATGAAGTCATCAGATGAACCACGATGTCGAGGATTCGATCAAACCCCGTATACAATTCCCTTTGTCAATCGGTACGTTACTTGCCCGAGACTCGATCGTCGGTATCCCAATACCTTGTTCAGTCTCGTTACCGGCAAGTCACTTTACTCGTACCGTAATGCATGATCCCGTGGCCAACACCTTGGTCACCTTGAGCTCATTATGATGATGCATTACCGAGTGGGCCCAGAGATACCTCTCCGTCATACGGAGTGACAAATCCCAGTCTCGATCCGTGTCAACCCAATAGACACTTTCGGAGATACCTGTAGTGCACCTTTATAGTCACCCAGTTACGTTGTGATGTTTGATACACCCAAAGCATTCCTACGGTATCCAGGAGTTACACGATCTCATGGTCGAAGGAAGAGATACTTGACATTGGAAAAGCTCTAGCAAACGAACTAACCGACCTTTGTGCTATGCTTAGGATTGGGTCTTGTCCATCACATCATTCTCCTAATGATGTGATCCCGTTATCAATGACATCCAATGTCCATAGCCAGGAAACCATGACTATCTGTTGATCACAACGAGCTAGTCAACTAGAGGCTTACTAGGGACATATTGTGGTCTATGTATTCACACGTGTATTACGATTTCCGGATAATACAGTTATAGCATGAATAAAAGACTATTACCATGAACAAAGAAATATAATAATAACACTTTTATTATTGCCTCTAGGGCATATTTCCAACAGTCTCCCACTTGCACTAGAGTCACTAATCTAGTTACATTGTGATGAATCGAACACCCATAGAGTTCTGGTGTTGATCATGTTTTGCTCGCGAGAGAGGTTTAGTCAACGGATCTGCGACATTCAGATCCGTATGTACTTTGCAAATTTCTATGTCTCCATCTTGAACATTTTCACGGATGGAGTTGAAACGACGCTTGATGTGCCTGGTCTTCTTGTGAAACCTGGGCTCCTTGGCAAGGGTAATAGCTCCAGTGTTGTCACAGAAAAGTTTGATTGGCCCCGACGCATTGGGTATGACTCCTAGGTCGGTGATGAACTCCTTCACCCAAATAGCTTCATGTGCTGCCTCCGAGGCTGCCATGTACTCCGCTTCACATGTAGATCCCGCTACGACGCTCTGCTTGCAGCTGCACCAGCTTACTGCTCCACCATTCAACATATACACGTATCCGGTTTGTGACTTAGAGTCATCCAGATCTGTGTCGAAGCTAGCGTCGACGTAACCCTTTACGACGAGCTCTTCGTCACCTCCATAAACGAGAAACATGTCCTTTGTCCTTTTCAGGTACTTCATGATATTCTTGACCGCTGTCCAGTGTTCCTTGCTGGGATTACTCTGGTATCTTGCTACCAAACTTACGGCAAGGTTTACATCAGGTCTGGTACACAACATGGCATACATAATAGATCCTATGGCTGAAGCATAGGGGATGACACTCATCTCTTCTTTATCTTTTGCCGTGGTCGGTGACTGAGCTGAGCTCAATCTCACACCTTGTAACATAGGCAAGAACCCTTTCTTGGACTCATCCATTTTGAACTTTTTCAAAATCTTATCAAGGTATGTGCTTTGTGAAAGACCTATGAGGCGTCTCGATCTATCTCTATAGATCTTGATGCCTAATATATAAGCAGCTTCTCCAAGGTCCTTCATTGAAAAACATTTGTTCAAGTAGGCCTTAATGCTGTCCAGAAATTCTATATTATTTCCCATCAAGAGTATGTCATCCACATATAATATGAGAAATGCTACAGAGCTCCCACTCACTTTCTTGTAAACGCAGGCTTCTCCATAAGTCTGCATAAACCCAAACGCTTTGATCATCTCATCAAAGCAAATATTCCAACTCCGAGATGCTTGCACCAGCCCATAAATGGATCGCTGGAGCTTGCATACTTTGTTAGCATTCTTAGGATCGACAAAACCTTCCGGCTGCATCATATACAGCTCTTCCTTAAGATGCCCGTTAAGGAATGCCGTTTTGACGTCCATCTGCCATATCTCATAATCATAGTATGCGGCAATTGCTAACATGATTCGGACGGACTTAAGCTTCGCTACGGGAGAGAATGTCTCGTCGTAGTCAATCCCTTGAACTTGTCGATAACCCTTAGCGACAAGTCGAGCTTTATAGATGGTGACATTACCATCCGCGTCCGTCTTCTTCTTAAAGATCCATTTGTTTTCTATCGCTCGCCGATCATCGGGCAAGTCAGTCAAAGTCCATACTTTGTTTTCATACATGGATTCTATCTCGGATTTCATGGCTTCTAGCCATTTGTTGGAATCTGGGCCCGCCATCGCTTCTTCATAGTTCAAAGGTTCACCGTTGTCTAACAACATGATTTCCAGGACAGGGTTGCCGTACCACTCTGGTGCGGAACGTGTCCTTGTGGACCTACGAAGTTCAGCAGCAACTTGATCCGAAGTACCTTGATCATCATCATTGGTTTCCTCTTCAGTTGGTGTGGGCATCACATGAACATTTTCCTGAGCTGCACCACTTTCCCGTTTGAGAGGTAGTACTTCATCGAGTTCTACTTTCCTCCCACTTACTTCTTTCGAGAGAAACTCTTTTTCCAGAAAGCATCCGTTTTTGGCAACAAAGATCTTGCCTTTGGATCTTAAGTAGAAGGTATACCCTACAGTTTCCTTAGGGTATCCTATGAAGACGCATTTTTCCGACTTGGGTTCGAGCTTTTCAGGTTGAAGTTTCTTGACATAAGCATCGCATCCCCAAACTTTTAGAAATGACAGCTTAGGTTTCTTCCCAAACCATAATTCATACGGTGTCGTCTCAACGGATTTAGACGGTGCCCTATTTAAAGTGAATGTAGCTGTCTCTAGAGCGTATCCCCAAAATGATAGCGGTAAATCGGTAAGAGACATCATAGACCGCACCATATCCAATAGAGTGCGATTACGACGTTCTTACACACCGTTTCGCTGAGGTGTTCCAGGCGGCGTGAGTTGTGAAACGATTCCACATTTCCTTAAGTGTGTGCCAAATTCGTGACTTAAATATTCTCCTCCACGATCTGATCGTAGGAACTTTATCTTTCGGTCACGTTGATTCTCCACCTCATTCTGAAATTCCTTGAACTTTTCAAAGGTCTCAGACTTGTGTTTCATTAAGTAGACATACCCATATCTACTTAAGTCATCAGTGAGAGTGAGAACATAATGATATCCTCCGCGAGCCTCAACGCTCATTGGACCGCACACATCGGTATGTATGATTTCCAACAAGTTGGTTGCTCGCTCCATTGTTCCGGAGAACGGAGTCTTGGTCATTTTTCCCATGAGGCATGATTCGCATGTGTCAAATGATTCATAATCAAGAGACTCTAAAAGTCCATTAGCATGGAGCTTCTTCATGCGCTTCACACCAATGTGACCAAGGCGGCAGTGCCACAAGTATGTGGGACTATCGTTATCAACTTTACATCTTTTGGCATCTACACTATGAACATGTGTAATATTACGCTCGAGATTCATTAAGAATAAACCATTGACCATCGGAGCATGACCATAAAACATATCTCTCATATAAATCGAACAACCATTATTCTCAGACTTAAATGAGTAGCCATCTCGTATTAAACGAGATCCAGATACAATGCTCATGCTCAAACTTGGCACTAAATAACAATTATTAAGGTTCAAAACTAACCCGTAGGTAAATGTAGAGGCAGCGTGCCGACGGCGATCACATCGACTCTGGAACCATTCCCGACGCGCATCGTCACCTCGTCCTTCGCCAGTCTCCGTTTATTCCGCAGCTCCTGCTGTGAGTTACAAATATGAGCAACGACACCGGTATCAAATACCCAGGAGTTACTACGAGTACTGGTAAGGTACACATCAATTACATGTATATCAAATATACCTTTGGTGTTGACGGCCTTCTTATCCGCTAAGTATTTGGGGCAGTTCCGCTTCCAGTGACCCTTCCCCTTGCAATAAAAGCACTCAGTCTCAGGCTTGGGTCCATTCTTTGACTTCTTCCCGGCAACTGGTTTACCGGGCGCGGCAACCTCTTTGCCGTCCTTCTTGAAGTTCTTTTTACCATTGCCCTTCTTGAACTTAGTGGTCTTATTGACCATCAACACTTGATGTTCTTTCTTGATTTCAACCTCTGCTGACTTCAGCATAGAAAATACTTCAGGAATGGTCTTTACCATCCCCTGCATATTGTAGTTCATCACAAAGCTCTTGTAGCTTGGTGGGAGCGACTGAAGGATTCTGTCAATGACTGCCTCATCAGGGAGGTTAATATTCAGCTGGGTCATACGGTTGTGCAACCCAGACATCTTGAGTATGTGCTCACTGACAGAACTATTTTCCTCCATCTTACAACTATAGAACTTGTCGGAGATGTCATATCTCTCGACCCGGGCGTGAGCTTGAAAAACTAGTTTCAGCTCTTCGAACATCTCATATGCTCCGTGATGCTCAAAATGCTTTTGGCCCCGGTTCTAAGTTGTAAAGCATGCCGCACTGAACGAGGGAGTAATCATCAGCACGAGACTGCCAAGCATTCATAATGTCTTGGTTCTCTGGGACGGGAGCGTCACCTAGCGGTCCTTCTAGGACATATTGTTTCCTGGCAGCTATGAGGATGATCCTCAGGTTTCGTACCCAGTCCGTATAGTTGCTGCCATCATCTTTCAGCTTGGTTTTCTCTAGGAACGCGTTGAAGTTCATGTTGACATGAGCGTTGGCCATTTGATCTACAAGACATATTTGCAAAGGTTTTAGACTAAGTTCATGATAATTAAGTTCTAATCAAATTATGAACTCCCACTTAGATTAGACATCCCTCTAGTCATCTAAGTGTTACACGATCCGAGTCGACTAGCCCGTGTCCGATCATCACGTGAGACGGACTAGTCATCGTCGGTGAACATCTTCATGTTGATCGTATCTTCCATACGACTCGTGTTCGACCTTTCGGTCTCCGTGATCCGAGGCCATGTCTGCACATGCTAGGCTCGTCAAGTTAACCCTAAGTGTTTTCACTATGTAAAACTATCTTACACCCGTTGTATGTGAACGTAAAAATCCATCACACCCGATCATCACGTGGTGCTTAGAAGCGACGAACTGTAGCAACGGTGCACAGTTAGGGGAGAACACTTCTTGAAATTTTGTAAGGGATCATCTTATTTACTACCGTCGTCCTAAGTAAACAAGATGCATAAAACATAATAAACATCACATGCAATTATATAAAGTAGTGACATGATATGGCCAATATCATATAGCTCCTTTGATCTCCATCTTCGGGGCTCCATGATCATCTTGTCACCGGCATGACACCATGATCTCCATCATCATGATCTCCATCATCGTGTCTTCATGAAGTTGTCACGCCAACGACTACTTCTACTTCTATGACTAACGCGTTTAGCAATAAAGTAAAGTAAGTTACATGGCGTTCTTCAATGACACCCAGGTCATACAAAAATAAAGACAACTCCTATGGCTCCTGCCGGTTGTCATACTCATCGACATGCAAGTCGTGAATCCTATTACAAGAACATGATCTCATACATCACAATTCATCATTCATCACAACTTCTGGCCATATCACATCACATGATCAATCGCTGCAAAAACAAGTTAGACGTCCTCTAATTGTTGTTGCATCTTTTACGTGGCTGCAATTGGGTTCTAGCAAGAACGTTTTCTTACCTACGAATAACCACAACGTGATTTTGTCAACTTCTATTTACCCTTCATAAGGGCCCTTTTCATCGAATCGCTCCAACTAAAGTGGGAGAGACAGACACCCGCCAGCCACCTTATGCAACTAGTGCATGTTAATCGGTGGAACCGGTCTCACGTAAGCGTACGTGTAAGGTTGGTCCGGGCCGCTTCATCCCACAATACCGCTGAAGCAAGAAAAGACTAGTAGAGGCAAGCAAGTTGACAAGATCCACGCCCACAACAAAATTGTGTTCTACTCGTGCAAAGAGAACTACGCATAAACCTGGCTCTGATACCACTGTTGGGGAACGTTGCAGAAAATTAAATTTTTTCCTACGGTTTCACCAAAATCCATCTATGAGTTCATCTAAGCAACGAGTCAAGGGGAAGAGTTTGCATCTACATACCACTTGTAGATCACGAGCGGAAGCTTGTCAAGGGGATGGTGATGATGGAGTCGTACTCGAACGTGATTCGGATCACCGATGTCCAAGTGCTGAACAGACAGCACCTCCGCGTTCAACACACGTACGGGACGAGAGACGTCTCCTCCGTCTTGATCCAGCAAGGAGGAAGGAGAGGTTGAGGAAGGCATCTCCAACGGCAGCACGACGGCGTGGTGTAGTTGGTGCAGCAGTACTCCGACAGAGCTTCGCCAAGCACGTACGGAGGAGGAGAGGTGTTGGGGAGGGGAGGGGCTGCGCCTTGAGTTGTGGTGTATTGCAGCCCTCCCCTCACCCCTCTATATATAGGGGAAGGGGCAAGGGGGGCCGGCCCTCTAGGGAAAACCCTAGGGGGGGCGGCGGCCAAGGGGTGGGGGGCTTGCCCCCCAAGCAAGGGGGGTGCGCCCCCTTTAGGGTTCCCCCCCCAACCCTAGGCGCATGGGCCCAAGGGAGGGGGCGCGCCAAGCCCACTAGGGGCTGGCTGCTATCCCTACGCAGCCCAAGTGCCCCCCCCGGGAGGGGTGGTCCCTCCCGGTGGACCCCCGGAACCTTTCCGGTGGTCCCGGTACAATACCGGTATGACCCCGAAACTTTCCGGTGCCCATTTAACAACTTCCCATATATAAAACTTTACCTCCGGACCATTCCGGAACTCCTCTGACGTCCGGGATCTCATCCGGGACTCCGAACAACATTCGGTAATCACATACTTGTCTTCCTGATAACCCTAGCATCACCGAACCTTAAGTGTGTAGACCCTACGGGTTCGGGAGACATGCAGACATGATCGAGACTCTCCGGTCAATAACCAACAGCGGGATCTGGATACCCATGTTGGCTCCCACATGCTCCTCGATGAAGTCATCGGATGAACCACGATGTCGAGGATTCGATCAAACCCCGTATACAATTCCCTTTGTCAATCGGTACGTTACTTGCCCCAATACCTTGTTCAGTCTCGTTACCGGCAAGTCACTTTACTCGTACCGTAATGCATGATCCCGTGGCCAACACCTTGGTCACCTTGAGCTCATTATGATGATGCATTACCGAGTGGGCCCAGAGATACCTCTCCGTCATACGGAGTGACAAATCCCAGTCTCGATCCGTGTCAACCCAATAGACACTTTCGGAGATACCTGTAGTGCACCTTTATAGTCACCCAGTTACGTTGTGACGTTTGATACACCCAAAGCATTCCTACGGTATCCAGGAGTTACACAATCTCATGGTCGAAGGAAGAGATACTTGACATTGGAAAAGCTCTAGCAAACGAACTAACCGACCTTTGTGCTATGCTTAGGATTGGGTCTTGTCCATCACATCATTCTCCTAATGATGTGATCCCGTTATCAATGACATCCAATGTCCATAGCCAGGAAACCATGACTATCTGTTGATCACAACGAGCTAGTCAACTAGAGGCTTACTAGGGACATATTGTGGTCTATGTATTCACACGTGTATTACGATTTCCGGATAATACAGTTATAGCATGAATAAAAGACTATTATCATGAACAAAGAAATATAATAATAACACTTTTATTATTGCGTCTAGGGCATATTTCCAACATATAGGGCATCACAACAATTTTCGAGGGTAGAGTATTCAACCCAAATTTATTGATTCGACACAAGGAGAGGCAAAGAATATTTGAAAGTATTAGAAGTTGATTGTCAATTCAACCACACCTGGAGATTGATTATCTGCAGCAAAGTGATCCGTAGCACAGTAGTATGATAGTTTTGATAGCAGTAGTAATGGTAACCGTGATAACAATGATTTTGTAGCAAGTGTAACAGTAGCAATAGCAATAATAACTTAGCAAGAACAATATGTGAAAAACTCATAGGCATTGGATCGGTGAATTCGTTGGATGATATTCATCATATAACAGTCATAACCTAGGGCGATACAAAACTAGCTCCAATTCATAAATATAATGTAGGCATGTATTTCGTAAATAGTCATACGTGCTTATGGAAAGAACTTGCACGACATCTTTTGTCCTACCCTCCCGTGGTAGTGGGGTCCATAAGGAAACTAAGGGATATTAAGGCTTCCTTTTAATAGAGAACCCGAATAAAGCATTAACACATAGTGAATACATGAACTCCTCAAACTACGGTCATCACCGGAAAATATCCCGACTGTCGCGGGAAACCACGGGCACCTATGGGACCAAGGGGCCCCTTACTGGTTTGGCATGGGGGATGTCACATTGCACAAAGAGCAGAGGAGCGTGGGGGCAGCACGACAGGGATCACACGAGCAATTTTACCCAGGTTCAGGCTGCCGCGAGGCGTAAAACCCTACTCCTGCCTTGGTGGATTGATGGTGGAATAGTGGTGGTGGAGCGCAGTACACTTGCCTGGCAGGGGCGGTAGTGGCTACGCGCATATGGGTGTCTAGCTTTCCAACCTCGCGAACCCTTTCTACATCTGCCCTGGGCCTCCTTTTATAGGTTAAGGGGTCACCACAGTGGCGAATAGTCATCATGCACTGATAAGATAGCAAACAGTGCTATCATACCTAATTCTACAGGTTGACAGAGCGCATTAAATGCGCCGCTTAATGTCACATCATTGTATGCCCAACAATCCTTGCCAGGCTTGTTCTGCCAGCTCCACGCTTGCTTGTTTCACACGCCGGAGGATGGGTGTCATCTGTAGGTTTTCCTTTAGAAAGAGGCTGCCATGTGGCGAATGGCTGCCACTTAATCACTTTGCGGCTTAATACCGCACTGGTTGACAATGTGGGTCGTGGGGGAGTGGTTTATGAGGTGTTTCTTGCCTTTGCGAGTCCCGAAAGGTCCTGCTGGGACGTCTTGGACGTCTTCTTCCAGGGGAGGCTCTGCCCTTGCCAAGCCTGTTTGCCCGGCGAGGGAGGCTTTTCTCCTGGTGGCATCTGGCTTCTCTGGCTTGATCTTGCTCCTCTTTTCTGCATGCTGGTCCTTCAAAGATCTTGGTCTCTTGTTCTCTGGCATGGCCTGGTGCCATAATATTGTTCCCGTGCATGTGCGCAGTCAGGGCAACATACCCAGGGTCTGTTGCACCAACAGAAGCCCCCGGGCCTGCCCCGATCGCGCTGCCGAGCGTCGTTGGGGTAGGCATTAATAAGTGCACAGGCAGGGGTGCTGAAGAGGCTGGCCTCTCAGAGTATTCTTTGCTTCTTCATTAATCTTGAGTACGGGCCAGTTCCAGTTTTCCCACGCGTCGTGCGCAACATTATGGAAAAACTCAGATCGTGGCCGCATGGCTCTCGCACCCCATGATCACGGGGTGAAAACTTCCATCCACTTGCCTCCAGGCTTCGGGCGCACCCACCGCATGTGTTCCATGCATTAGGAGGGGTAGGTGGTGGATGCGGAAAGCACGGGTGTGAGTGCCATGGTGGGAAATCAGACGTCGCTGGTTGGGGCAGCGGATCGGTCCTGATCCCCTGCACCTCTGGATGGGCAGGGAAGCTGTATTGGGTGAGCGGGGCGGCCGTCCTCCGAGCGAGGGGCCAACCCCCAGCCTCGTTCCTCTATAAAAGGGGGTGGAAGTGGTGTGTCACCATATGCACATGCTTCATCTTCTTCCCCCGTAGTTTTTCTTCACTCACCATGGTGAGAGGGTGAGGGCATGGTTGTATCCCAGCAATGGTTACGAGGGCTTCTGCTCGACAGCACATTCCCCCTCCTTCGGATCCCGTGGTGCTGGAGCCTGCTGCGAGGGGTGGAGGGAGGGGGCACAATCATGGTCGCCGTGGTGCTCGAGGGAGAGGAGGACGGGGCGTCTCTCTGGCCGCGTCCCCGCCGGCGGCTCCTCCCCTGATGGAAGGCCATGTTGGAGATCAACCTCGAGAGTTTGTCATCAGGCTGTACAAGCCTCTGTGTGGCCACCTCCGTCTTCCTACACCATTTGCACGGGAAATGGTGCTTGATCCGCCACACGGTCTAAGGTTGCACATGAGGGGCTGCGGGAACGGTGGCATGTGGGTTGATGTCGACTTCCCACCTCCTCATGTCATGTACCTCCGCCGTGGTTGGAAGACCTTTGCTCATGCCCATAGCTTGTCGGAGGGGCACGTTCTCCCGTTTAAATTAATGGAGAGCGGCCTGCTCCTCGTCAAGATCTTCGGGCACTCGGGAATTCGCTTAGGGTGCTGCGCGGAGAGCTCTACCTATGACAAAAGCTCCTCCTCGAGCGATAACAACGAGGTAGGCCGTGATGGAGATGACGACACCAGCGACAAAAACTCCGACTCCGGCTGACCCCACCCGTACCGCCTCCATTGCGTGGCAGCACCATCATCTGCCCCTGTGTTTTCTGCCGGCAAAGTGATTGCCCTGAAGTTGGATGCAGAGGTGGTGATGGTGCCCCTCCTGGCTTCTTCCAGCTGGAACCCGGCAGGCTTCCTCTTGGGCTGCAGCTCCATTAGCTCTGCTGTGTCCTGCTGGCCCTGGTGACGGTGGTTGGGGGGTCATCTCTGCCATGCTCTTCATCGTCGCCTTCGTCGGTGTCTCCCCATCCCCGTCGGGCTACCTCTCCTAGGGCCCGACAGGGCTGGCCTAGGCTCCCGCCCAGACGCTCCTTTTGCCCTCTTTGCCTTCACCTGCCGTGCCTGGGAGGAGAGGGACAAGAAAGGGGATTACGGGGCAGTTATCTTTTTTCAATCGTAAATCCATAGGAACTTGCCAAATTTTAATTCAAATAATGTAATCTCTTGAGTCCATGTATGTGTCCTGTAAGGCTTATACTTGTATAATCAGCATATTAATGAAAAAGTTGAGCCTAGCCGGGAACTTGTGCATGTGTATGTCCATGCAGAGGTGGAATGCCTCTTTAGTGAAATAAACAAGCCTTCCCCTGCAGGCTATCCTGCCGGTACCCTTTTTATATTTTGTTGCCGGGGACTGGAGTCTACCAGGCAAAAAATAAAGGGACTAGCCCCCCACCAACCCTTTCTCAGCAAAGGCCACTACGACCACTTAGGCTGAAGTAACGTTCGAGCCAAAAAGTGGGAGCACCTAAGCGTCGAAGAGCGGCGAAGCTTTCTCATGCACAAGTTTTAGCTTACAGAACACTTATGGACAAGAGGTAGAACATATCTGTTTGGCTTGCCGGGGATCGCAGTGCTGGTTCATCTTCTCAACTCCTTGTAGAAGCCAAGTTCATGGTAGGAACCTGCACCTTTATGCAGATGAGAATGATGTAGGATGCGATCCTATCTATATGCATATGCAGATGCTCATGAAATGCTTATGCAAATGCTCTTGAATGCTCATGCATGCATGCAACTTGGTCGGGCTCCCCCAGCACTTCGCTTATTTCTCTGGTGCACAGGGTTATCGCCCTGGCTTTGTACAAGGGGTTACATGAAGCTAAGGAAAGTCCTGTACAAATGGGTGGCTGCTGCGCAGGGCCCGACAGCCACGCCTTACGGGTATAACTTACGGAGATGCTCAATATTCCATGAGTTTTGCAATTGAATGCCATCTCCGATCTCCAGTCGGACTGCGCCAGGTCTGGTGACTCGTACTACCCGATAATGGCCTTCCCACTTTAGCGTCAACTTGTTTGTACCCTTGGCCGACTGAACGCCCCTAAGGACAAGGTTGCCTTCCTCAAAACACCGGGCATGAACCCTGTGGCTATGACAGCGATGCAGGGCTTGCTGATAGCGTGCAACACGCGTAGCATCCCGGAGACAGTTCTCCTCGAGTCGCACAGCGTCGTCACGCTAGTGCTAATCTTGCGCTACTTCATCGTAGGGAAGCACTCGAGGAGACCCGTAAATGAGTTCCGTGGGGATAACTGCTTCCGCTCCATTGACCAGGGAAAACGGAGTTTGCCCGGTAGCTCGATTTGGTGTCGTTTTGAGGGACCAGAGGACTACCGACAACTCATTGATCCACCTCCTTCCATGCTTCTGTAGTGTATCAAAGGTTCTTGTCTTGAGGCCCCGCAGCACTTCAGCGTTATCTCTCTCAGCTTGTACATTGCTTCTGGGATGTGCCATAGAGGCAAATGCGACCTTGCTTCTGAGGGTGCGAACATATTGCATGAAGGCGCACCTCGTGAACTAAATGCCGTTGTTGGTAATGATCCTTGCCGGAACTCCAAAATGACACACCAGTTCTTTCATGAACTTGATAGCTGACTGAGCAGTCACCTTTCTCACGGGGAGTCACTTCCGGCCACTTTGTAAACTTGTCGATGGTAACGAACAAGAATTCAATGCCCCCGATTGCTCGGGGAAAAGGGCCAAGGATATTGAGCCTCCAGACCGAAAATGGCCATGGTAAAGGGATTATCTGAAGAGCTTGGGTAGGCAGGTGGATGTTCTTGGAATGGAACTGGTAGGCTTCACATTTCGTGACTAGCTCGACCACATCTTGGAGGGATGTGGGCCAATAGAATCCTTGACGGAATGCTTTCCCAACTAATGCCCTTGATCCAATGTGGGAGCCGCACATGCCTCTGTGTATCTCAGCCAGCAGTTCCTTTCCTTCTTCCCGGCAGATGCACTTCAATTTCACACTGTTGGGCCTCCTTATGTACAGAGTGCCATCGACAAACTGGTACATACTGGCCCTCCGGGCTACTCTTTCAGCCTCATCTTGGTCATTGGGGAGTTCTCTGGTTTGGAGAAAGTGGACTATGTGCCTTGCCCAAGTTGGAGCCTGGGGCTTGGCAACGAGGACTAGAGGCACCTCTTCAACTGCGGGGGCAAACTCCTCGTCTACGGGGACCGTGGTCCCGTCAGGAGGGTGCGGGCCGGCAAGTTGTGAGTTTCCGGCAGGGTCCCTGCCAGGAGCATGAAGCTCTACCGGGACAGGCTTACCAGAGTCCATCTTTCTCCTCTTCCGGGCCATTGTTGCTGGGGATACGGAGGGCTGAGTAAGATGGAGAACAAAAGTTCCTGGTTCCACATGAAGCTTTTGCATCGCACACTTTGACAGATGATCAGTTATGTTGTTTTCTGCACGAGGTACATGCTCTGTTTGCAATCCATGAAAGCGCTCCTCCAATCTTCTCACTTCCTCAATGCATGCCACCATAAATGGACTTTGGTAATCCTTGTTGACTTGTCTCACCACAAGCTATGAATCTCCTCGAATGATCAGCTTCTTGATTCCCAATTTTGCGGCAATCTGAGCCCGGCAAGGAGCCCTTCATACTCTGTTGTATTGTTGGTTGCCTCTTCCCGGGCAAAATGCATTTGGACGACATACTTCAAGTGCTCCCCTAAGGGTGCAACAAGAAGCACGTCAGCCCCTGCACCTTGTAGGGAAAAGGCACCATCAAAATACATAATCCATTCTTGGGGTGCTTCCTTGCCGGGGATAACTGTTTCTATCAGTTCCTCATTAGGGGTTGTCGTCCATTCTGCAATAAACTCTGCTAATGCCTTGCTCTGAATTGTTGATGTGCTCTCAAACTTCAAACCAAAACTAGACAACTCCAAAGCCCACTCCACTATTCTGCCAGTAGCCTCAGGGTTTTGGAGTATCCTTTGCAACTGGAAGTGAGTGACAACCGTGATCTCATGGGCTTGGAAGTAGTGGCGCAGTTTCCTTGAGGTCGTGATGAAACCAAAGATCAATTTTTGCATGCCAGAGTACCTTGATCGAGCCCCTTGTAACAAGAAACTGACAAGGTACACTGGTCACTGCACCACTTTCTTCCTTGTCATGTCCTTGGGGTTGCCATCGCCGTCGTGCTCACTTGTGCCCTAGTCCTTATCTGACTCTGTCGGGCCTTGCTCACTTTCTGCCTCGTCCACTTCCCGCTGCGCAACCAAGGCTGCACTGACCACTTGGTTGGTTGCCGCTAAGTATAGCAGCAATGGCTCTTGTGGTTTGGGAGCAACCAAGGTGGGCACAAAAGATAAATAGGCCTTCAACTCTTGTAGGGTTGTATCTGCTTCTGGGATCCACTACATGGGTCCTGCCTTCTTCAAGATTTTGAAGAACGGCGGGGCGCACTTGGCAGACTTGGAGATGAATCTGCTTAGCGCGGTAACGCACCCTATCAGACGCCTGACATCCTTAATTGTCCTTGGTGCTTGGATTTTCTCAATGGCCTTGATATTGTCAGGTTGGCTTTGATGCCCCGATGGGACACAAAGAACCCGGGTAGCTTGCCGGAGGGAATGCCAAACACACACTTCTCTGGGTTGAGCTTCAAGTTGATCTTGCGCAGATTTGAAAATGTCTCCTCCAGATCCTGGATAAGAGTTGCTCTGTCCTTGGTCTTTACCACAGTGTCATCCATATATGCTTCAATGTTTCTGTGCAGCTATGGCTCAAAACCAATCTGGACTGCCCTTGCAAAAGTTGACCCGACCCTCTTTAATCCGTATGGCATGTGAATAAAACAGTACGTACCACATGGGTGATGAACGAGGTCTCCTCTTTGTATTCCTTGGACATGAAGATCTTGTCATATCCAGAATATGCATCCAGGAAGGAAAGAAAATCGTAGCCTGAAGTTGTCGGATTTAGGGATCCGACAACCCTTGAGAGGTTCGAACTCTGGGGTGCGTGCGGAGATCTCAACCTACCCAGCCTGCCTACTCGCGATCCTCCTAATCCTAGCGCATCGAGCTCAAGGATACACAAAGACACAACGATTTATATTGGATCGGGCCACCGTTGTGGTGTAATACCCTAATCCAGTGTGGTGTGGTGGATTGCCTCGAGGGGCTATGGATGAACTAGTACGTGGATGAACAAGCCTCAGGAGGTGAGGTGTTCTTGAGCTGGTGTGGTGGTCGGGCGAGATTGGATCCCCTCCCCTTCCTATGGTGGTGGCTAGTCCTATTTATAGTGGCCTTGGTCCTCTTCCCAAATATGAGCGGGAAGGGATCCCACAACAGCCAGATTTGAAAGGGGACAAGTAGTACGGTCTATCCTGACAAAAGTAGTCTTCACCTGCGAAAAGCCTCTGGTCGTGACGCTGCGGTGGGCTCGGTGATGACCTCCGTCCTGTCGTCCTGGCGGTCTTGGTCTCATTGCAGTGGAATGGAAACCTTTGGCTGATTCCTTGGGACTCCATGCCTGCGGCTTGCCTCCCTTGCACCAAAGAGGAAACCTGCGCTCTGCGCCCGCCTGGCACCTGCCTGGCCTCGGTCGTCATGGCTCACGTCAACTGAGCCTCGTGAGGCAGCTTGCATAGAACTTTCCGCCCCTCGGGAGCCTTCCCGAGGAGGCCAATTCCTTCGGGGGCCTTGGCGTCGCCCGCCTCGCGAGGCTTGGCCCCTCACGAGGGTCTTGTGTTGTTGATGATGAAGCTGGGCCATACCAGACCGTCGATGAAGCCACATGGTGGGCCGCAGGCAGGCAGTGCTGGATACCCCCGAATCCAGGACACTGACAGAAGTGGAATCCACAATCTGATCGATGCGCGACAAGGGAAATGGGTCCTTCGGGCAAGCCTTGTTGAGATCTGTGAAATATATGCAAAGCCTCCATTTCCCATTAGCCTTTCGAACTACCACTGGATTTGCTAGCCAAGTGGGATGTAGCACTTCTCTGACCAAACCAGCTGCTTCAAACTTCTTGATCTCTTCTGCAATAAACGGCTGCCTCTCCAAGGCCTGCTTCCGGACTTTCTATTTGACAGGTCTGGCGTGTGGGCAGACAGCAAGGTGGTGCTCGATTACCTCCCTGGGAACATTGGAGATATCAGATGGTTTCTAGCCAAACACATGGAAGGCAACGAGCGCGCTTTCCTATTTGTCATCGAGGGTGGCGCTGATGGTGAAGGTACCATCAACGCCAGCCAACCCTGACGAGACCTTCTTCACTTGTGGAGCAGTAACCTTGGTCCTTTTGTTGTTGGAACTCTCCGGCAAATCATCAACAGCCGCAGCACACTCCGAAGAGGTACGCTTCCCAAATTCTTTGCCAGTGTCCCTGCTATCCTTCTTCTTCCCTTTGCTTTCCTTGGCGGGAACTGCCGCTGCCGTTGCCTCTGCCGCGACCGCGTCCTGGTACACCTTCTCCATGCAAATGATTGCGTCCTTCTCATCCAATGGGATGGAAATAATTCCAAGTGGCCCAGGCATCTTCAAGGTATTGTAGGCATAGTGGGATGCCGCCATGAATTTGGCCAGGGCTGGTCGTCCAAGGATCCCATTGTACGGCAAGGGGAGGTCGACCACAACAAACACAATCTTTTCTATCCGATAATTCAACTCTCCTCCAAATGCCACATGCAACGTAATCTTTCCCTTAGTATGACTCATGCCGGGATTAACTCCTTGAAACATGCTGGTGACCTCTAACTCCTCTTCTACTATTTGAAGCCTGCTGGTAACCTTTGGGGAACTCAGATTCAACCTGGCCCTGTTGTCCACTAATATCTTAGTTTCATTGAGGTTGCGAATTGTCGGAGAGACCAACAATGGCAGGCACCCTACCGCAGTGGTACGGTCAGGATGATCCTCTTTGTCAAAGATGATGGCATGCGTGACCATTTGAGTGGTTTCCGGGCCTTTGGTGCTAGTTCCACGACATTGACCTCACGCGCCAACTGTTTGAGTTGGTGGTGAGAGGTGTGCAGAGATGCACCCCCGTCAATGCACAGGGCATCAGTGGACTTCTGAAACTCTTGCTCATCGGTTTCCTCTTCATCCCCTCCATCACTCTCATCATCACATGCTTCCTTCTGTTTGACCTCTGGCGGGTTTTCCTTTGTTCCGAAAGGGTTTGCTGGGGCAATTTGCCTCACAGCCTTGACCCTTACCGCCAGCAACATTCTGACATTTTTCCTTATCACGCTTCTCATACTCAGCCCTTTGTCTCTTGACAAGCTGCTCAACCTGATAACACTCTTGAAGGTCGTGGCCCTTGGTCCGATGGATCTTGCAATACGGCCCATCGCCTTTCCCAGCCTTCTCGGCAGTCGCAGCTTCCTGGCAGTCAGCGCACACGGCAGCTTCCTTGCCGGGGACCTCAGCCTTGGCTGTCTTGCTGGTACTAGGTGTACCAGATCCTTCAACAGTCATCACTGCCTTATCCTTGCGTCTCTTAATGTGCTTCTTGCTCTTCTTCTGGCTAGTGGATTCATCATCATCTTCTGAATCAATATTAATGCAATCCTCCTCTTCGGGAAACTTCCTCCCTTCCTCCATCCGAGCACACTTATCCACTAGGGTGTACAGCTCCTTCACTGTCTTAGGCAACCATATATTCATCTTGGAGCGAATCCAGCTGTTGCACTCATTGGACTAGAAGGCAGCTATCACAGCTGTCAGATGGATGTTCAAAATGTTTCTATGGACTCTGCCGAACCTCTGTAAATACTTCCGGAGAGTCTCTCCTTCTTTCGGCTGGAGAAGCTCCAAATCGCTAGGCCGGCCTGGTTCTTGATGGCCGCCAGTGAAGGCGCATATGAACTCATGGCAAAGGTTAGCCCATGACGAAATGGAGTTCTCCGGCAGATGCACGAACCAAGACCTCACATTGGACTTGAGAGCCAAAGGAAAGTAGTTGGCGAATACCTTCTCATCTCTTCCCCTGGCAGCTTGGACAGCAATGGTGTAGATGCTCAGAAACTCTGCCATCATACTTCTGAAGTATTTCTGGCTTGAACGTGTGGACGGACGGCCAATGGACTTGTCGCAGCTCACGAGTAAAGGCAGGGCACCCAACCTCGAAAGGTAGCCACCCACCAATATCGAGCGCAGGCTCATCGACGTAAGGACCATTGCACTCATCGGTCCGGTGGTGGTCGTCGCACGCGTCTTCCCTCCGCCTGTCCTCCGGGGCATGCTGTCGATCTGGGCGTGCTCGAGGTTCATAAGAGCTCGCACTGGTTGCCGTGGCAGGGACTGCACCATGGGGGTGGCCCCTTCCATATGACTAGCAACACGAGTCGTTGCCGTCCCTTGGGGAGGCCATGGTGGGATGGCTCGCTGCGAGCCCCCAGCCTTGGCGAAACCGAGCAGGCTCTGGATGGTGACGCGCCACTCGTCCATCTGCTCAGCCGCTGGCGGAAACTTGAGCAACAGCTGAGCCCGCGCCATGGCCTCTGTAGCCATGCTCGGCATGGGTGACGACTGTTGGAAATATGCCCTAGAGGCAATAATAAAATGATTATTATTATATTTCCTTGTTCATGATAATTGTCTATTATTCATGCTATAATTGTATTAACCGGAAACAGTGATACATGTGTGAATACATGGACCACAACATGTCCCTAGTGAGCCTCTAGTTGACTAGATTGTTGATCAATAGATGGTCATGGTTTCCTGACTATGGGCATTGGATGTCATTGATGACGAGATCACATCTTTAGGAGAATGATGTGATGGACAAGACCCAATCCTAAGCATAGCACAAGATCGTGTAGTTCGTTTGCTAAAGCTTTTCTAATGTCAAGTATCAGTTCCTTAGACCATGAAATTGTGTAGCTCCCGGATACCGTAGGAGTGCTTTGGGTGTGCCAAACGTCACAACGTAACTGGGTGACTATAAAGGTGCACTACAGGTATCTCCAAAAGTGTCTGTTGGGTTGGCACGAATCGAGACTGGAATTTGTCACTCCGTATGACGAAGAGGTATCTCTAGGCCCACTCGGTAATGCATCATCATAATGAGCTCAATGTGACTAAGTGGTTAGTCACGGGATCATGCATTATGTAATGAGTAAAGTGACTTGCCGGAAACGAGATTGAACGAGGTATTGGGATACCGACGATCAGATCTCGGGTAAGTAACGTACCGATTGACAAAGGGAATTGTATACGGGATTACTTGAATCCTCGACATCGTGGTTCATCCGATGAGATCATCATGGAACATGTGGGAGCCAACATGGGTATCCAGATCCCACTGTTGGTTATTGGCCGGAGAGCTGTCTCGATCATGTCTGCGTGATTCCCGAACCCGTAGGGTCTGCACACTTAAGGTTCGATGACGCTAGGGTTATTAGGAAGACTTGTATGTGATTACCGAATGTTGTTCGGAGTCCCGGATGAGATCCCGGACGTCAGAGGAGTTCTGGAATGGTCCGGAGGTGAAGATTTATATATGGGAAGTTGTTGTACGGTCACCGGAAAAGTTCGGGGGCATACCAGTATTGTACCGGGGCCACCGGAGGGGTTTCGGGGTTCCACCGGGAGGGGCCATCTCTCGGAGGGCCTCATGGGCCATAGTGGGAAGGGAACCAGCCCTTGGAGGGCTGGGCGCATCCCCCCTTGGCCCCATGCACCTAGGGTTGGGGGGAAACCCTAAAGGGGTGCCCCCCTTGCTTGGGGGGCAAGCCCCCTCCCCTTGGCCGCCGCCCTCCCATCTAGATCTCATCTAGAGGGGGGCGGCCCCCTTCCCCGTCCTCCTATAAATAGAGGGGCAAGGGGAGGGCTGTAGGACTACATCCAAGGCGTAGCTCCTCCCCTCCCCAACACCTCTCCTCCTCCGTAAGAGCTTGGCGAAGCCCTGCCGGAGTACTGCCTCTCCATCACCAGCACACCGTCGTGCTGCTGTTGGAGCTCTCTTCCTCAACCCCTCCCTCCTCCTTGCTGGATCAAGGCGCAGGAGACGTCACCGGGCTGCACATGTGTTGAACGCGGAGGTGTCATTGTTCGGCGCTAAGATTGGGGTCCACCGCGATCTGAATCGCTTTGAGTACGACTCCCTCATCCGCGTTCTTGTAATGCTTCCGTCTCACGGTCTTCAAGGGTATGAAGATACACTCCTCTCTCTCTCGTTGCTAGTTACTCCATAGATTGATCTTGGTGATGCGTAGATTTTTTTTATTTTCTGCAACGATCTCCAACAGTGGTATCAGAGCCAGGTTTATGCGTAGTTTCTATGCACGAGTAGAACACAATTTTGTTGTGGGCGTAGATTTTGTCAATTTACTTGCCACTACTAGTCTTATCTTGTTTCGGCGGCATCGTGGGATGAAGCGGCCCGGACCGACCTTATACGTACGCTTACGTGAGACAGGTTCCACCGACTGACATGCACTAGTTGCATAAGGTGGCTAGTGGGTGTCTGTCTCTCCCACCTTAGTCGGATCGGATTCGATGAAAAGGGTCCTTATGAAGGGTAAATAGAAATTGGCATATCACGTTGTGGTTTTGACGTAGGTAAGAAACGTTCTTGCTAGAACCCTATTGCAGCCACGTAAAAACATGCAACAACAATTAGAGGACGTCTAACTTGTTTTTGCAGTATATGCCTTGTGATGTGATATGGCCAAAAAGGATGTGATGAATGAAATATATGTGATGTATGAGATTGATCATGTTCTTGTAATAGGAATCGCGACTTGCATGTCGATGAGTATGACAACCGGCAGGAGCCATAGGAGTTGTCTTTATTTATTGTATGACCCGTGTGTCACTGAATAACGCCATGTAATTACTTTACTTCATTGCTAAACCGTTAGCCATAGTAGTAGAAGTAATAGTTGGTGAGACAACTTCATCGAGACACAATGATGGAGATCATGATGATGGAGATCATGGTGTCATGCCGGTGACGATGATGATCATGGCGCCCCGAAGATGGAGATCAAAAGGAGCAAAATGATATTGGCCATATCATGTCACTATTTGATTGCATGTGATGTTTATCATGTTTTTGCATCTTATTTGCTTAGAACGACGGTGGTAAATAAGATGATCCCTCATAATAATTTCAAGAAAGTGTTCCCCCTAACTGTGCACCGTTGCGAAAGCTCGTTGTTTCAAAGCACCACGTGATGATCGGTTGTGATAGATGCTTACGTTCACATACAATGGGTGTAAGACAGATTTACACATGCAAAAACACTTAGGTTAACTTGACGAGCCTAGCATGTACAGACATGGCCTCGGAACACAAGAGACCGAAAGGTCGAACATGAGTCATATAGAAGATACGATCAACATGAAGATGTTCACCGATGATGACTAGTCTGTCTCACGTGATGATCGAACACGACCTAGTTGACTCAGATCATGGATCACTTAGATGACTAGAGGGATGTCTATCTGAGTGGGAGTTCATTAAATAATTTGATTAGATGGACTTAATTATCATGAACTTAGTCTAAAACTTTTGCAATGTGTCTTGTAGATCAAATGGCGCACAGTAATGTTGCCCTCAACTTCAACGCGTTCCTAGAGAAAACCAAGCTGAAAGACGATGGCAGCAACTATACGGACTGTGTCCGGAACTTGAGGATCATCCTCGTAGCTGCCAAAAGAGCATATGTCCTAGATGCACTGCTAGGTGAAGCACCCGTTTTCCCAGCAACTCAAGACGTTATGAACGCCTGGCAGCCGCGTAGTGATGATTACTCCCTGGTTCAGTGCGGCATGCTTTACAGCTTAGAACCGGGGCTCCAAAAGCGTTTTGAGCAGCACGGAGCATATGAGATGTTACAAGAGCTGAAAATGGTTTTCCAAGCTCATGCCCGGGTCGAGAGATATGAAGTCTCCGACAAGTTCTACAGTTGTAAGATGGAGGAGAATAGTTCTGTCAGTGAGCACATACTCAAAATGTCTGGGTTGCACAACCGCTTGTCTCAGCTGGGAGTTAACCTCCCGGAAGATGCGGTCATTGACAGAATCCTTCAGTTGCTCCCACCAAGCTACAAGAGCTTTCTGATGAACTACAATATGCGAGGGATGGTGAAAACTATTCCTGAGGTATTTTCAATGCTAAAATCAGCGGAGGTAGAAATCAAAAAGGAACATCAAGTGTTGATGGTCAATAAAACCACTAGTTTCAAGAAAGGCAAGGGTAAGAAGAACTTCAAGAAGGACGGCAAGGGAGTTGCCATGCCCGGTAAGCCAGTTGCCGGGAAGAAGCCAAAGCACGGACCCAAACCTGAGATTGAGTGCTTTTATTGCAAGGGGAACAGTCACTGGAAGCGGAACTGCCCCAAGTACTTAGCGGATAAGAAGGACGGCAACACCAAAGGTATAAGTGATATACATGTTATTGATGTGTACCTTACCAGTACTCATAGTAGCTCCTGGGTATTTGATACCGGTGCGGTGGCTCATATTTGTAACTCAAAACAGGAGCTGTGGAGTAAGCGAAGACTGGCGAAGGACGAGGTGACGATGCGCGTCGGGAATGGTTCCAAGATCGATGTGATCGCCGTCGGCACGCTACCTCTACATTTACCTACGAGATTAGTTTTGAACCTCAATAATTGTTATTTAGTGCCAGCTTTGAGCATGAACATTGTATCTGGATCTCGTTTAATACGAGATGGCTACTCATTTAAATCTGAGAATAATGGTTGTTCTATTTATATGAGAGATATGTTTTATGGTCATGCCCCATTGGTCAATGGTTTATTCTTAATGAATCTCGAACGAGATGTTACAAATATTCATAGTGTGAATACCAAAAGATGTAAGATTGATAATGATAGTCACATATCTGTGGCACTGCCGCCTTGGTCATATTGGTGTCAAACGCATGAAGAAGCTCCATACAGATGGACTTTTAGAGTCTCTTGATTTCGAATCATTTGACACGTGCGAACCATGCCTCATGGGCAAAATGACCAAGACTCCGTTCTCTGGAACAATGGAGCGATCAACCAACTTATTGGAAATTATACATACTGATGTGTGCGGTCCAATGAGCGTTGAGGCTCGTGGTGGCTATTGTTATGTTCTCACCCACACTGATGACTTAAGTAGATATGGGTATGTCTACTTAATGAAACACAAGTCTGAGACCCTTGAAAAGTTCAAGGAATTTCAGAATGAGGTAGAGAATCAACGTGACAGAAAAATAAAGTTCTTATGATCAGATCCTGGGGGAGAATATTTAAGTCATGAGTTTGGTACGCACTTAAGGAAATGTGGAATCATTTCACAACTCACGCTGCTTGGAACACCTCAGCGTAACGGTGTGTTCGAACGTCATAATCACACTCTATTGGATATGGTGCAGTCTATGATGTCTCTTATCGATTTACCGCTATCATTTTGGCGATACGCTTTAGAGACAGCTACATTCACTTTAAATAGGGCACCGTCTAAATCTGTTGAGACGACACCGTATGAATTATGGTTTGGAAAGAAACCTAAGCTGTCGTTTCTAAAAGTTTGGGGATGCGATGCTTATGTCAAGAAACTTCAACCTGAAAAGCTCGAACCCAAGTCGGAAAAATGCGTCTTCATAGGATACCCTAAGAAAACAATTGGGTATACCTTCTACCTCAGATCCGAAGGCAAGATCTTTGTTGCCAAGAATGGGTCCTTTCTGGAGAAAGAGTTTCTCTCGAAAGAAGTAAGTGGGAGGAAGGTGGAACTTGATGAAGTACTACCTCTTGAACCGGTAAGTAGCGCAGCTCAGGAAGATGTTCCTGTGTTGCCTGCACCGACTAGAGAGGAAGTTAATGATGATGATCAAGGTACTTGGGATCAAGTTACTACTAAACTTTGTAGGTCCACAAGGACACGTTCCACACCAGAATGGTATGGCAACCCTGTCCTAGAAATTATGTTGTTAGACAACGGTGAACCTTCAAACTATGAAGAAGCGATGGTGGGCCCAGATTCCAACAAATGGCTTGAAGCCATGCAATCCGAGATAGGATCCATGTATGAAAACAAAGTATGGACTTTGACAGACTTGCCCGATGATCGGCGAGCGATAGAAAACAAATGGATCTTTAAGAAGAAGACGGACGCGGATGGTAATGTTACCATCTATAAGGCTCGACTTGTCGCTAAGGGTTATCGACAAGTTCAAGGGGTTGACTACGATGAGACTTTCTCTCTCGTAGCGAAGCTGAAGTCTGTCTGAATCATGTTAGCAATTGTCGCATACTATGATTATGAGATATGGCAAATGGACGTCAAAACGGCATTCCTTAACGGCTATCTTAAGGAAGAGTTGTATATGATGCACGCGGAAGGTTTTGTCGATCCTAATAATGCTAACAAGGTATGCAAGCTCCATCGATCCATTTATGGGCTGGTGCAAGCATCTCGAAGTTGGAACATTCACTTTGATGAAATGATCAAAGCGTTTGGGTTTATGCAGACTTATGGAGAAGCCTGTGTTTACAATAAAGTGAGTGGGAGCTCTGTAGCATTTCTCATATTATATGTGGATGACATACTTTTGATGGGAAATGATATAGAACTTTTGGACAGCATAAAGGCCTACTTGAACAAGTGTTTTTCAGTGAAGGACCTTGGAGAAGCTGCTTATATATTAGGCATGAAGATCTATAGAGATAGATCGAGACGCCTCATAGGTCTTTCACAAAGCACATACCTTGACAAGATATTGAAGAAGTTCAATATGGATCAATCCAAGAAGGGGTTCTTGCCTGTGTTGCAAGGTGTGAAATTGAGCTCGGCTCAATCCCCGACCACGGAAGAAGATAAAGAAAAGATGAGTGTCATCCCCTATGCCTCGGCTATAGGGTCCATTATGTATGCCATGTTGTGTACCAGACCTGATGGAACACTGGACAGCGGTCAAGAATATCCTGAAGTACCTGAAAAGGACTAAGGATATGTTTCTCGTTTATGGAGGTGACAAAGAGCTCGTCGTAAAGGGTTACGTCGATGCTAGCTTCGACACAGATCTGGATGACTCAAAGTCACAAACCGGATACGTGTATATTTTGAATGGTGGGGCAGTAAGCTGGTGCAGCAGCAAGCAAAGCGTCGTGGCGGGATCTACATGTGAAGCGGAGTACATGGCAGCCTCAAAGGCAGCGCATGAAGCAATCTGGATGAAGGAGTTCATCACCGACCTAGGAGTTATTCCCAATGCGTCGGGGCCGATCACTCTCTTCTGTGGCAACACTGGAGCTATTGCCCTTGCCAAGGAGCCTAGGTTTCACAATAAGACCAGGCACATCAAACGTCGCTTCAACTTCATTCGTGAAAATGTTCAAGATGGAGACGTAGATATTTGCAAAGTGCACACGGATCTGAATGTCGCAGATCCATTGACTAAACCTCTTCCGCGAGCAAAACATGATCAATACCAGAACTCTATGGGTGTTCGATTCATCACAGTGTAACTAGATTATTGACTCTAGTGCAAGTGGGAGACTGTTGGAAATATGCCCTAGAGGCAATAATAAAATGATTATTATTATATTTCCTTGTTCATGATAATTGTCTATTATTCATGCTATAATTGTATTAACCGAAAACAGTGATACATGTGTGAATACATAGATCACAACATGTCCCTAGTGAGCCTCTAGTTGACTAGCTCGTTGATCAACAGATGGTCATGGTTTCCTGACTATGGGCATTGGATGTCATTGATGACGAGATCACATCATTAGGAGAATGATGTGATGTACAAGACCCAATCCTAAGCATAGCACAAGATCGTGTAGTTCGTTTGCTAAAGCTTTTCTAATGTCAAGTATCAGTTCCTTAGACCATGAGATTGTGTAACTCCCGGATACCGTAGGAGTACTTTGGGTGTGCCAAACATCACAACATAACTGTGTGACTATAAAGGTGCACTACAGGTATCTCTGAAAGTGTCTGTTGGGTTGGCACGAATCGAGAATGGAATTTGTCACTCCGTATGACGGGGAGGTATCTCTAGGCCCACTCGGTAATGCATCATCATAATGAGCTCAATGTGACTAAGTGGTTAGTCATGGGATCATGCATTATGTAACGAGTGAAGTGACTTGCCAGTAACAAGATTGAACGAGGTATTGGGATACCGACGATCGGATCTCGGGTAAGTAACGTACCGATTGACAAAGGGAATTGTATACGAGTTTACTTGAATCCTCGACATCGTGGTTCATCCAATAAGATGATCGTGGAACATGTGGGAGCCAACATGGGTATCCAGATCCCACTGTTGGTTAGTGCTCGGAGAGCTGTCTCGGTCATGTCTGCATGTCTCCCGAACCCGTAGGGTCTACACACTTAAGGTTCGGTGACGCTAGGGTTATTAGGAAGACGTGTATATGATTACCGATTGTTGTTCGGAGTCCCGGATGAGATCTCGGCCGTCACGAGGAGTTCCGGAATGGTCCGAAGGTGAAGATATATATATGGGAAGTTGTCGTACGGTCACCGGAAAACTTCAAGGGCATACCAGTATTGTACCGGGGCCACCGGAGGGGTTCCGGGGTTCCACCGGGAGGGGCCACCTCTCTCAGAGGGCCTCATGGGCCGTAGTGGGAAGGGAACCAGCCCTTGGAGGGCTGGGAGCATCCCCCCTTGGGCCCATGCGCCTAGGGTTGGGGGGGGGGGGAACCCTAAAGGGGGCGCCCCCCTTGCTTGGGGGGCAAGCCCCCTCCCCTTGGCCACCGCCCCCCTCTACATCTCATCTAGAGGGGGCTGGCCCCCTTCCCCCTCCTCCTATAAATAGAGGGGCGAGGGGAGGGCTGCAGGACTACATCCAAGGCGCAGCCCCTCCCCTCCCCAACACATCTCCTCCTCCGTAAGAGCTTGGCGAAGCCCTGCCGGAGTATTGCCTCTCCATCACCACCACGCCGTCGTGCTGCTGTTGGAGCTCTCTTCCTCAACCTCTCCCTCCTCCTTGCTGGATCAAGGCGCGGGAGACGCACCAGGCTGCACATGTGTTGAATGTGGAGGTGCCGTTGTTTGGCGCTAAGATCAGAGTCCACCGCGATCTGAATCGCTTCGAGTACGACTCCCTCATCCGCGTTCTTGTGACGCTTCCGTCTTGCGGTCTTCAAGGGTATGAATATACACTCCTCTCTCTCTTGTTGCTAGTTACTCCATAGATTGATCTTGGTGATGCGTAGAAACAAATTTTATTTTTTGCAACGATCTCCAACAACGATGACGTGGACTGTACCGTCGCTTGGCTTCTGACGGTGCCATCAGCGACAGTACAACACCCCCGCTATTGTGGGGCGGCCACCTGGATGACTTGGTGGCGCGACGAAGGTGCTTGAGGGCCAGTGGCTCCGTCGGGTGCAGCGGCTTGGTCGACTCGCCCAGGGGAAGGCGCACGTGCAACAATCACCCCCGCGTCAGGGGCGGCCGAAGGGTAGCTATTCGCCCCAGACAGAGTGCCATCACTGTAGTTGTGCCCATCGGCGAGAGGAGGGAGTGTGGATGGAGTAGATCATCCAACCGTACCTCACGGAGCGTGGCCGTCGGGGTGTGGCTGATGTCGTTCTCCCTCGATGTCTCTTGCTCCTGCTTCGGCCACAGGGGAAATGCCGACGGCGCCGCTTGATCCAACCATATCCCCAGTGGCGTCGGCATCCTCGTGTGCCTCCGCACCTCCCGTAGCCTTGGTAGCTGCAGGTGGAGGAGCCTTTGAGGTGGACGGCGAAGCCGAAACACCGGACTTCTTCTTGGGCGCCATAATCGATGGTGTCGTCAAAGATGGCGATGAAGATGACGCACTGTGCACGCTTTCAGGTTCGCGCAAGCGATGCCCCTACCTGGCGCGCCAAAGATGTCGTGGGAAACCACGACCACCTATGGGACCAAGGGACCCCTTTATGGTTCGGCAGGACGGATGTCGCATTGCACAAAGAGCAGAGGAGCGTGGGGCAGCACGACAGGGATCACACGAGCTATTTTACCCAGGTTCGGGCCGCCGCGAGGCGTAAAATTGTACTCCTGCTTTGGTGGATTGTGTTGGGGAACGTAGTAATTTCAAAAAAATTCCTACGCACACGCAAGATCATGGTAATGCCTAGCAATGAGAGGGGAGAGTGTCATCCATGTACCCTCGTAGAGTAAGCGAAAGCGTTATGACAACGCGGTTGATGTAGTCGTACATCTTCACGATCGGCCGATCCCAGTACCGAACGTATGACACCTCCGCGATCTGCACACGTTCAGCTCGGTGACGTCCCACGAACTCACGATCCAGTAGAGCTTTGAGGGAGAGTTCTGTCAACACGACGGCGTGATGACGGTGTTGATGAAGCTACCAACACAGGGCTTCGCCTAAGCACCTCTACGATATGATCGAGGTGGATTATGCTGGAGGGGGGCATCGCACACGGCTAAAAGTTCAATGATCAACTTGTGTATCTGTTGTGCCTTTGGGGTGTCCCCTGCCCACGTATATAAAGGAGAGAGAGGAGGAGGAGGCCGGCCCTAGAGGGGGCGCGCCAAGTGTCGGGAGTCCTACTAGGACTCCCAAGTCCTAGTAGGATTCCCCTTTTCCTTTCCGGAATAGGAGAGACGAAAGAGGGAAAGAGAGAGGGAGTAGGAAAAGGCAAGGGGGGCGCCGCCCCCTTTCCCCTAGTCCAATTCGGACCCATGGGTGGGGGGCGCCTCCTTCCCTTTGGCCAGCCTCCTCTATTCTCGTATGGCCCAATAAGGCCCAATAGTTCTCCCGACGAATTCCCGTAACTCTCCGGTACTCCGAAAAATACCCTAATCACTCAGAACCTTTCCGATGTACGAATATAGCCTTCCAATATATCGATCTTTATGGCTCGACCATTTAGAGACTCCTCGCCATGTCCCCGATCTCATCCGGGACTCTGAATTACCTTTGGTACATCAAAACACATAAACTCATAATACCGATCATCACCGAATGTTAAGCGTGCAGACCCTACAGGTTCGAGAACTATGTAGACATGACCGAGACATGTCTCTGTCCAATAACCAATAGCGGAACCTGGATGCTCATATTGGCTCCCACATATTCTACGAAGATCTTTATTGGTCAAACCGCATAACAACATACGTTGTTCCCTTTGTCATCAGTATGTTACTTGCCCGAGATTCGATCGTCGGTATCTCAATACCTAGTTCAATCTTGTTACCGGCAAATCTCTTTACCCGTTCCGTAATGCATCATCCCGCAACTAACTCATTAGTCACATTGCTTGCAAGGCTTATAGTGATGTGTATTACCGAGAAGGCCCAGAGATACCTCTCCGTCAATCGGAGTGACAAATCATAATCTCGATCTATGCCAACTCAAGAAGTACCATGGGAGACACCTGTAGAGCACCTTTACAATCAACCAGTTACATTGTGATGTTTGGTAGCACACAAAGTGTTCCTCCGGTATTCGGAAGTTGCATAATCTCATAGTCATAGGAACATGTATAAGTCATGAAGAAAGCAATAGCAACATACTAAACAATCAATTGCTAAGCTAACGGAATGGGTCAAGTCAATCACATCATTCTCTAATGATGTGATCCCATTAATCAAATAACAACTAGGAAACTTAACCATCTTTGATTGAACGAGCTAGTCAAGTAGAGGCATACTAGTGACACTCTGTTTGTCTATGTATTCACACATGTACTAAGTTTCCGGTTAATACAATTCGAGCCTGAATAATAAACATTTATCATGATATAAGGAAATATAAATACCAACTTTATTATTGCCTCTTGGGCATATTTCCTTCAGTCTCGCACTTGCACTAGAGTCAATAATGTAGTTCACATCACCATGTGATTTAACACCAATATTCACATCTGTATGTGATTAACACCCATATTTCACATCGTCATGTGACTAACACCCGAAGGGTTTACTAGAGTCAATAATCTAGTTCACATTGCTATGTGATTTACACCCAAAGAGTACTAAGGTATGATCATGTTTTGCTCGTGAGAGAAGTTTAGTCAACGGGTCTGTCACATTCAGAGTCGTATGTATTTTGCAAATATTCTATGTCTACAATGTTTTGCACGGATCTACTCTAGCTAATTGCTCCCACTTTCAATATGTGTCCAGATTGAGACTTAGAGTCATCTAGATCGGTGTAAAGCTTGCACCAATGTAACTCTTTACGACGAGCTCTTTTATCACCTCCATAATCGAGAAATATTTCCTTAGTCCTCACTAAGGATATTCTTGACCGATGTCCAGTGATCTACTCCTAGATCAAAATTGTACTCCCTTGCCAAACTCAGAGCAAGGTATACAATAGGTCTGGTACACAACATAGCATACTTTATAAAACCTTTGACTGAGGCATAGGGAATGACTTTTCATTCTCTTTCTATTTTCTGCCATGGTCGGGTTTTGAGTCTTACTCAACTTCACACCTTGCAACACAGGCAAGAACTCCTTCTTTGACTGTTCCATTTTGAACTACTTCAAAATCTTATCAAGGTATGTACTCATTGAAAATCCTTATCAAGCGTCTTGATCTATCTCTATAGATCTTGATGCTCAATGTGTAAGTAGCTTCACCGAGGTCTTTCTTTGAGAAACTCCTTTTAAACACTCCTTTATGCTTTCCGGAAAAATTCTACATTATTTCTGATCAACAATATGTCATTCACATATACTTATCAGAAAGGCTGTAGTGCTCCCACTCACTTTCTTGTAAATACAGGCTTTTCCAAAAGTCTGTATAAAACCATATGTTTTGATCAACTCATCAAAGCATATATTCCAACTCTGAGATGCTTGCACCAGTCCATTGATGGATCGCTGGAGCTTGCATACCTTGTTAGTACCTTTAGGATTGACAAAACCTTATGGTTGCATCTGTTGGAGATATGCTGTAGAGGCAATCATGTATGATGATATTTCCTATGTGTTTATGAATAAAGATAGTCCTTGGACATTATCAATAATGTGTATCAGCAAGTACATGACTTGTTTGTGGGACTATACATTGTATGATGATTGTCCTAAAAGGTCCCTAGTCGAAAGGGCTGTGTGGACGCGCAGCCGACTAGACTAGCATATGACACGGTCGATGGTTCGGTCTCACTAGCCATAGAGCATTGGATGCTAACCGGATAATATGGACTTGGAAAGGTCTGGTCGGATTCGACGTAGTCGGATCCGAGTCAAGATAAGTTCCGAGTTGGACAGACCCAACTATGAGACGCAGCGATATGTCATCTGTGAGGCTCTAGTACAAAAAACATTCTATGTCCTAAGACCTGAGCTGACGCATGTACTTGGGATGGTGACTGACTTGCTTTGGGCCTACCAAACGCTACTTCGTGACAGGGTAGTTACAAAGGTAGGTTTCGGGTTTGTCCAGTCCCATGCTGCGAGACGTGGTCGAGCAAGATGGGATTTTCCCCTCTGATTAGGGGAGATATACTCTGGGCCCCTCATGTGATCCGACCAGGATAAGCATGGCCATGCGACAAGGATTATGAGATAATCCAGATAGTGGTCGGCATCACTGGAACAAGAAAGAGGTCGGGCAAGCACAAGGATGACAGTCTCACCTTGATCCCGACAACATATATCGTGAGGCAAAGGGAACAGAAGTGTGACACATTGTATAGGTTCGCCTAACCAACTTCATAGTCTGCTTGGTGGTCAGCATGCCTTGCTAGAGGCTGCTACCAACCGTGTAGGTCGGAGATGATCCGAACTACGACCAAGCTGACTTGAACCTAAGGGGTCACGCGCTTAAGGGAGGAACCTATGAGGTCGGATGCGAGGACACTGGTCGGATGTGATCCGAGCTGTATTCGGATTGTGGCCAAGTAGACTTGTGGGCCTTAGGGTCTATGCGAGGCCCAAGAGTTGAGCCTGCGACGGACGCCTATACACTACAAAAAAAAGATACATCCGTGACATTTTGGGCCGAACGATTTTTTTTTCTGTATGACGATAATTGTGACAAAACCCGGTATCATCATAGATGTGGTGGGCTCCTACTTCTATGACAAAAAATCATGACAGAAAATGGGCTTTTCGTCCTGGGCGGGCCGGAGACGTAGCTGCATGACATTCTTTGGGCCGTCCATGATGGAAAAAACCGTGGTAGAAGCGAGGGGGAGGAAAATTTCGGGGAGTTGCCGGTTACGGTGGGAGGTTGGGGGCGGAGCGATGTGCGTTTCTCTCGTACGTACGTGTGTGTGTGCGAGGCGTTGGCTCTAACTAAACCCGAGCGATTGCACTGCAGGCTACGCGTTACTGAACTCGAGCGATCGATCGATGGCTGTTAACTGAACCCGATGGAGCGATTCCTTCGCTACTGCTGCTAACTGAAGCCGATCGATTGGATGAACAGTGAGCGTTGCAGGGGGGTTTGGATGAACAGTGAGCGGTGGCGTTGCCTCTGGATGAACAGGAACCCGTGGTGTGGAGGGCTAGATGAACAGTAGAAAATGGAGGGGTGGCCGTGGAGGTGTGGTTGAACAGGACCCCGTAGTGTGGAGGGCTGGATGAACAGTAGACGGTGGAGGGGTGCCCGTGGAGGGGTGGTTTAACAGTAGCCGGTGGAGTAGCGCGCTGTGGAGGCTGGATGAACAGGAGCCCGTGGAGGCTGGAGGAGGTCGACGGTAGCCCGTGGAGGCTGGAGGAGGTCGACGGTGGAGATGAACAGTATCCCGTGGAGTCCCGTTTTGCGGTAAACCACACCCCTCCCCCCCCATTTCGACCATAACGCTCCAACACAAGTCCGTTTCGTCCGTTTTACGGTACGCCACACCTTTCCTGATGAACAGGACCCCCGTTTCGACCGTAGCGCTCCAACACAAGTCCGTTTTGTCCCTTTTGCGGTACGCCACAACCCTCCCAATCAACAGGACCCCCGTTTCGACCGTAGGAGGTCCGTTTCCTCCGTTTTGCGGTACGCCACACCCCTCCCGATCAACAGGACCCCCGTTTCGACCGTACCAGGTCCGTTTCCTCCATTCTGCGGTACGCCAGGCCTCGTTTCCTTCGCCTGTTCCTTCCAAGCTGGTTGGCTTCCACGTGTTCCGTTGCCTCCCGATGAACACGACGCATTCCGTTGCCTCCCCATGAATACGACGCATTTCGTTGCCTCCCCATGAACACGACGCATTCCGTTGCCTCCCCATGAACACGACACATTCTGTTGCCTCCCCATGAACACGAGCCCTCGCCGTACGTATGCGCGACTAGGCGTTCGAGACCCCGCCCGTATGTACACATACGTGGCCATATTTTCTTTCTTGCACCCTGGCCGCTATATGTACGTGTACATGCTACGTGCGCGCCTCTACTACGACACGTACGCGCCTCTACTACGACACGTGCGCGCCTCTACATCGACCAGTATATATGTACGCACAAGTTCGCGACCAGAATGACAACGCTACGTATGCTTCGACCAGGTGGGTCCCGACTGTCAGGCAGTTCCTTGCATGCAAAAATGTAGCTGGTGGGTCCCAACAGTCACAGGGGTGAATCTTTTTTTTGCCCAGATGCACTTCCTTTGCGTGCGAAGATGTAACTGGTGGGTCCCAGCAGTCAGGGGGGCGAATCGTTTTTTTCCCGGACGCACTTCCTTGCGTGCAAAGATGTAGCTGGTGGGTCCAAGCAGTTAGGGGACGAATCTTTTTTTTGCCCGGACACACTTCCTTGCGTGCGAAGATGTAGCTAGTGGGTCCCAGCAGTCAGGGGGAAACTTTTTTTCACGAAATATGGTGGCCCATCCGGTGTGTCCCCGCTGTCAGGTGGAGGAATCATTATTTTCCGCATAATAAGGAGGCACTTTCTTGCTGCGGCCGTGGACCCAGCTGTCAGCCTCTCCACGTACAGTCCATGTCCGATGGAAGTCGTTCCTTGACCATGTTGACCACGCCACACCGAGAGCACCACGGCGGTGGACGACGGCGAGGCCTAGGAAGGGGACGACTCAGAGCCGGGGAAGACGCAGCAGTGGATGCCCACGCGAAGAGGAGTACGAGGGTTCACTGGTTCGGCTGCGGTGTGAGGCTGCTGTCGCCGTAGATTAACAGGGGGTGTGGGTGAGTAGAGGGATGGCCTGGCCAGTGGTGGGAGTAGTAGGGCGCGGTGAGGCCTCTGTGGCATCACAGCCGGCCACGGGAGGCAGGAGCACGTGGCACGACCGGCGCTGGTTTGGGCGGCTGGAGTAAGAATACCAGAGGTTGAAGATGCACTACAACCGTTGGATGAACATCGTACGGTAACAGGAGCTAGAATCGTTCATATTGACTAAGTTGACAAAGCCCTCCGTCCCCGTCAACTTGGTAGGCCCACAAGTCAGCCTCCCAGTATGCTGGGTTCCAGCTGGCAGGGGGAGTATTCATTTTTTGTGTCTAATAAGGAGGCACTTCCTTGCGTGCAAAGATAGCTGGTGGGTCTGACAAGTCAGCGGGGGGCATGTTTTCTTTGTGAAATACAGAGGCCCTTCCGGTGGGTCCCAGATGTCAGGTGGAGGAATCATTATTTTGCGCGTAATAATGAGGCATTTACTTGTGTGCGGCCGTGGACCCAGCTGTCAGCCTCTCCACGCACAGCCTACTTCCGATGGTGTCGTTCGTTGACCACGTTGACCACGCCGCGCCGAGCGCATCCAAGGTGGTGGACGACGGCGAGGCCCCGGACAGCAACGAGCCGGAGATGGGAAGACGCGGGAGTAGAGTCACAGACGAAGAGGTGTACGAGGGTTAACTGGTTCTAGTGTGGTGTGGTTCGGCAGTCGGTGGAGAACAACAGGAGGTGTGGAGGTTTGGAGGGATGGCCTGGCCAACGGTGGAGTAGCGCTTCATAGCGAAGCGTGCTAAGCAGAGCTGCTAGCAGCAGGAGGCGGGAGGTGGTCCCGACGGCGTTGGAGGAAGAAGACGAGAGACTGAAGATGGATGCCGACTGTTGGATGTAAATCCAACGGCTAAGATGTCAGAATCATTTGTTGACTAAATTTACAATGACTTGCGTTGGCTTCGAGCTATTGGCCCACATTTCAGCCTCCAAAAATGTGGCACGTATTCAACCCATTTTTTTAGAATTTACAGTCTTTTTTTTGCGCGGTAGAATTTACAGTCAATTTGATCTTTTTTTGAATTACAGCCATTAGCTGGGCTGGGTGAACAATTAAGGTAGCTTTCATATGGCCCATTTATTTTATTTCCAAAAAAATTACAAGCCATTTGCACTTTATCTAGATACACGATTTTGTTGGGCTGATTCTAATTATAATGTTGGGTTGGGCCAGCAATGTTATCAAAAAATAAAAAAGGGCTGAGCATTTTGTTATAAATATATTTAAATAATAAGTGATATTATTACATTCGTCCTTAAATCTTACCAAGCTTTTGTACACAATCACTAGGATTTTCGTGCCAAAACAATCTAGGATTTTATTTGTTAAGAAAATATTTTTATAAGTTAATAAGATGTGGGATATTGTTTTCTTACATATGTAAGTATCTGTTAAATATATGATAAAAATAAAAATAATATATAATAACATATAAAATAATTTAAATATATATAATATAGTTAAAAGGGAAACATAAGTTGTACCTGGCGTTCCTATTCTTATATAGAAAAATAGAATAGACCGCTATGTTTTCTTCAAAAAAATACATAAATTGGGCTGCCAAAAACAAAACCTCGGATGGGAGGTCTATAGGCCGGCCGATACATGACGGCCCTAAGAAAATACAAACAGGCCCTCCCATCCGAGGTCGTGGGCTGCGCATGTTAAAAATGAAAGCCTAGACGGGGCAACCCCAAACCACGTCCAACACTTGCCAAAACTCCGTCCCTCGTTTTCTCTGTGTTTCGCACACTCAACATTGTGTGGGCATTTTGACTGTGCATCATATGAAGATGTGCTATGCATGAATGTTGATCAGCATGATGTTAACTGGCTGGTAGTTCCATTTTCGACCACGAATAAAACTTCCAACATGATGTTAACCCTGTTTGAAAAGGCCGTGTTAATATAAATGCTCTGCCTCTAAAAGTTGCAGTTTCTTATCTGAAACTGAACTTGCAGTTTCTTATCTGAAACTGAAACTTGCAGTTTCTTCTCGTCTGCACTTTTATACTCCTATGAAACTACATTTTTTAAGTGCTAAAAATAGATCTCTAGAATTCATAAAATTCTTCATATGCTCAATACTGCAAATCTGAAATTCAAAAGACATTCATATCTGAAAGTACTCTCAAAATACACAACACAAAACACAATTCACAACCTGCAAATACTGACAACCCTAAGCTCCTCCTGACAATTCACAACCTGCCCGACTATTGGGCTGGGGGGCAGTCCCCTCCTATTCCTCGGCGGCAGACAACCGCCCCGTGAGGCGATGTGAACGGCGAGGGAGACGATGGCGGGGAAGCGTCATCGGGCCAACTACTTTTCTCCTCTTGCAGTTGGGTTCAGTCGACGAAGACTCCACCGGCTTGCTCTGGCAGGACACCCTCACAAACGGCACCCTGTAGATGCTCGATCCTTCAATCTTTGGTGGATGCTCCATCTGGGATCGATACTCCCACCACCGCTCCCTCACGATCGGATTCGGTGAATCTGTTTGCTCAATGGCCCAGAGGAGCAGCTCTATGTATTCCGGCGCGACTCCCTCCAGGAGTATCGCCGCCTTTTCGCTCTGTTGCAGATATTTGGCCATGGATGTCACCGTCGCCGCTAGTTGGTCCTTGTTGTCAAACCAAGACTGTATCTCCAACATCCTAGCTAGCTTCACAGGGTCGCCGTCTGCGATCCTCATGTATCGGTTGTACTCCTCCATCGATCTACTTCTCCACAGCACCTTCACTCACCGGTGGTGGTTTTTGAATGGAAGAGGAGAGGAGCGGCACTGGTTTTGGATTAGAAGGGAGAGGAGCAACACTGGTTTTGGACTGGAACAGGAGAGGAGGGGTGGTGGTTTTGAGATGGAAGAGGAGAGGAGCGGCACTGGATTTAGATTGGAATAGGAGAGGAGCGAAGGTGGATTTAGATTGGAACAGGAGAAGAGCGGAAGAGCGGCGTTGGTCTTGGAAGTATTTTTTTGTTGTTTTGCGTATTTTGGGTCAAAGTTTGACCACGTACTGTATGTGCTAAGCAAAATGTGAATGCATGTCACAAAAAATTGTATCGTTTGGTTCGTATCTGAATGTACTTTCAAATTATATTATTTTTGCAATGTATAACATATATTTTATGTGCGAAAATCATGGTCAATTATGACCCAGAATAAAAGGGAGACTAGTTACTGTGGGGTCGCTTTTTTAATTGAAGGGTAAATTGATTTTGATTTTGATCCAGTCATAGTGCGCCGGCCCTCTCGCCCAATCCTAAATCGCTGCCGCATGCTCCTCTCCCTCTTCTCCATTGCAAAACCACCTCCTCTCCTCTCCATCATCTCCATTCCAAAACCACCGTCTCGCCTCTCCCTCTTCTGATCTTCTCCATTGCAAAACCACCTCCTCTCCTCTCCATCATCTCCATTCCAAAACCGCCGTCTCGCCTCTCCCTCTTCTAATCTTCTCCATTGCAAAACCACCACCTCTCCTCTCCATCATCTCCATTCCAAAACCACCTCCTCTCCTCCCATCATCTCCATTCCAAAACCACCGTCTCGCCTCTCCCTCTTCTGATCTTCTCTCCATTGCAAAACCACCTCCTCTCCTCTCCATCATCTCCATTCAGAAACCACATCCTCTCCTCTCCCTCTTCTCTATTGCAAGACCACCGTCTCTCCTCCCATCTTCCAAAGCTAGCACCGGACCACTTAGAACGACATCTATGGAGAGGATGCAGCAGCGAATCAGGCAGATCACCGACAGCGACCAAGCAAAGTTAGCCAGGTTGAAGGAGATCCTTAGTTGGTTTGACAATGAGTGGGATATTTCGAGGACGGTGCGGACCATGTGGCAATGTATGCGAAAGAGCAAGACGGCGGCGATGAGGGCGGCGATGTACATGTACTCCTCAGCTGCAGTCACGCCGCAGTCCTCCGAGTTCATCGAGTATCTCCTATGGGCGATGGAGCAGACAAATTCGCCGAGGCGATAGTCAGGCGGAGGTGGTGGGCGTACAGGTCGAAGGTCGAGCACCCAGAGGATAACGAATCGATCGAGTATGGTGTGCCGTTCATGAGGGTGCAGAGCCAGCCGGAGCCACAGGAGTATTCGCTCGCCCACCGCAAGAGGAGGCCGGATGGCGCGACGTCGCTTCCCCGACGTTCTCCACGGTTCCCTCGACGCTCGCCTCGTTTCAACAGTGGCGGTAGGGTTTAAGGTAAGCTTCGCAGTAACCTAATCTTCCACCTGCTCATGCTTACAATCAGTGTGACAGCTAATGAAAATCATGCTTACAATCAGTCTCCGAGTACTACACCAATCACCCTAAAATAGCTCTGGACCTTTGGGTCAAAGTTGTGACACAGTGTACAAATAAAGAAAAATAGATTGGTGCTTCTTTCAGAAAAGAGTACTCCCTAGAAAACTGCCAATATAAGCTACTAGTATTTGGTTAGAGGATTTGCTGCCGAGAAAGATCCGTCCACATAGAGCGCCACACATCCCACTGGTTGTGGTGGATGCCAATGCGTGCATGCAACATGGTTGGTGTCGGTAATTTTTACTTGGCACACCTCACACTCTGCATATATGCCGGTTCCATACGTACATTTGTGCAGTTCCACCAAAATGCAGCTGAATAACCCTGTTTGCATAGATAATGAAAAAGCGTGATTACATGATAGTGGAACTAGTTGATGAAACACACAAAGTAAATAGAAGAAAATATTGCGATAGTATCATAGTATGCCATGCTGCGAGGGCGAGATGGGCCCTGCGACGCCTCATAGGGTATGCCTCATACTGGACATCGTCCCAAGTCTCCCAGATACACCTTCTGCCAGTGATGAACATCAGTGTACAACAGTAGTACAAGGAGGCGCCTTGAGACATTCAAATCTCTATTTTTGTACATATCAACTAAAATTAAGCACCCCAGTTTGCAGAACGCTTAAACATTAACAATGGGACTAGTTGATGAAACATACTTTAACAAAGAGAAGCACTTTCTTTATCTACATTGGAAATGAAATGATAGAGATGACAGTCGCTCTATTTTAACTGTATTATTACTTCATCTTATTAGTGAAACTAGGGTCGAGCAGGTGGCAAACGAGGTGTACCGTGCGTCGCAAGGATGGAGGCTGGGGGTGCTTAGACTGGGATGCTGAAGCTGGCTCTTTCAGTCACCAACATGGATGATTCAATTCATGGGACCTTTTCGTGCAGTTCACCTAAAATGAAGCAACGTCCCGTGAGCTAGCAACTTCTTCTTCAATTTTTTATAAGAAAAGGGCTCCAGCCCTGGTTCCATTTCCATCAGAAAACAAAACCCACAGAGCTTCTTCTTCATTAGTTGCAATAAAATTGAGCAACATCAAGGTTGGTTGTGAAGCTCCTGGAATGCTCAACTATAATTTGGATATCATTTGTGCAGTTCAACTAAGATCGAGCGTGAAATGTATATCTCTGTTTGCACAAAAAAGGTGGAAAGGAGGGTGACTAACAAGTAACAAGTGATGAAACATGCATCAAATGAAAAGAAGCATGTTCCTTATTTGAATGGAAATCCTACAAGGACAGTAGCAATTTCTAAAGCAGTGGCATTGCTAGATATTAGTGTGGGCATCAGGATTAACTATGGCAACCGTTAAATACGACATTACTTTGGGCACGGGAGAGTAGGCAGACCAGGACAGTTGCATTTCTAACGAAAAGAACCAACTTATCTTAATGGGAAATTTTAGCAGGACATGTAAAGAAGTGCCATTGATTCATATTACTGGAGGCATTACATTGAAAACAACATTGGTTTAACGTGTCCTTACTTTTAATAGTGCGACTGCTACATTTTACCAGTGGCATTACATAGGAGTGGCTCGGGGCAACAAACATCAGAACAGGATATCTGGGTTGGTCTCATTTTTGTTCGGTATAGCCACCTTATACTGTGTGAGGCTAGCAAATCTAGTGCTGGACTTACTCTGTTGACTTGTCCCTCAGTCCCCACTTTCTTTCATTTTTCAACCAATAGATCGGGATTATATTGAGTTTGTACTACGTTTCCCTTTATTTCCCTATTAGACCTAGAGACCAGTTGGATAGCCAGTCTCTGCTACTTTTCGCCCCCATTATTTCCTCTTTCGACCAAGTCCTAGATTCAGGTAACAAATCCTCCCCCACCCCACCCCCTTTCTTCCTTGTTTGAACCAAGTAGTACTAGATTCGAGTGCATGAACTAGTTTTACCTCTTAAACATAAAAAATTAGGTGGTTTTCGAACAGCCGATCGATCCTATCTATGAGGGGCCCTGAGAAATAGTAAGAGTTACAAATGCAGTGACATCAGGAGCTCAGGAAGTAGAGCAAGGCTGGTTTCGAAGGAAGTTATACCTGATGGTCGCCGGGATGTCGCTAGGTGGGCGGCGGGAGGCCGGATCTGCCCACACTACGGCAGCGAGGAAGAAGAGGTCGGAGGCCCTCCCTCGCCAGCGGTGCTTGGGAGAGAACGGCAAGGCAGGCTGATCGGGACGCGCCCAACAGTGGGTAAGAGCCGTCGCCGAGGATGACCGCGTGAATGTTGCACCTTCTCACCTTCTTCGGCGGAGAGGATCCAGCTGGATTTGTGACCAGCAGTGAGCAGAGAGAGAGAGAGAGAGAGAGAGAGAGAGAGTGGCCACCGCTGTCCTGTTTAGATCTGGAGAGGCCGAGACGGTGTGAAGAGAGCAACACTGGCAAGCAAGCGCGGAGGCTCCTGCCTATATAGTGGAGTAGTACTTAGTTTTATTTTGTCTACTGGAGCCGGCTTGACCTCGTCAATGACTATCGAGAAGTCTTCATGCACGTGGCTCGGAGGCGCAGTTGTCGTCATTTTGATCTGAAGCACCGGATTATAACATATAACACGAAAAAATGCCACATGACAAGAAATCATAACCTCACTGCCCAAAGGAGACAACATGAATCCCGATGGACAAACTAGACGAGGAACAAAGCTCAAATTAAAGATAAAATCGTAGAAAAGGGGTCCGTCGATAGATGTCTAATTAACATAGCTGGCTTGACCTAGATGGCCGCCGAGTAGTCACTGTTCGTGCATGTGCCCCCAATGACTATCCCAACTCAGTTGTCGCTGTTTAACCCTCGCAGTGATCCGAAGCACATGACTCATAATTTTGCGAGATGACAAGAAACCTTTTTTTAGATTTCTCACCACAACTACAGCCATGTACAACACAACCTGCACGATATGTAGACGATAGCCAATCCAGGAGTGTCTGCTGGAGTCTGATCACATGCATGGACGAACTAATCTTCCGTGTCTTGCAGGGATCGTCCAGGCACCAACATAGTACAACACTTCTCTAGTACTATCACTCGTCTCCCTCTTCTATTAAGTCACCCGACTTGCGGGGCCGGGGAGTGTGCCTATGGTCGGTTCTCAATTGCCGTCCCACATGTGTGTGCGAACGCAATATGACACGTGTTCCATTCGGAGAGCAGCGTGCCAGACCGACCGACCGTCTGGTGTGCGACGCGAACACGACTTGCGTGTTGTATACTCCGTACATGTGTACCGCCGTTTTCTAGACGCTTTGCTCCATGGCGCGGGCGCAATCCATGTATACAGAATTAGTATACTGTATACTATTTAAAAGTCGAGGGCGGGGCTTTTCCTGCCCGGTAGGCGGCGGGACAGTTCCGCCTAGTCGGTTCGACAGAGAGGCGAGAAGACAAGGGAGTAGGCTGCTGCAAACATAGGGCTGTGTGATTTGACAGCGAGTTACTGCTGGATAGGTGGGGCCCCGTGATTTGACTTGCCATTATCATTTTAGCTGCGGCGCTACGACCGACGTGAGTCTCCCAATTCCCGACCACCTCCATACAGGTGCCTCTCCTAATGCTCCACCATGTAGTAGTAGAGGCTGGCTCTTGCATGAGAGCCCACTTCTCCACTTTTTCCTTGCCTCTCTTTCCTCCACATATGCAAAAATTCCATGCAAAGCACACTATTGTACTTACTTGCTCCTACAGGTGCTTAAGCTTGCCACATAGGCATAAAGTCTGATGTGGCAAGTTAATCAAGAAGAGAGAGACTAGTTTGGTGACCCAAGGAAGAAATGGTGCTAAGCGCATGTACCTACGTGAAAAGACAATTTTGAGTCTATAGCTAATTAAATGAAGCAAACTTAGCAACACCATTTCATTGGAAGAGGTCACTCCTCCCATTATATAAGAACGTTTTTGACACTACACTAGGTAGTGTCAAAAACGTTCTTATATTATGGGACGGAGGGAGTACGAAGAAAGAGATAGAGAGGAGTAAAAAAATACACTTATAGCCAACCTTGTTGTAGTATGAGTGACTAAGTGATGACTATGTATGACATGCCAACATCAGATAGCCTAACGCATCGTGTTAAATATCCAAGGGCGCGACCACGCGAGCGACGCGACGGTTTGAGGTAGGCGCGACCATGATACGGGCTGCTGGCAGCCCTTAGATCTGAGATCAAACAGTCGCATGCTAAGTTGCCAAATTTTTTAAGAATAACCCTCCAGGATAGGATATTCACCCATAGGTCTAGAATCACGCCATGCAACCGTTCGATCTCCGATCCAAGGGCTCTCGGAAGCCCGTATCATGGGAGAATGGGAAGCCACTACCCTGCCGTTCACACGCTGGCAGTTCGCTCCTACTCTTTCCCGCACGTCCTTTAATACTACGGCGGTTCGCTCCTAGTCGTCCCGTCCATTCACATTATGGCAGTTCCACTAATCCTAACCCTCCTCCCAAATCCATGGCGTCCCTAATCTCCCCGATCGGCGGTGAGTACAAGGTTAGAACCATCACCGGCGATGAGTTCGACGTCATCTACACCCGTACTTCCATGACGGTGAAAGGATGCCTTTCTCGCTTCAGACGCATGTTTGAAAACTCACATGATGAGTGGGTCGTTGGGCTAGATGTTGAGTACACCACAGTCATGGGACGAGAGAAGGATCTAAAGGACGAAGATAGGAAGAAGCCCGCCGTGATCCAGGTTTGCGTACATAACGTTTGCTTGGTCTACACATATGCCATGTCGACGTTGAGTGCCAGGATTTTAAGAACTTCCTCGAGGACAAAACAGTCAAATTCATTACTGTAGATTTTAAGAACGACAAAGGAATCCTGCATCGGATAGGCCTCGTTGTAGGCAACCCCTTTGACCTCCAGAAGAATCGGCTGGTGCCCTCTCGTCAGCCCTCAATGCTGACCCTGGCAGGAGCCATGGTTCATCCTTCGTACCACAAACTGGAGAAACCTCATTACACGTTTCATCGTCATGCATGGCAGCGGAATGTACTAGATATAGACCACATCCACTATGCTGCAATGGATGTATACCTTTGTTTCAATATCTACAAGGGTTGGATGAAGAGCAACAACCAAGTTGGCGGTTCATGCAAAGAAGTATCGGCCAAGAGGAAGAGGGACAAGGACGAAGTCGAGGACGTGGACGAGGACTCTGAGTACGGTGGCAGTGTTGTTGCTCATCGCGGTTCTAAACTTCTAATGCAGTGTCTACCGGATCAGTTGCATATTTTAATTTCAGGTGTGCTTAGTTTAATTTGAGGGGTGTGTTGTGCTGAGCCCCTAGCAGAACTATGTTATGTTTCTTCTCGTTACTTTAACTCTTCTGTATGTACATACTAGTACTAGTATTTCTTTAATAGAATTTAGCACCCCAATTAAGAACGTACTAGCTTTTTTAATAGTACTATATGCATAATTTGGAGACAAGCGCTCTCTATATGTACCACCTTTTTTTAAAATTTCAATTTTTGCTCCATGGCGCAATCCATCGATAGTGGAGTACTACTGTACAAAAGTATACATTTTTTAAAAGGCTAGCGTACTGTTCATCACATATACATATATAGCCAGTTAAATTCTCAACCTAGAACGACATGCATGCCATGTAGTAAACCGATCCGGAGGAAGTATTGTAAAAATGAGGTGATTTTACCCAGCGATCGGCGGGGGAGCATGGCCTGTCATGCGGTCCCACGTGTCATGATGTACCAAGGCGATGCGCGTGTCCCTCTTGAGGCAGAAGCAATACTAGTACGTGGTTTCAGATGATGTCGAACCGAAGTGTGAAATAATGGTTGCTTCGTCCGTCTGGGAAGGTGCGGCATTGTGATTTGACGTCGCATTGCTCATTACTAACACTGGGCCGGTACGAGTGGGGTGCGTCCCCCCTGTTGTTCTGCACTGTTATTTGGTTCTTGACACATCGACCCAGTTGCACATGAGATGACCCCCACATCCTTTGTCAAAATAAACAACACCCCGATCAATGCATTTCACTCTTTCGTGCAACAGACGGGCACCTTACTTGCTCCTACAGGTGCTTAAGCTTGCCACATAGGCATAAAGTCTGATGTGGCAAGTTAATCCAGAAGAGAGAGACTAGTTTGGTGACCCAAGGAAGAAATGGTGCTAAGCACGTGTACCTAGGTGAAAAGACAATTCGGAGTCTATAGCTAATTAAATGAAGCAAACTTAGCAACACCATTTCATTGGAAGAGGTCACTCCTTGGCAAATGCAATAAATACTAGTACTCCCTGTGTCCCATAATATAAGAACGTTTTTGGCACTACACTAGTGTCAAAAACGTTCTTATATTATGGGACAGAGGGAGTACAAAGAAAGATATAGAGAGGAGTAAAAGAAATACACCTATAGCCAACCTCGTTGTAGTATGAGTGAGTAAGTGATGACTATGTATGACATGCCAACATCAGATATCCTAACGCATCGTGTTAAATCTCCAAGGGAGCGACCGCGTGAGCGACGCGACGGTCATGGTAGGCGCAACCATGATACAGGCTGCTGGCTGCCCTTGGATCTGAGATCAAACGGTCGCATGCTAAGTTGCTGAAAATTAGCAGAATAACCCTCCAGGATAGGATATTCGCCCATTGGTCTAGAATCATGCCATGCAACCATTTGATCTCCGATCCAAGGGCTCTCAAAAGCCCGTATCATGGGAGAATGGAAAGCCACTACCCTGCCGTTCGCACGCTAGCAGTTCGCTCCTACTCGTCCCCGCACGTCCTTTAATACTACGGCGGTTCGCTCCTAGTCGTCCCGTCCATTCACATTATGGCAGTTCCACTAATCCTAACCCTCCTCCCAAATCCATGGCGTCCCAAATCTCCCCGATCGGTGGTGAGTACAAGGTTAGAACCATCACCGGTGATGAGTTCGACGTCATCTACACCCGTTCTTCCGCGACGGTGAAAGGATGCCTTTCTCGCTTCAGACCCATGTTCGAAGACTCACATGATGAGTGGGTCGCCGGGCTAGATGTTGAGTACACCACAGTCGTGGGACGAGAGAAGGATCTAAAGGACAAAGAGAGGAGGAAGCCCGCCGTGATCCAGGTTTGCGTGCATGACTTATGCTTGGTCTACCACATATGCCATGCCGACGTTGAGTGCCAGGATTTTAAGGACTTCCTCGAGAGCAACCTAGTCAAATTCGTTACTGTAGACTTTGGTAACGACAACGAAGTCCTGCGTCGGATAGGCCTCGTTGTAGGCAACACCTTCGACCTCCAAAAGAATCGGCTGGTGTCCTCTCGTCAGCCTTCAATGCTGACCCTGGCAGGAGCCATGGTTCATCCTTCGTATGGTAAACTAGAGAAACCTCCATACACGTTTCATCGTCATGCATGGCAGCGGAATGTACTAGATATAGACCACATCCAGTACGCTGCAATGGATGGCTACCTTTGTTTCAATATCTACAAGGGTTGGATGAAGAGCAACAACCAAGTTGGCGGTTCAAGCAAAGAAGTATCGGCCAAGAGGAAGAGGGACAAGGCCGAAGTCGAGGACGTGGAAGAGCACTCCGAGTAAGGTGGCAGTGTCGTTGCTCATGGTGGTTCTAATGCAGTGTCTACCGGAATAGTTGCAAAGTTTAATTTTAGGTGTGCTTAATTTAATTTGAGGGGTGTGTTGTGCTGAGCCCCCGGCAGAACTATGTTATGTTTCTTCTTGTTACTTTAACTCTTCAGTAAGTACATACTAGTATTTCTTACATTTCATCTTTTAGTTGGTATAGTACTACCACTCGTTTATTCACATTATATATGTATAATATATATGTCCAACATAATATAGCCAGCAGTTTAGTTGTCAAAGAATTTCAAGGTGCTTAGTTTTGTCAAAGAATTCCAGGGTGCTTAGTTTTATTTGAGGGATGGGTTGTGTTGGACACCATTATTGTGACTAGCCTTTTTAATAGTACTATATGCATAATTTGGCGATGAGCGCTCTCTATATGTACCACCTTTTTTTAAATTTCAAGTTTTGCTCCATGGCGCAATCCATCGATACTACTGATGTACAAAAGTATACATTTTTAAAAGGCTAGAGGGCGGGGCAGTCTAGCTTGGTCGGTTTCACGAGAGGCGAGGGCCTTTGTGATTTGACGGCTCATTACTGCTGGAAGGCGGGGCCTTGTGATCTGACTGCTCGTATAAATGCGCCGATGACCTGATCGAGGAGGAGCAAAGAACCATGTGGTATACTCAAGTTTTCCACTGGAGTAGTACTGCGACGGAGGAGCACGAAACACGGCAGCCTAGTGCCATATGGCGATAAAAAATTATCCAATTTGCTAGTCATCTCATTGTTAGCATTGTTCTATTCATTCCCTCAAAAAACCAAAACCATTGTTCTATTCATGCCTCGCAGAGAACGTGACACGTGCGGTGAAACACCCGAAGCAAAAGATGAAACACAGCAGCAAAAGAAGAAAGAAGATTATCACCCCAAATGATCTAATTCACCGCGGATTCGTAACTGCTTCTTCATCGCCTCCACGACCTCCATCTCCTTGCGCGTCTCCTCCGCCATCTTCTTCATTCTGTCCATGACGCGGGATTTTTCGATGCGAGCCTTCATCATCTGTTCCACGGCCGCATTACGTACCTTGACAGCAGCCGGGTGCTCGATGCGGAGCTTCGCCAACTCCTCCTTCTGTTCCATGATGAGGGCCTGTAGCATCTTCATCGAGGAACTACTATTCTCATGCAGCTTCTTCCAGCCAGCGTTCTTCTCCTTCAATAGGTCGATCTCGTGGTAGAGCTTCGCCTTGTCCTCCTGAAGTTGCAGGATTTCACTGGTCGCCTTCTTCTCCGAGGCAATGCTCTTCTTTAGCAGCATCACCAAGCCGGCGGTCAACTCCCCCTGCTGACTGAGCTCAGCGGGCATGTCGTCGAGGCTCTCCATCAGCAACTCCATCAAGCCTTGGATGCACTCCTTCTGCTTATTGAGGTGCTTCTTGAGCTGATCGGGCATGCCGTCACGGGATAATGACTCCAGCTCCGCCGGCTCGGCATGTTCGCCTCCGCGGCTAGGGCGCTCCTGGGAGCCATCGCCTGCCCGTGAGATATCTTTCGAGGTCTTTGCGTGGCGGCGAGCCCTCTTTTGTTTCCGCAGCCTTGGTTGCCGCTCCCTTGTTACGAGTAGTTCTCGACCTAGAGCTCTGCTCACCGGCCATGGCAACGACGGACGAAGAAGAAGCACTTATGAGGAGGAAATGTAGAGTAATTTTCGGTTAGGTAGTTCCCCGTTTTATAACCTAAGTACTAGCACTAGTAGTACTAATACCTGCATAGTGGGAACATGTTCAGGTTTGGTACGTACTAGTAGGTGTGAGCAGGCTTTCGAATGTGATGGGAACAAGGTAAAGATTAATTGATGGTTTTGGTTTCAAGGGCCGAAACGGCTCCTGATGAGTTTAGCGGAACATAAATTTCAAGTACTACACTGCTCAAATGCGTAAATATTATGTCACTATCAAAAATTGGCACAAAATACGAAGGAGACCAATGGAAGTACAACTAGCAACCCACGATTTAACTACTCGCATGCACGCAGTGGAGTAATAATGTCTTTCTTCCGCCCTCACGTCCACTCAATTTGCATGCGCTGTATTAATTGACCATAATGAAGTGAACGACTTTACACGCGTCAAATTATCACATGGGGTGGATCTTGGTACAAAATTGCGTTCGCCCGTGTACCCGCGTGTGCGTGCAAGGGAATGAGTGCATGCGTGGCGTGCGTGCATATCTTCGCTTCGTGCATGTACCGCCAGTATGGCTCAAGGAGGACGAGTACATTCTTCTGGAACCAGCAGTACGTCACTGTGATCAATCCACGCAAGGAGGTCGCGACAACGCCTCCACGTGTGCCACATGGCTTCATGAACTGTAAGAGAGACACTGTGTAGTGTGCCATTGGTATTCTAATTTACGTGTTTTGCACATACTCGAAGTACTAGTAATTTACACGTGCATTGCATACATAAGATTTTGCAACCAAATTATGAATAAATACCACACTATAGCATGTAAGCTCTTAGTCGTATATGCGTGATGTAGCCCTTCGTTTAATTCTTATAGTTCATCTCATTCAAAATCAAATTAGTTTTTATAAAAAAGCTAAGAACACGTGAATAGGAAAAACATGGGATTATAGTGGAATGTCATATTGAATCCTACAGGATTGTACGAGTGTTTGATTGTGCATAGAAAAAACGCAGAATTCTTTCAAAGAGGTTTGAGTGGATGTGATGTTTCCTATGGAATCTAGTGCAAATGAATCATATGGAAAATTCCTATGGTTTACAATCCTACGAATCAAACAACCAAGATAGGAAAAATTCCTAATGATTAGAATCCTCCAAAATTCCTTTGAGAATCCTTTGAATCAAAGAAGCCCTTAATCTATTTTATGATTCATGGAATTGTGCGTTGTAAAGCATAAAGTGAAAACAAATAATGGCAATTCAACTAGAAAAAAAGTTTCTGCAGTTATGATATGGAAGATTCTAGAACAAAAGAGAACCACTATTGTTTTGAGGTTTGTGCATTATGCTTAAGTTCAACCATGGAGTCTGCTAGATTGTACATGTGGCAAAATCCGGTGGGGGGCTAGAAGATGGTGCGAGGGGCCGAGTGGAGGGAGACTATGAAGGAATGCACAAGTGTGAGATCGATATTTAGAGAGAGGGGGCGAACACGTGTGCTATTGCACGCAGTGGTGGAGCCATGAAAAATAAATGAGCTAGGGGGCCAAGCATTGCTAATCCTTTACGAGGAGGGTCAATTCATGAAATTAAGTCTTTTTTAGCAGCAATTGTCTAATGATCACATTCATATTAGCCTCGATATATAGTGATGTTAGGGGGGGGGGGCAGGCCCCTTACTGCCCCCTGTCTTCGCCATTGTGCACGCATCTGAGAGATGAAGCGGAAGGCATGGATGATGAGAGGGGGACGTTGGATATATAATTAATGTGGGTGTATTAGCTATTTATGTTAATCCTATATAGATAGGTATAGATTGATCGATGTGGACATGGGAGAGGTATAGATTGATCGATGTGGACGTGGGAAAGAGGGTGAGACCTCACTGGATATATCGATTGATCGGTTTGTGCGGAAAACTGTGAAAGACCTAGCTATATACACACATACATAGAGGAACATTGATCATTGCGCATGCACGGGTGAGAGATAAAGAATGCCCGGTATGAGGGAGAGGGGGATGTGTGTGGGTGTGTGCCTTCATGGGAGACCGACCTGAAGAAAAAGATTGCATGCGTGTGATAGATAATGCCTACTGGTAGTGTGTGTGCATGCATGCACGAGAGAAAGTTAGTGGTACAATTATAAAGAGAAGACTACTGTGTGGGTGTAAAAGAATAGGTGAGGTCGTAATCAATGTAAATTTGAATTCAAATATTTGAATAAGAGATCCTGATGTTTGAAACCCATGAATGCATGAATATAATGGAGATCTGCGCGGTGTGCTTTGGAAACGAGCATGTTGTAATGTATACACATTGAACAAGGTCAGACTGATTTGAATTTGAGATACCGATGGCAGACATCATTTGCCCATGTCGCATCCGTGCATGTAATTGGAGATGATGGGCGGCTTTTGCATCACATATCTATATATTTTTATATTGTGAGCGGGTAACTTTAACTTTGAAAGATGGTCGTTGGATGAGGCGAATCCGAAGGTCCAAAGATGGCAAATTTGAGCACTATTGTTCGTGGGATATCATCTAGATTCCACCAGATTTCGCCACATGTATAATATAGAAGACTCCATGGTTGAACTTAAGCATAATGCACAAACATCAAAACACAAGCACTTCTTATTTGTTCTAGAATCTTCCGTATCATAATTGCCCAAATGTTTTTCTACATGATTTGCCATTATTAGTTTTTACTTTATGTCTTACAACGCACAATTCCATGAAACTTAAAATAGATTAGCTTTCTTATAAAAACCAGATGATTTTGAATGAAATGAACTATAAGAATTAAATGAACATCTACTTCATGCATATATGACTCAAAGCTTGCATGCTATAATGTGGTATTTATTCATAATTTGGTTGCCAAATCTCATGCGTGCAATGCACGTGTACCTTATTCTAGTCCAAATGGTGTTTGTGTGTGTGTTGTGAATGTTGACGTGCAAATTGTCTTTTTTTGGGTACATGTTAAGCTTGTTCTTCCGAAATTCAAGCCGCGCATTGTTATGCCAAAAATTGAAGCTAGCGTCTCTGTCTATCATGCTGCGAAACTCCCACCTCTTCAACCCGCGCCTTGTTAGCCCGAAATATTTAAGATATATCTTTGTCTCGTTGTGCTCCGACAACTCCCTCCGTCTCAACCCGCGCCTTGCTATTCCAAAAGTACAACGCGCGCAAAAAATCCCACCTCTTGTGAAATCCCGACACGTGAAATGCCCGTGGTACCCCTGAACTGAAAGAACCGCCTGAAATCGATGGGGGTTACTTTCGTAACTTACCCCACATTTCGGACAAGTGCGTCTCTAAGCCATGGTTCCCCACTGCCATCCCATCCTCCCACCCGTTCGTACACCAAGGCCGCAAAAACCCGCGATAAACCCTGCTCCCTGCTCCGTCCGCCACCCAGCCGGAGTTTCTTCCCCGACGACGTCGTCCACAGCAACACCTCGACGTCCCTCATCCACCGTACCGGATGAGGATCCGTCGTTGATCTCATCGTCCCGCCGGTTCAGCCACCCCGTCCTCCACCTCCAAGGAGCTGCCCCGATGTTCCCCTTGTCTTTCGTGCCACCTCCATTCCCACACCACCGTCTTCACCTGCACCACCGGAAGAACATCATCATCACCGTTTCCTCGGATGAAGCCGCGGCCTAATCGGTGCCACCAAAGAGGTTGTACACTAATCGCCGCATTTTCTTCTTGATTCGATCTCACGGTGCTGCCGGCGCTCGGTCCCGAGCCGACACGGCGCGGCTCCATCCACGGCGGCGTCGCCGGCCACTTCCTCCACGGCGTCGCTCCCTCGGCGGTGACGTCCACATCAGTAGGAGCTGCTGCTGCTTTAGCTCTCGCTCGTGCTGCTGCTCTACTCTTGCTCTCGGTCCCCTGCCTGGTCTGCTCTTGTTATTGCTCTTGCTCGCGCTGCTGCTCTCGCTCTTGTTCTTGCTTGCGATGTTGCTCCGATTTGGCTACACTTCAGTCGACTGAATCGACTTTTGGGTCAGTCGATTTCCAAGGGGTGGGCTCGCCTGCGTGAAGGGAGAACCAGCCGTAGCGGGGAGGGGGGCGCGCCGGAGAGGTACCCCACTATCTATCTTAGGGTTCAGGATGGGGGCGGTGGTCGCCGGCGGTGGCGGGGCATTGGCGGGGCGGTGGAGTGGGGATCGCCAGAGAAAAATCTCGGCACGGGGGGGCCTAGAGGGATGGCCGGGGCGGCGGTGGACCGGCGATGGTGAGTGTTTTCGGGGCGGGCGGGGCGGCGCACCGCCGGCCGCGGGCGGCAGGGGGCTGTTGTTTGGCCGGTGGTGGCTAGCGGCTCAGGGGGGTGGAGGTTGAAGATGAACCGTAGGCCCTTGATTTCGTATCCAACGGCTGCAAAATCGACTGACCAGAGATGAAAAAGTCAGTCGACCGACGTGTAGCCTCACCTTGCTAGTGCGTTCAGTTTCGGCAGCAAAATTCAGTTTCGACAGCAAAATTCAGTTTCGACAGCAAAATTCAGTTTCGACAGTTAGGTTCAGTTTCGACAGTTAAGTTCAGAGATGGGCAGCTAATGTATTTTACATCTATCACTTTTTGGTTATGTATTTTACGTCATGTATTGGAGATGCTATTAGAATTCCACTCAGGTTAACGTTGTTCGTTGTCTCTCTTGTCCTGCTTCAGCCTCGGCGTCGTACAACTCACCGGAGCTGCTCCAACGACGAAACCCTCCATCACAGCGGAGCAGTACCTCGGGCTCCATCTCCAGACGCCTAAGATCTTCTTCCCCTCCTCCGACAGCAAAGTCAGCCGGAGCATCCTCACCGGCCAACCCAATCACGCTAAGATCGACATGGCTTCGCCAAAGAGGTTGTACACTTGTTGCATCTCTTTTTTACTCTACATGTTATATATATTATCCACTGAGCACTCGTAGTAACGGGAAATACGATTATTTTATCCTACTATATGACAAGCAGTGAGGTACCAGGAAACTTAGCTATCCGTGATGGACTCTCTTGAACGCCATCATTATTTATCTCTGTGCGTTTGAGCTATGCATTTGTCGATGGGCCTGGGAGTTGAGCTAGTATGGCAGTGGCCTGGGTCCAAAGTAATAGAAGTAGCACAAAAACAATTTTTTAGTGTAGGATTTTCCTTGCTCAAGCCTGCCTACTAGAATCGCCAGTGCTTGAAAGGAAAAGTGAATGAAAAACATAGGAATTGGAAAGTTTCCTATGGTACTACTTTTCATGAATTTGGTGCAAAGGAATGGAGCAAAGGAAAACTGTAGGATTTGTTGCTTTAGTGTCTCCTTGAAAGAAAAACCGTAGGAATTCTAATTTCCACTTCTCCTCCTTTTCATATTCCTATTCATCAAGCACAAGACTAAGAGATAGTAGCATAATAGCATTATAACCGTACATTTTCTTGTGGTTTGACTTAATCTCACCATGCTTTTTTGCATCCTGTGATCTTCCAATTGTAATGAATCAAACACCCAGATTGGCAGAAATCCCGTGTTTTTAAATTCTCTGTTTTGCACGTGATTTCCTATCCTATTCCTGTCTATTTCCTATCCTTGCATTGTTATAATCCTCAAATTCAAACAAGCCCTTACTCAATTACTTCTGTTACAGATATGTGTCAAAGAAAACCTTGTCTGGTTTGTCCTGCTCCTGCGGCGCTGTGTTCCACCCCAGCTCAGCTGCTCCAACGACAGAAGGGTTCACCACAGTAGGGATCCGCTCTCCAGACTGTCTTTCGCCGCCTCAGATCTTCTTCCTCGCTGCCGGCAGCCACGACAACTGCATTACCATCATCAACTGAGCAGATGACCTTGAGGACTACACAGGTCTGCAAGAGAGGTCGCACTCTTCCGTGTCTGCTTACGTTATGCGTCGCTTAATATTCTGACATGCTACATTATTGTGTTCACCTATTAGACTCCGAGTCAGGTCCAAACTAATGCTGAAGCTTGAGTTTTTAAATGGTTGTGGGGTACATATTGGGGCAGCAATCAGTACTATCTGTCTACTATCTGGTTAATCTCTGGTGTCTACTATGAGTTTCATGTTGGGTGCAAACAAACATTAAAGGAGCCATTATTTGTATTTTTTAACTAAAGCTATTATCTGCCTGCTATCATTGGTTTTGGGTCTATCCACAGTTTGCTACCATCACTCTGGATTTGTGCATGCACTCCTTACAAAATCTCACTATGTTTTATTCCTATGCATGCCAGTTCTTGTACACAATGGAACTGATCATGTAGAGCAAAAGAGACGAGCCTTGCGTGGCAATAAAATTTCATGTAGACGTCGTTCCATGGTGGGTGCAAAGACAACCCCCCTCCACCCATTTCGGATCGTAATCAAGAGGAATATAACTGTTCTGAGGGGGATTCAGAAGGAGAAGACCACTCCTATTTACCCCAAGAGGTTTTCGCTCTAACTTGGCATGCTGATGTTGGTAATATCATGCATATGGTTCCTTGCATTACTTACTGTATACATTAAAGATGTCATCTGCATAGTTTAGACATGCTTTGTGTCAATGCCATCTGTTTTGTTTCTTTATCGTATATGTGAATCATGCAATGCCATATTGTCTAGCCAGTCATCATATATGTGAAATTTGCAATGCCACCCTGGTTAGCCAGTCATCTTATATGTGAATTATATCATGCCATCATTTTTTTATTATGTGTTAAATTTGTTAACAATTTTAGTACATTCAATTACTCTTCCTGTGCATCAGCCATTCGGCATGGTCATGGAGAAATCTGGAGTGGAAACAAGGTCTTCAGAGCAGACAATGCTATTTGACGAAGCGCATGTCTTGCTGGTTACCGATAGCTCCTCAGAGGAGGATTCAGAGACAGATGACCAGTCATATTTCCCCCCTGAGGAGCATGCCCTAACTTGGCAAGGTTATGTTACTCATATCGTGCGTACGGTATCTTGCATTGCTATGTCATTTGCTTAGTTTAGACATGCTTTCTGTGAATGCCACATGTTTAGTGTCTAACTACCATATATGTGAATTATGCAATGCCATCTTATTGCAAGACATTATATATGTGAATTATGCAATGTTATCTTGTTGCAAGGCATTATGTATGTGAATTATGCAATGCCATGCTGTTTAGGCAAGCGTCATTGTCGGCGTTGTGGGAACGGTGGTCCCCAGACTTGCCTGCCTACGGCCTATGGCGTGGCTCAAGGGGCGGCCCAGCACGGCCCATCCTCATCAGCACGAGCTCAAGATCCTCGCAAGGGGCCAAGCCTCGCGGGGTGGACGACGAGGAGCTTCCTCAGGCACGGCCTCGTCAGGCTGGCTCGCGAGGAGGCGGAGAGATCAAGGCGGGGTACCTCACGAGGTGCCCATGACGCAAGCCATGACGACCAAGGGCGCCAGGCGGGCGCCAGCCCGCGCAGTGTCCTTGTCGGTGTCAAAACCGGTGGATCTCGGGTAGGGGGTCCCGAACTGTGCGTCTAGGCGGATGGTAACAGGAGACAAGGGACACGATGTTTTTACCCAGGTTTGGGCCCTCTTGATGGAGGTAAAACCCTACTCCTGCTTGATTAATATTGATGATATGGGTAGTACAAGAGTGGATCTACCATGAGATCAGGGAGGCTAAACCCTAGAAGCTAGCCTATGGTATGATTGTTGTTCGTCCTACGGACTAAGACTCTCCGGTTTATATAGACACCGAAGAGGGCTAGGGTTACACAGAGTCGGTTACAATGGGAGGAGATCTTCATATCGTATCGCCAAGCTTGCCTTCCACGCCAAGGAAAGTCCCATACGGACACGGGACGGAGTCTTCAATCTTGTATCTTCATAGTCCGGGAGTCCAGCCAAAGGTCATAGTCCGGCCATCCGGACACCCCCTAATCCAGGACTCCCTCAGTAGCCCCTGAACCAGGCTTCAATGACGACGACTCCGGCGTGCAAATTGTTTTCGTCATTGCAAGGCGGGTTCCTCCTCCGAATACTTCACAGAAGATGTTAAACACCAGGATAGTGTCCGGCTCTGCAACATAAGCTCCACATGCCACCATAGAGAGAATAACATTTGCACCAATCAAATCCGCTGACGTATTCTGCAGCGTGACATCACGCCACGGCCAGGCTTTTATTCATTTTACTGTTCCACCTCAGTGCGTTTAGCGAGGCGGTTTCCTTGGCACGTCTTGTCTAAGCAGAGATCGTGTCCCCTTATTCCAGGATTCTCATCAATACGGGCGTGGGTAACCCAACCGCGCCATTAACCGCGGCGCTTGGGAGATAAGCGAGTTTTATTAGGCTGGTGGGGGCTCGTAGTTTTGGCCGCCCATATAAGGGGATAAGAATCCGCCCTTTCCATTCACGCCTTCTTCCTCCTTTGCTTATTCGTCCCTGCGCGCTCGAGCTCCAACGCCCAAGACCGCACTTCCCACCTCAACCTTCTCCGATCATGTCCGGAGCTGCAGGTAGATGGATGGCCTCCTCCGTCACGGAGAGGCACATCAAAAAGTTGAGGAAGGCCGGATACTTGTCTGACGACATTGCGCACCGGCTTCCAGATGAGGGGCAACTCATCCCCACCCCGAGGCCCCATGAGAGGGTTGTTTTTCTTCCCCATTTCCTCCGCGGACTTGGTTTTCCTCTTCATCCGTTTGTCCGGGGGCTCATGTTCTATTACAGCCTGGACTTCCACGATCTGGCCCCGAACATCATCCTCAACATCTCGGCGTTCATCGTCGTGTGCGAGGCCTTTCTCCGCATCCAGCCTCACTTTGGCTTATGGATGAAGACCTTCAATGTTAAGACGAAGGTAGTGGGCGGCCGCCAAGCGGAGTGCGGAGGCGCCATGGTGGGCCGGATGGCCAACGTCCTATGGCTCGAAGGCTCCTTCGTGGAAACAATAAAGGGATGGCAGTCGGGGTGGTTCTACATCACTGAGCCGCACGATCCCAAATGGGCGGCGGACCCCGAATTCCGATCTGGCTTCCCCACACGGCTCACCTCTTGGAAAGAGACAGGCCTAACATGGGGGGATTCAGAAGAGCTCACCGGACTTCAAACCTGCATCCAAAAGCTGGTGAACAAGAACCTCAAGCTTGTCAACGTAATCCAGGTCATGCTTATCCGCCGGATCCTCCCATGCCAACAACGGGCCTTCAAGTTGTGGGAGTTCGATCCGGCACGGCACCAAACCTTGAGCGGGCTTTGCGATACTTTGTATGAAGATGCCTGGAAGGTGCTGTTTAAGGGTGCTGAGGCACCCGCATCCGCTACCGAAGATCGCGGATTCAGCTCGCGGCGCCAAGCCAGCGAGGTAAGCTACTCTACCCTTTACGGGATTCTCGTCTTTCATAGTCTGACTCCATGTGGGATCTAAACTCCCTCTCTTGTGACAGAACTGGTTGGAGACATCCAGGCAAATGAACTGTCCGGCTCCCTTACCAGAAGACCCAGCGGACGCTCAATTGACAGGGCTGCTGGTTCCGGCACCCCACGTGGTGCTGGAGAAGAAGGCCAGGAAGAAGGCCACGGGGACCCGAAAGAGTTCCCGGCGCCTGGCGGTGTCGGATTCGCCCGACAACCCCGACGCACCCTCCGCCTCCGAAGACGAGGAGGAGGAGGAAGAAGAAGCCTCTCCCCTCCAACGGGGGGAGGAAAGAAAAGGAAGGCCGCCCCAACTGGGGAGGCCCGAGGGTCAAAGAAGGGGAAGACCCTTCTGCCGGACTATGCCTCCGATGCCGAAGACGGCGGGGAGGAATGGCCATCCAGGGTCAAGCCCCTGGCGAAATCGTAAGTGTACGGTTACCCGAATGACTCATGGCGCTCCTCTATTATTCGGTAATGTCTAATGCCGAATTTAATCATGCAGCCCACCCAGAGCTCAGCTCGGCGGTTCGTCAAGCGGCTCCCTGAATTCGTCGGATGTGAACAATGCTTCACTTCCGACGGCCTCCTCCCCTCTCCCTGCGGGTGATGCCGAGGTGGGGTCCCGAAGGGGACCGAACCAGGAGGAGGTGGTCCTGGAGGAGCCTCAAGGCGACCTCCCGGATTCCAGGCCAAAAAGGGGGTAAAGCCCCTAAGGGGTCTAAGTCCAGCCCCGGGCCGGACACTGCTCCGGAACCACCAACGGTTCCAGAGTCCGACAGGCGGCGCCTTCACAAGAAGGGCAAGCCTTCAACGCTGGCGGCCTCCGTCCATCCAGAGGCGCCGGACAATTTGCTGGAGGCGCTTAACGGTGCCTCCATCGACGAGGAACACTGCACTGTTATGAGTGCGGTGATTCAAAAGGTTCAGTCCGCCAAAAGCGGGCTGACAGAAGCCTCTACAAGTCTGTTAACAGGCTTTGAGGTATGTGTTAAAAAACATATAAAAAATGTTACCGCATAGACAGTAGCCCCTGATGCTCAGTTCGGCGTTCAGAAAGAAAAGCCAAGCTGAGGATCTACAAAGATATACGCATGAGTTTAATAAAAATATGTCAATATGGGAATGCAGGTTGCGCTGCTGACCTCTGCCACGCTGACTGCGGAGGTCAATGCCTTGAGGGAGAACCTCGAGCGGTCCGAGAACGAGCTCGGCCGTGCCAAGAAGCAGCTCGAGGACAAGGAGGGTATGTAATACCGCATGTAAATGTATATAGAAATACTTGGTTGCAAATAATGACAGGACCAACTTAAATGTTGCAGGGGCCACAGCCGAGGTGGCGACCCTGAAGGAGGCGGTCTCCAAGGCCGAAAATAGTGCGGCCCTGGAGCGCACCGAGTGAGAGAAGCAGGAGGCACGGGTGGTGGAGGTGCGGCAAGAGCTCCAGGCTCTCGTGGAAAAACACGAGAGTTTGGAGCGTGACTCGAAGACTCGAGAGTTCGAGCTCGCCTTGGCTCTTGAGAGTGCCAAAAACGCTAAGGCCAAAGCCTAGAAGGCCCTCCAGGAGATCGAGGCGATGAAGAAGATAGCGGCGGGTAAGGCATTCTTTATGCAAAGCAAGAATATAGAAGTTAATTATCTGCTACTTACCCCAATCCCGAGCTCTCCAGGAGCGTTCGCCGATCTGCCCCGTAGTGTGTCTGATGCCGCCGCATACTACCGAGCCGAAGAGGGGAGCTCGATAGAAAAAGTGTTCTGGTCTCAGTATGCTGAGGCCGAACATCCGGTGCCCCTGAGCAACCAGCTGAAGCAGCTGGTCGAGCTCCACAAGGTGGCCGAGCAGGCCATGAAGGGCCTCATAGCTCGGTTGTGGCCTGGAGAAGCCATGCTTGGGAGCTACTTCGGTCTGGTGCGGCGGATGGTGGACGTGTGTCTGTGGATTGAGGTCATCAAGCGCTCCGTCTGTATCGAAGGTGCCCGTCGGGCCCTTGCCCATGCTAAAGTGCACTGGGGCAAGCTGGACGCTGAGAAGCTTTTGACGGACGCGCCACCGCCGGGCAAGGAGTATCGCACGCCCGAGATGTATTATAAGGGCGTCCTGAAGGGTTCTTGCCGTATAGCGGACAAATGCTCCAAAGATGTAATTTTTGAGTAGGCTCACATCTTTTATCCTGTACGCTGAAAACTTTGTTCATATGCGTTAAGCAACGCTTGTTAATTTAAAATATTACCTTCTGTGCGGCCGTTTATCAAATCTGAGAGATGCAAGTTGTCGGCTTCGACCCCCATGCCACGAGTGCTGGGGTGTTCGGGATAAACCTGAGCGCTCTTGTTCCCATTCTTGGGTCCATCTAGGGAGGCGCTCAGCACAACAAACCAGGCCATCGGACTTATAATGCTTTATCACTCTCACTTAGCCATAGACTTCTATAATTTTAAATTTCGGCGAAGCCCCTAGTATTCGGAAGACCGAGTTCGGGGCGCTATCCACGCCTAGGCCGGATAAGTCCGGTTCCTCGCTCTAAGCGGCATAAGTCTTTAAGGACTCGAAAAACCTCGCGAACAGCGATCGGTCTCTTGCACTATCATGACGGTCAGTTTTAGCTTTCTCTACTGAGGTGTTAACCCAGCTCAACTGGGGCACAATCGCAGTAGTTTTCCCAGCGCTACCTTAGCCAACATTGCGGAACGTAAGGTACCAAAACATGGGAGCCGAGCAAACCCAACTATTGACCAAAGACATGATTCGGAGCCGATGCATATAGTGCTATAAGTTCGGGGTGCCGCACTCATGAGAGTGTTCGGTCTTCTCACACCATGTTATGGGGTGCTTAAGCCCCTGGTGTATTGGCCGTACCAAAGTGTACGCTTGCAGAATGTCATGACTGAACATATTTGTATATATAAAAAATAGATGAGTACAATAATAGATAAGAGCTATGTATTGTTTATTAAAAAAGGGCTGCTGTGAAAGCAGAACGATACAAGTAGTGCGATAAGCAAGAGATGGGATTATTTGACATGTCCCCCTGCAGGGGCAAGCTGCGGGATTTTAAGTAAAACAGGTATTAAGCTCGTTATAGAGACCACATGGACATTTGACGCGGCTTGTTTTCTCCTTGGATGTTGCATCGTATGTTCGGCGAGTGTGTTGCCGGACAGGCCTTCCGAATACTTGGGTCCTTAAAGTGTATAAAAAGGAAACGGCGGAATAGGGAGCCCCTTAGTGCGGTTGAGCTGCATTCTGGGCGTGCCGTAGTTGTGCCCCTCCCCTTATGCCCATGGTATCTCTAAGGCGTAATTATGTACGCGTGGTACTGATATCACCATCTGGCGAGGGCTGGGGTTGGGGCCGCACTGCTATGCTTGCTCGGAACGTGCCAGCCAGATTTGTTGTAGGTTACTTCGGGCTCGCTTGACGTTGTCCGGACGTTTGACACATGGGTTGGAGGATTGCCTTGAGAGGCTGCTCTGTACTTCTGCCGCCAGGGCCGCTTTGTGCTCCTCCGTTCGGAGAGAGCATTCGTTGTTTCCATTTACTGTGATGACTCCGCGAGGTCCTGGCATCTTGAGCTTGAGATATGCGTAGTGCGGCACCGCATTGAATTTTGCAAATGCGGTTCGTCCGAGCAGGGCGTGATACCCACTGCGGAATGGGACTATGTCGAAGATTAACTCTTTGCTTCGGAAATTGTCCAGGGATCCGAAGACCACTTCGAGTGTAACCGAGCCTGTACAGCTTGCTTCTACACCTGGTATGACGCCTTTAAAGGTTGTCTTTGTGGGTTTAATCCTTGAGGGATCGATACCCATTTTTCGCACTGTATCCTGATAAAGCAGGTTCAGGCTGCTGCCGCCGTCCATTAGGACTCTGGTGAGGTGAAATCCGTCGATAATTGGGTCTAGGACCAATGCGGCGAATCCGCCGTGACAGATGCTAGTGGGGTGGTCCCTTCGATCAAAAGTGATCGGGCAGGAGGACCATGGGTTGAACTTTGGGGCGACTGGCTCCAACGCATAGACGTCCTTGAGAGCATGCTTCCGCTCCCTTTTAGGGATGTGGGTTGCGTATATCATGTTCACCGTCCGTACTTGCGGGGGAAATCCCTTCTGTGCTCTGTTGTTCGGCGGTCGGGGCTCCTCCTCGTCATTGCTATGCAGCCCCTTGTCTCTGGTTTCGGCACTTAACTTGCCTGCCTGCTTGAACACCCAACAATCCATGTTGGTGTTGTTGGCTGGTTGTTCGGGGGTGTCGTGTATCTGGCACGAGCGGTCGAGTATCCGGTCTAAGTTGGATGGCTCGGAGGGTTTCTTTTGAATGGCTTCTTCCGCTGACCAGGTTTAGAGCCTCGGAATCCGGCGGTGACTGCCGTATCCTCAGTATTGTCGCTGTTAATGCGGCGCTTGTGCTTCTTGCGACATGACCTGCCATTGTTGTCCTTGGTATCTGAATTACCAGGGCTCTTGGTTATGTTATTGCTACGAGCTAGCCAGCTCTCTTCGCCCGCGCAGAAGCGGGTCATGAGTGTCGTGAGGGCTGCCATAGATTTCGGCTTTTCCTGTCCTAGGTGTCGGGAAAACCATTCGTCTCGGATGTTGTGCCTGAAGGCAGCAAGGGCCTCGGCGTCCGGACAGTCGACTATTTGATTTTTCTTAGTTAGGAACGATGTCCAGAATTGCCTGGACGATTCCTCTGGCTGCTGGATTATGTGGCTTAGGTCATCGGCGTCTGGTGGTCGCACATAAGTGCCCTAGAAGTTGTCAAGGAATGCGGATTCCAGGTCCTCCCAGCAACTAATGGACTCTGCTGGCAGGCTCTTAAGCCAATGTCGAGCTGGTCCTTTAAGCTTGAGCGGGAGGTATTTGATGGCATGTAGATCATCACCACGGGCCATGTGGATATGAAGGAGATAATCCTTGATCCATACCGCAGGATCTGTTGTGCCATCGTATGATTCGATGTTCATGGGTTTAAAGCCCTTGGGGATTTGATGATCCATTACTTCGTCTGTGAAGCATAGTGGGTGTGCGGTGCCCCTGTATTGGGCTATATCACGACGCAGCTCAGATGAGCTTGGTCTGTTGTATTCGGCCTGGCCGTACTTATCATGTCCGGCGTGACGGCTGGCGTCACGTGAAGCGGGGCGCCCATGTGATTCGTAGATCGATCTTGCTTGCCATGCCTTGTTCTCCAATATGTCTCGCAGGTCTGTTGCGTCTCCCCGTACTCTGGTATGTTTTGAGCGGTGCCGGGGTGCGGTTTGGGTCGAGGGCCTGAAGGCCTCTCTGTCGCGGCCACGGGGTGGCCGATCAGGCGCATCATACGCTGGTGATGTAGGTTTAGTTGCTTCCTCCTCAAGTTGGGGTAGCAGCCTGCGTTTTGGGTAGCTCTTGGAGGGGCTCTCGAGTTTATACTCTTCGGCCGCCAGGACTTCGGTCCATCTGTCGGCTAGCAAGTCTTGGTCAGCTCTAAGCTGCTGCTGTTTTTCCTTGAGGCTGCTTGCTGTGGCCATAAGCCTGCGTTTGAAACGTTCTTGTTCGACGGGATCCTCTGGCATGACGAATTCATCGTTGTCGAGGCTTGCCTCGTCTTCGGAGGGAGGCATATAGTTGTCGTCCTCAACCTCTCCCTTGGCCGCTCTCTCATGAGGGCTGGCTGCTTCGTCCTCCTGCACTGAATCCTGCTGGAGGGGATTATCTTCGGCACTGTCCGGCATATAGTTATTGTCTTGTTTATTTGTTTGCTTGTAGTCAGTGCAGTTATTTTTCTGCGGTTTGCTAGTGGCTGCAGCAACCTATTTTTTAAAACTAGGCCACAATAACCATGGGCTAATATTTACTGTAGTGACACTGCACCTACGGGTCGTAGAAACAGTGGGCCTTCTACGGGCCGTATAAACAGTGGGCCTTCCACGGGCCGTAGAAACAATGGGCCTTCTACGGGCTGCAGAAACAATGGGCCTTCTACGGGTCGTATCATCAATGGGCCTTATACGGGCAGTATGATCGATTGGCCAAACATGGGCCAATAACAGGCCGCATTATGGCCGTAAACGGGCTAGAGTTGGAATTGTCCGTTCATGGGCCGACCATAATGGGCCATCGTTAATAGGCCGTATTTCATGACGCTATGAAAACGGCCCAACGTGTTAACGGACCACAAACGGGCCGACTGTAACCATGGGCTAAATTTGGCCCATAAGCAAAAAATGACAGTAACGGGCTGTAAGTAAACAAATGCTGGAAATGAGCCCAAGAATAAATGGGCTCTGAGAAGGCCGAAAGATAACATGGGCTGGAAACGGCCCAACGGAATAACGGGCCCTTAATGGGTATAAAGTGATACACTGTTCATTACGGGCCAGTTTCACCACGGGCCATTAATGGGTGTAAAGTAATACACTGTTCATTACGGGTCAGTTTCACCATGGGCCGTTAATAGGCCAAGAGTTACATAGGGCCTCATATGGGCTGAAAGACGTCATGGGCCATACATGGGCCAAAAGTGAAAACAGGCTGGAATCATATTGGGTGGCCCAGATGACGCTACTGGGCCTAGTTCGGATAGGGCGTAACGGGCCTTGGGTTAGCGGGCTGTAAATGGGCTATATGCGAACAGGCCGTTAACAGGCTTTACATGGGCCGGCCCACCACCTTTTGTCCAAGTCAAATGGGCCGGCCTTTTCATAGGAATGGGCCTTTGTTGGGCCGTGCCACGTGTCGACGTATCATAGGCGCCTTCTGTCCAATGAGTGGATGACATCTTTCATAACGGTGAGCCGACACGTGTTTCCTCCAACCAATGATGATTTTACACGTGGAAAATCCCCATTGGTCGGGGCTATTAACGGGTTATCGGATCCAAAACCCGACCCGATAGCTTAACGGCTTTCTGTTACGGTGGATGCCACGTGTCGGTCACCCTTGACGAAAGCACTTCTGTGACGCGCGATTTATCATCACGGAAGTGGACACTTCCGTGATGATAATTTTGGTAATGTCATGGAACACTTCTACGGCAGCACAGGTCTGACTATCTTGATTCTGTCATAAATTTGTCATGGATGTACATGCATGACAAAAAACACGACCTACTGCGACAAACACGTATCATCATGGAAGTGTATTTTTTTGTAGTGATATAAAGTGGAGGTGCGGCACACTCATGGGGTTGATTGCTTCGGCGCTGCGACTAGAGTTTGCATGTGTTGCGAATAGCCACCTCCACTTGCCGCCGACTGTGTGATCGGACCTAGCAGTCCGATGCACGGTGTTCCTCCTGCACGCGCGGATACCGTTAGAGGCGGTGCACTTGCGCTGCTCCGGCGAACTTGTACGTGGGATCGGATGACCGACTGTTCGAGTTAGATTGGACGAGGAGGAGATGATCCACGCGGACGCGCTGCCCCAACTCTTCTTCTGCTGCACGGCACTGCGCGTCTAGTGGTAACGATCTGTGATCCATCTCCCGTAGCATGTTCTTGGTTGCTCTGCGCTTAGGAAATTATAATTTCCTGTCATTATATTGTATAACGACCTGCGTGTCGACTTGTGACTCTATGTAAAATTAATTACTAGTTGTAGTAGTTGGATAATAGAGATCAGGTTGGTGGCTTGGCGTCCCGGCGTGACAAACAAGATGGAGTTCATAGATGGTCATCGGAGTTGGAGCCAACCTGGAAGAACGTCCATGAAGGAGCCATACTATTTCACAATATTTTTTTATATGTGATTGTTATGCTTCTTTGTTTCTATGCATGTTAGAATGGTAGAATGATCCCTCATGAATATCAAGAAAATTGCCATCCCCGATGTTGCACCGTCGCACGTCAAGTACGTCTAGTAGTGGGCTCATAAAATTGGGGTGCTACTAGGTGTCCTTGAACTGAAGGGTTCGTGTCCGACATGGACATGCACTGCATCAGGTTAACTTGACAAGGCTATCAAAACGGTTTTGGGCCTTGTGACAAAGAAGGTTGGGAGTCGGGGTATGAGATACCTTCCCGACCGACAGGAGTAGTATAGAGATACGATTAGCAAGGAGTTGCTTACCGGATAGGCATGTTGTCTAGAAGTGACGCTAAAGCCCACTAGTCGAATGTGCTAGTCGGATCCTGAATCACTAAGAGTTTGCAGAGGGATGCTAACTTCAGTGGGAGTATTTCTGTTTAGGCTTGAATTACTCTACGTAAACACATTGCTTAGTGATTGCATATTTTCCGTTGTAGATCAATGGCACCACCAGCTCAACCCAACTTTGCATTGAAATTAATTCTAGAAAAGGATAAACTGAATGGATCAAACTTTACCACCTGGTATAGAAATCTGAGAATTGTTCTCAAGCATGATAAAAAGGAACATGTTCTAGAGGATCCACATCCAGAGGAACCTGCTGATAATGCTAATGCCACAACTAAGAATGCCTACCAGAAACTCGTTGATGAATCAACAGAGATCAGCTATCTGATGCTAGCTTGTATGGAGCCCGATTTGCAACAACATTTCGAAAATGTTCAGGCTTACGATATGATCGAGAGTCTCAAGAGCACGTTTCAGACACAGGCTAGGACCGAAAGGTTCAACGTCTGGCATTCCTTGATGGATTGGAAGCTGAAGGAAGGTGATCCATTGAGCCCACATGTGATCAAGATGATCGGATATGTGCAAGCTTTGGATCGTTTGGGCTTCCCGCTCTTGGATGAGCTGGCTACTGATGATGATCTGGGTTCTCTTCCACCCAGCTATGGGACGTTCATCTCGTACTATCATATGCATGGCATGGATAAGAAGCTCACTGAATTGCATGGGTTGCTCAAAGTGGTAGAGCAGGATATCAAGAAAGGCACGCATGAAGTGTTGATGGTACAGAAATCGGCTAAGTTCAAGAAGAGTTGGTCCAAGAAAAAGGCTAAGGCAAAGGGCACGGAGACGGTAACCTCTGCCGCTGTGCTGAAGTCTGGACCAGACTTGAAGACCGTTTGCTATCACTGCAAGGAGACCGGTCACTGGAAGAGGAACTGTAGCAAGTGGCTTGCAGAGCATGGCAAGAAGGCCAGGAATGCTTCTTCAGGCAAAGGTACACTTGTTGCATATGTTATGGACATTTACCTTGCTGACATACCTAGTAGCTCTTGGGTATTTGATACCAGATCGTTTGTTCATATTTGCAACTTGATGCAGGGGCTGGTAAGAACTAGGCGTGTGGCACAACGGGTGATTGACATCAGGGTCGGCAACAAAGCAAGAGTTGCTGCGTTGGAGGTCGGCACGATGCAGCTCCAGCTTCCTTTCGGATTCATTATGGAATTGAATAATTGTTATTACATTCCTGCACTTAGTCGGAACATTATTTCTACCTCATGTTTGATGAGTCAAGGTTATGAATTCAATTTAAAGGACAATGGTTGTTCGATATTTTTGAATGGTATGTTCCACGGCTATGCACCCATTATTGATGGGCTATTTATATTGAATCTAGAACAGGAACCGGTCTATAACGTGAATCTCAAGAGGCATAAGCCTAATGAGATAAATCTGACATACTTCTGGCATTGCCGGCTTGGACACATTAGTCTGAAACGCATGAAGAAGCTCCATGATGATGGGCTCCTAACTTCGTCTGACTTTGGGTCATTCAAGACATGTGAATCATGCTTGCTCGGCAAGATGACTAAGTTTCCTTTGGCAAAGAGTTGCAAGAGGGCGTCCGAGCTGTTGGAACTTATACATAGTGATGTGTGTGGTCCAATGAGCAGAACTGCCAGAGGTGGCTATCAGTACTTCGTGACTTTTACCGACGACTTGAGTAGATATGGATATATCTATTTGATGAGGCACAAGTCGGAAACTTTTGAAAAGTTCAAAGAGTTTCAGAACGAGGTTGAGAATCAGCTCCGCAAGACTATAAAGCTTCTGCGATCTGATCATGGAGGTGAGTACATGAGCCAGGAGTTTGATGATCATTTGAAAAGCCGAGGTATAGTACCTCAGCTCACACCTCTAGGTATGCCGCAGAGAAACGACATATCAAAGTGGAGGAATAGGACCTTGTTGGACATGGTCCGGTCTATGATGAGCAAATCAGATTTACCCTTGTCATTCTGGGGATACACTCTAGAAACTGCAGGCTTCACACTTAACAGGGTACCATCAAAATCCGTAGACAAGACACCACATGAGATGTGGACCGGGAAGAGTCCCAGTTTGTCTTTTGTGAAGATTTCGGGTTGTGAAGCATTTGTCAAGCGAATTATGTCAGACAAGCTTACAACCAAGTCGGATAAATGCATATTCATGGGATATCTGAGAGAAAGCTTGGGATATAGCTTCTACAACCGGGAAGAGAACAAAGTGTTTGTTGCTCGGAACGGAGTTTTCCTTGAGAAAGAGTTTCTCAGTCGGGAGGCCAGTGGGAGGACGGTCCGACTCGAAGAAATTCGAGGACCACTCGGGGACAGCTCGGCTGGTGATGAGATCATATCGGAGTCAGTCAGGGAACCCGTAGTGGAAGCGACACCGGAACCACGAAGGTCGGAAAGATTGCGCAGAGTGCGTGATGTATTGTTGCTAGAAAGCGATGGACCGGCCACATATGCGGAAGTGATGGTGAGCCCAGATTCCGAGGCATGGCTGGAGGCCATGAGATCCGAGTTAAAGTCCATGGATGAGAATCAAGTCTGGGACTTGGTTGATTCGCCACCTAGAATAACTGCCATTGGTTGCAAATGGGTCTTTAAGAACAAAACCGATGTGGATGGAAATGTTCAGATCCACAAAGCTCGGCTTGTCGCTAAGGGTTATGGACAAGTTCAAGGAATTGACTATGATGAGACTTACTCGCCGGTAGCGATGCTAAAGTCGGTGAGGATCGTACTAGCTATAGCTGCATATTTCGATTATGAGATATGGCAGATGGATGTCAAAATGGCTTTCCTTCACGGAAATTTAACCGAGGACGTGTATATGATACAGCCCGAGGGTTTTGTCAATCCGACTAGCACTAGTAAGGTATGCAAGCTCAAGAAATCCATTTATGGGTTGAGGCAAGCATCTCGGAGCTGGAATATTTGTTTTGATGAGGTCATCACTAGTCTCGGTTTCATCAAAAGCGAAGAGGACTCTTGTTTATACAAGAAGTTAAGGGGGAGCTCGATAGTGTTTTTGATCTTGTATGTGGATGACATATTGTTGATCGGGAACAATGTTTCGATGCTAAACTCGGTCAAGGAATCATTGAATGGCAAGTGTTCGATGAAGGACCTTGGTGAGGCAGTCTATATTTTAGGCATTAAGATGTATAGAGAAAGATCGAGGAGGCTGCTTGGCTTAAGCCAGAGCACGTACATAGATAAAGTGTTGAAGCGGTTCAACATGAGTGAGGCGAAGAAAGGGTTCTTGCCACTCTCACATGGTGTAAAGCTAAGCGAGACTCAGAGTCCTTCGACATATGATGAGCGAAGCAGAATGAGTAGGATTATGTATGCCTTGGCAATCGGATCCATCATGTATGCCATGATATGTACAAGGCCCGATGTTGCTTTTGCAATAAGCCTAACAAGTAGATACCAGGCCAACCCAGGTGAGAGTCACTTGGCAGCGGTAAAGACTATTTTGAAGTACCTGAAAAGGACTAAAGAGATGTTCCTAGTTTATGGAGGTGAGGAAGAGCTCGTCGTAAGGGGTTACGCTGATGCTAGTTTCCAAACCGACAGAGATGATTGTCGATCACAGTCTGGATTCGTGTACGTCCTGAACGGAGGGGAAGTGCACTGGATGAGATCCAAGCAGGATACGGTGGCCGATTCTACCACAGAAGCCGAATACATTGCGGCTTGTGAAGCTGCAAAGGAAGGTGTTTGGATCCGACATTTTCTGGATGATCTTGGTATTTTCCCAGCCTCGGTGAAACCATTGGACCTTTATTGTGATAATTCTAGTGTCATCGCACAAGCCAAGGAGCCGAGGAATCACCACAAGGTCAAACACATAGATCGGAAATATCACCTGATATGAAAGATCGTAAAGAATGGTGATGTAGAGTTATGCAAAATTCACACGGATGCAAATGTTGTAGATTCGTTTACTAAGCTGCTTCCACAACCCAAGCATGAGGGGCATGTTAGAGCTATGGGCATTCGATGTCTATTTGATTGACTCTAGTGCAAGTGGGAGACTGTTGGAGATATGCCCTAGAGGCAATCATGTATGATGATATTTCCTATGTGTTTATGAATAAAGATAGTCCTTGGACATTATCAATGATGTGTATCAGCAAGTACGTGACTTGTTTGTGGGACTATACATTGTATGATGACTGTCCTAAAAGGTCCCTAGTCGAAAGGGCTATGTGGACGCACAACTGACTAGACTAGCATATGACACGGTCGATGGCTCGGTCTCACTAGCCATGGAGCATTGGATGCTAACCGGATAATATGGACTTGGAAAGGTCTAGTCGGATTCGACGTAGTCAGATCTGAGTCAAGATAAGGTCCGAGTCGGAAAGACCCAACTATGAGACGCAACGATATGTCATCTGTGAGTCTCTAGTACAACATACGTTCTATGTCCTAAGACCTGAGCCGACGCATGTACTCGGGATGGTGACAGACTTGCTTTGGGCCGACCAAACGCTACTCCGTGACTGGGTAGTTACAAAGGTAGGTTTCGGGTTTTTCCAGTCCCATGTTGCGAGACGTGGTCGAGCAAGATGGGATTTGCCCCTATGATTAGGAGAGATATACTCTGGGCCCCTCATGTGATCCGACCAGGATAAGCATGGCCATGCGACAAGGATTATGAGATAATTCAGATAGTGGTCAGCATCACTGGAATGAGAAAGAGGTCGGGCTAGCACAAGGATGACAGTCTCGCCTTGAGCCCGACAACATATATCGTGAGGCAAAGGGAACAGAAGTGTGACACGTTGTACAGGTTTGCCTAACCAGCTTCATAGTCTGCTTGGTGGTCGGCATGCCTTGCTAGAGGCTGCTACCACCCGTGCAGGTCGAAGATGATCCGAACTGTGACCAAGCTGACTTGAACCTAAGGGGTCACACGCTTAAGGGAGGAACCTATGAGGTCGGATCCGAGGATACTGATCGGATGTGATCCGAGTTGTATTCAGATTGTGGCCAAGTAGACTTGTGGGCTTTAGGGTCCATGCGAGGCCCAAGTGTTGAGCCCGCGACGAATGCCTATATAAAGTGGAAGTGCGGCACATTCATGGGGTTGATTGCTTCGGCGCTGCAACTAGGGTTTGCATGTGTTGCGAATAGCCACCTCCACTTGTTGCCTACTGTGTGATCGGACCTAGCAGTCCGCCGCACGGTGTTCCTCCTTCGTGCGCGATACCGTTAGAGGCTGTGCACTTGCGCCGCTCCGGTGAACTCATACGTGGGACTGGACGACTGACTGTTCGAGGGAGATCGGACGAGGAGAAGAGGATCCACGTGGACGTGCTGCCCCAACTCTTCTTCCGCTGCACGGCACTGCGCGTCTAGTGGTAACGATCTGTGATCCATCTCTCATAGCATGTTCTTGGTTGTTCTGCGCGTAGGAAATTTTAATTTGCAGTCGACGCACCCTACCGTAGATCCTGCATCATCATATACAACTCTTCTTTAAGAAATATCCATTTAAGGAATGTAGTTTTGACATCCATTTGCCAGATTTCATAAAATATGGCAACTGCTAACATGATTTGGACGGATTTAAGCATCTCTACTGGTGAGAAAGTCTCATCGTAGTCAACTCCTTGAACTTGTCGAAAAACCTTTTGCGACAATTCGAGCTTTGTAGATTGTAACACTACTATTTGCGCCCGTCTTCCTTTTGAAGATCCATTTATTCTTAATGGCTTGCCGATCATCGAACAAGTCCACCAAAGTCCACACTTTGTCCTCATACATGGATCCCATCTCAGATTTCATGGCCTCAAGCCATTTCACGGAATCTGGGCTCATCATCGCTTCCTCATAGTTCATAGGTTCATCATGGTCTAGTAACATGACTTCCAAAATTGGATTACCGTACCACTCTGGTGCGGTCCGTACTTTGGAGGACCTACGAGGTTCTGTAGTAACTTGATCTGAAGTTTCATGATCACCATCATTAGCTTCCTCACTAATTGGTGTAGGAATCACTGGAACTGATTTCTGTGATGAACTACTTTCCAATTCGGTAGAAGGTACAATTACCTCATCAAGTTCTACTTTCCTCCCACTCACTTCTTTCGAGAGAATCTCCTTCTCTAGAAAGGATCCATTCTTAGCAACGAATATTTTGCCTTCGGGTCTATGATAGAAGGTGTACCCAATAGTTTCCTTTGGGTATCCTATGAAGACGCACTTCTCCGATTTGGGTTCGAGCTTATCAGGTTGAAACTTTTTCACATAAGCATCGCAGCTCCAAACTTTAAGAAATGACAACTTTGGTTTCTTGCCAAACCATAGTTCATAAGGCGTCGTCTCGACGGATTTTGATGGTGCCCTGTTTAAAGTGAATGCATCTGTCTCTAATGCATAACCCCAAAATGATAGTGGTAAACCGGTAAGAGACATCATAGATCACACCATATCCAATAAAGTGCGGTTACGATGTTCAGACACACCACTACGCTGTGGTGTTCCAGGTGGCGTGAGCTATGAAACTATTCCACACTGTTTTAAATGAAGGCCAAACTCGTAACTCAAATATTTTCCTCCTCGATCAGATCATAGAAACTTTATTTTCTTGTTATGATGATTCTCCACTTCACTATGAAATTCTTTGAACTTTTCAAATGTTTCAGGCTTGTGCTTCATTAAGTAGATATACTCACATCTGCTCAAATCATCTATGAAGGCTAGAAAATAACGATACCCGCCACGAGCATCAACACTCACTGGACCTCATACATCAGTATGTATTATTTCCAATAAGTCACTAGCTCGTTCCATTGTTCTGGAGAACAGAGTTTCAGTCATCTTGCCCATAAGGCACAGTTCGGAAGCATCAAATGATTCATAATCAAGTGATTCCAAAAGTTCATATTTATGGAGTTTCTTCATGCGCTTTACACCGATATGATCCAAACGGCTGTGCCAGAAATAATTTGCACTATCATTATAAACTTTGCATCTTTTGGCATCAATATTATTAATATGTGTATTACCATGATCGAGATCCAACAAACTATTTTCATTGGGTGTATGACCATCGAAGGTTTTATTCATGTAAACAGAACAACAATTATTCTCTGATTTTAAATGAATAACCATATTGCAATAAACATGATCAAATCATATTCATGCTCAACGCGAACGCCAAATAACATTTATTTAGGTTTAACACTAATCCCGAAAGTATAGGGGGTATTCGATGATGATCATATCAACCTTGGAACCACTTGCAACATACATCGTCACTTCACCCTCAACTAGTCTCAATCTATTTTGCAACTCCTGTTTCGAGTTACTAATCTTTAGCAACCGAACACGTATCAAATACACAGGGGCTACTATAAACACTAGTAAGCTACACATCAATAACCTGTATATCAAATATACCCTTGTTCACTTTGCCATCCTTCTTATCCACCAAATATTCAGGGCATTTCCGCTTCTAGTGACTATTTCATTTGCAGTAGAAGCACTCAGTTTCAGGCTTTGGTCCAGCTTTGGGCTTTTTCACGGGAGTGACAACTTGCTTGCCATTCTACTTGAAGTTTCCTTTCTTTCCCTTTGCCCTTTTCTTGAAACTAGTGGTCTTGTCAATCATCAACACTTTGATGCTCTTTCTTGATTTCTACCTTCGTCGATTTCAGCATCACGAAGAGCTCTGGACTCATTTCTGTCATCCCTTGCATACTATAGTTCATCACGAAGTTCCAGTAACTTGTTGATGGTGACTAGAGAACTCTGTCAATCACTATCTTATCTGGAAGATTAACTCCCACTTGATTCAAGTGATTGTAGTACCCAGACATTCTGAGCACATGCTCACTAGTTAAGCAATTCTCCTCCATCTTTTAGGCAAAGTACTTGTCAGAGGTCTCATACCTCTTGACTCGGGCATGAGTCTGAAATACCAATTTCAGCTCTTGGAACATCTCATATGCTCCGTGACGTTTCAAAAACGTTTTTGAAGTCCCGGTTCTAAGCCATAAAGCATGGTGCACTAAACTATCAAGTAGTCATCATATTGAGCTAGCCAAACGTTCATAACGTTTGCATCTGCTCCTGCAATAGGTTTGTCACCTAGCGGTGCATTAAGGACATAATTCTTCTATGCAGCAATGAGGATAAACCTCAGATCATGGACCCAGTCCGCATCATTGCTACTATCATCTTTCAACTTAGTTTTCTCTAGGAACATATAAAAACATAGGGAAGCTATAACGCAAGCTATTGATCTACAACATAATTTGCAAAATACTACCAGGACTAAGTTCATGATAAATTAAAGTTCAATTAATCATATTACTTAAGAACTCCCACTTAGATAGACATCCCTCTAATCATCTAAGTGGTTACGTGATCCAAATCAACTAAACCATGTCCAATCATCACATGAGATGGAGTAGTTTTCAATGGTGAACATCAGTATGTTGATCATATCTACTATATGATTCATGCTTGACCTTTCGTTCTCAGTGTTCTGAGAACATATCTCCATATGCTAGGCTCGTCAAGTTTAACCCAAGTATTCTGCGTGTGCAAAACTGGCTTGCACCCGTTGTATGTGAACGTAAAGCTTACCACACCCGATCATCACGTGGTGTCTCAGCACGAAGAACTATCGCAACGGTGCATACTCAAGGAGAACACTTATACCTTGAAATTTTAGTGAGAGATCATCTTATAATGCTACCGTCAATCAAAGCAGAATAAGATGCATAAGAGATAAACATCACATGCAAGAAATATAAGTGAAATGATATGGCCATCATCATCTTGTGCCTTTGATCTCCATCTCCAAAGCACCGTCATGATCACCATTGTCACCGACTTGACACCTTGATCTCCATCGAAGCATCGTTGTCGTCTCGCCAAATACTGCTACTACGACTATTGCTACCGCTTAGTGATAAAGTAAACCAATTACAGGGCGATTGCATTGCATACAATAAAGCGACAACCATATGGCTCATGTCAGTTGCCGATAACTCTGTTACAAAACATGATCATTTCATACAATAAAATTTAGCATCATGTCTTGACCATATCACATCACAACATGCCCTACAAAAACAAGTTAGATGTCCTCTACTTTCTTGTTGCAAGTTTTACGTGGATGCTACGGGCTGAGCAGGAACCGTTCTTACCTACGCATCAAAACCACAACGATATTTCGTCAAGTTAGTGTTGTTTTAACCTTCAACAAGGACCGGGCATAGCCACACTCGATTCAACTAAAGTTGGAGAAACTGACACCCGCTAGCCACATGTGTGCAAAGCATGTCGGTAGAACCAGTCTTGCGTAAGTGTACGCGTAATGTCGGTCCGGGCTGCTTCATCCAACAATACCGCCGAATCAAAGTATGACATGCTGGTAAGCAGTATGACTAGTATCGCCCACAACTCACTTGTATTCTACTCGTGCATATAACATCTACACATAAACCTGCTCGGATGCCACTGTTGGGGAACATAGTAATTTCAAAAAAATTCCTACGCACATGCAAGATAATGATGGTGCATAGCAACAAGAGGGGAGAGTGTCGTCCATGTACCCTCGTAGACCATAAGTGTAAGCGTTATGACAACGCGGTTGATGTAGTCGTACGTCTTCACGATCGACCGATCCTAGTACCGAATGTAAGGCACCTCCGCGATCTGCCCATGTTTAGCTCGATGATATCCCATGAACTCACGATCCAGTAGAGCCTCGAGGGAGAGTTTCGTCAACACGACGGCGTGATGACGGTGTTGATGAAGCTACCGATGCAGGGCTTCGCCTAAGCACCGCTACGATATGACCAAGGTGGATTATGAAGGAGGGGGGCACCACACATGGCTAAAAGATCAATGATCAACTTGTGCATCTGGTTGTGCCTTTGGGGTGTCCCCTGCCCACTTATATAAAGGAGGAAGGAGGAGGAGGCCGGCCCTAGAGGGGGTGCGCAAAGTGTGGAAGTCCTAGTAGGATTCCCCTTTTCCTTTCCGGAGTAGGAGAGAAGAAAGAGGGAAAGAGAGAGGGAGTAGGAAAAGGCAAGGGGGGGGTGAGGGAGTTTCGGATTAGGGGGTCCTCAGACAGCCAGACTATATGCTTATGCCGGACTGTTGGACTATGAAGATACAAGGTTGAAGACTTCGTCCCATGTCCGGGTGGGACTCTCCTTTGCGTGGAAGGTAAGCTTGGCAATTCGGATATGTAGATTTCCTTCTCTGTAACCGACTCTGTGTAACCCTAGCCCCCCTCCGGTGTCTATATAAACTGGAGGGTTTAGTTCATAGGACAACAACAATCATAATCATAGGCTAGCTTCTAGGGTTAGCCTCTATGATCTTGTGGTAGATCAACTCTTGTAATACTCGTATCATCAAGATCAATCAAGCAGGAAGTAGGGTATTACCTCCATAGAGAGGGCCCAAACCTGGGTAAACATTGTGTCCCCCGCCTCCTATTACCATTAGCCTTAGATGCACAGATCGGGACCCCCTACCCGAGATCCGCTGGTTTTGACACTGACATTGGTGCTTTATTTGAGAGTTCCATTGTGTCTTCACCATAAGGCTTGATGGCTCCTGCAATCGTCTATAATGATGCAATCCAGTGTGAGGTTTTCCTCCCCGGTCAGATCTTCGTATTTGGCGGCTTCGCCCTGCAGGCCAACTCGCTTGGCCATCTAGAGCATATCGATAGCTATGCCCCTAGCCATCAGGTCAGATTTGGAAGCCTGAACTACATTGCCAACATCCGTGGAGACTTGATCTTCGACGGATTTGAGCCCATGACAGGTGCGCCGTACAGTCACGATGAGCATAACTTAGATCTGCCATCAGATGCTGTTCTGGAGATCACACCTACAACTGCCCCGGCTTTAAATCCGAAGCAGATCGTGCCATCCGAGGACGGGTGATGAACCCCGCCATGGAGGCCGCACACTTAGTGGTGATAGAGCCAAACACAGATCTCATGTCCAAAAAGGTATGTGTCTTCAGACCCTCAGACTTGTCTCCGGCCATAGGATCAGAACCGCGTACATCTGTGCCCGTTGGATCTAGTTGGGCACTGATCATGGAGTTTAGCTCCGCAGATATATTTCAGTACTTGCCCTTGGGCGATGTGCTAAATTCATTAAAATCTCTCTCCCTGTCAGGAGACTCTTGGCCAAACTGTGTCTTGCTTGAGTGGGAAGCAGACGGCGAAGGATTTCGTTACCCACCCACCACCCACTTAATAGCCACTGTCGACGACTTTACCGAATGCTCGATTTTGACTCCAAAGACATCGACGGTACGGACGACAATGCCGGAGAGGAACAGGAACCACCGCCCACAGGATGCTGGACAACCACCTCATCATATGATATATATATATATATATATATATATATATATATATATATATATATATATATATATATATATATATGGTGGGCACACCCAAAGAAAACGATGGCGAGGATCAAAAGGATGCAACAGAGGGTGACCCCCTCGAGAAGCAATCTAAGCGCCGACGTCAGCGGCGCCGCTCTAAACCCCGCCATAGCAAAAACAACGGTACCGGCACAAGAGACAATAGCACTCCGGATGATGCCGAAGACGAAAACAATCCCGCTTAGCCAAGCCTCGAGCAAGCCGGACGGGAGGATGGGCATGCTAGCCATGATGAACATGCAATGGATGGAGATTCGGAGGATGACAATTACATGCCCCTCTCTGAAGACAAGGTGAGCCTCGGCGACGAAGAATTTATCATGCCTGAGGATCCCATCAAGCAGGAGCGCTTCAAGCGCCGGCTTACAGCCACTGCAAAGAGCCTGAAGAAAAAACAGCAGCAGCTTCAAGCTGATCAATATCTTCTTACTGGCAGATGGACTAAGGTCCTGGCAGCCGAGGAATATGGACTCGAGCGCCCAACCAAAAGTTACCCGCTCAGGTTGTTACCTCAATTCAAGGACAAGGCACTAGAGCCTACACTACGAGCGCAGGATGCGGCTGACCGACCACCTCGTGGCCGAGACAAAGCGGCATATCAGCCTGAACACCAGCCCGCACCCTGTCGCCAAACAAATAAAAACACGAAGGCCCGGGGCTACACGCATGACCTGCGAGATGAATTGGAAAACAAAGCAGGATAGTCAAGATCGATCTACGGATCGCGGGGGCGTGCCCCAACGCATGACGATGACCGCCATGACGGATATATTAAATACAAATCCGTCCGGGCCGAACAAAGCAGACCAGATTCCTCTGAACTGCATCGTGATGTAGCCCGACATAGAGGCGCCGCACAACCCCTATGCTTCACTGACGAAGTAATGGAGCATGAATTCCCAGAAGGGTTCAAGCCCGTGAACATCGAACCATATGATGGGACAACAAACCCCGCGGTATGGATCTAAGATTTCCTTCTCCACATTCACATGGCCTGCGGTGATGATCTACATGCCATCAAGTACCTCCCACTAAAACTCAAGGGACCTGCTCGGCATTGGCTGAATAGTCTGCCGGCGAACTCCATTGGCAGTTGGGAGAGCCTGGAAGACGCATTCCTTGAGAACTTCCAGGGCACTTATGTGCGACCACCGGACGCTGATGACTTGAGTCACATAACCCAACAGCCTGGAGAGTCAGCAAGGAAATTCTGGGCTCGGTTCCTAACTAAAAAGAACCAAATTGTTGACTGTTCGGATGCCGAAGCTCTAGCGGCCTTTAAGCACAACATCTGTGATGAGTGGCTTGCCCGACACCTGTAAGTGCATCTAGTGCCCCTTAGTGATTTTGGTGTATTGAAGACTTATAGGTTAAGGGACTAATGTGTTTATGAGTGTACACAGGTCTATAAGTCTATGAGGAGTTTGATATTTGCAGAGAAAGTCGATCCCTAAAAATGAAGTTCTTCGACTGAAGACTTTGATATTCTGAAGATTTTCTGAAGACTTTGAAAGTGAAGAAATTGGTGTGACCTTGAAGACTTGGTATTCATTTGAGGAACATGAAGCGTGAAGACTTTTATTTACATTGTTTCATTTTATCTTTCTTGAGTCATAGGAAACACCGTACTGTTAAAGGGGGTCGAGGAAATACTAAGGAAAAATTTCCATGTGATGCTCAACTCAAAATCCTACACCTACCAATCCCTTCGAGTGAACCTTTGGAAATCTCATACAGTTCAGTCAGTTTCTTCAGTGACAGAGATGAAGTTCTTCTGGTCGCTGAGGAATTTGTTCTGACTGAGGAGTTAGGAATTCGCCAGTGCGGATTGCCTACACAGTGAGGAATGTGATAGCCCTGAGGAATTTGAGAGTCAAATTTCCGATCGTTGCTGTGCTGCACGCCAGCTGTCCCAAAATATCTTATCCACCTAACGGTCATATCATTGAAGGACATTTATGTCTTATCATGTCGGGTTGCTCCCTAGGCTATAAATAGCCGCCCACTACAACCACTAGCTGGTTGGATGCTCCGAGAGAAACTGACACTTGTCATTTGAGAGCATCCCATCCTCCGAGGACTTTGAGCGAAAATCATCGAGTGAGGAAAAACCCAAACCCAAACACCTACAAACCCAAAGTGATTGAGCATCACTGAAGAGACTGATCCTGCGTGGATCCGACGCTTGTTACCAAGACTATGCTTCTTCCAGACGGTTAGGCGTCATGGTCTAGAGCATCCAAGAGGAATTGTGGATCGCCGAGTGACCGCGTCTGTGAAGGTTTGGAAGTCGCCTGAAGACTTACCACGAGTGATTGGACGAGGTCTGTGTGACCTTAGTTCAAGGAGAATACTATGAGGACTTGGTGTCCTGAGCTGCGTGCTCAGCGACTGTGTGTCCGGGACTGTGTGTCCTAGAGTTTAAATACTCTACCGCTCCAACCAGACGTACAACTGAGACAGCAGTTGGAACTGGTCTACCAAATCATTGTATTCACCAACCTTACTGGTTCTATTTCCTCAACTCTTTCATTTCCTCATTACTGTGTTGAGTGATTGTTCATATCTGTGTTTGAAGACTTTGACTGAAGACTTTTTCAAGTTCCTCAGTTCAATTTCTTCAGTCTGTTTGTCTTCATCTTGTGTTATCCTATGATTACGCTTTCTGTACTCTGTGCTTGTCTTCATTTCATCATGATGACTATGTATGTATTCTGTTACGCTTACTTCTGAGTACTTATTCCGCTGCAAGTAGTTCTTTGCTAAGGAATTTCCTCACTGGCAAATTCCTCATTGAAGAATTCATAAAAATCGCCTATTCACCCCCCTCTAGTCGATATAACGCACTTTCAATTGGTATCAGAGCAAGGTACTCCCTTGTTCAGTGTGATTTTGGTTTAACAACCTGGAGTTCTAGTTATGTCGACTACATGATCGAGGAACGTTTCCTGCCCCATCTTTGACGGTCATGAGTATCCTCGGTGGAAGCCATGATGAAAAAGCGACTCATGGCTATGGACAGCGAACTGTGGACCGTCACCGAGATTGGTCTTACCGATCTATGCAAGATGGCTGAGGCTGATGACATTCGCAAGTATACACTGCTTAACCTCACAGCGAAGGATGTCAACTGCTCTAGTCTGTCCCGAAATCAGTTCAGGAACGTCATGTATCTCAGTCACGCGAAGCTAATCTGGGACCGTCTCTTTGAGGTCTATGAAGGTCATCGGACTCGTATGATCCTTGGTTTGAGGATTACAAGGAATCTCTCAATGCGATGACATTCGAACCAGAATCATCAGCGTCTACCCCCTGTCTTATGGCAAACAGTGCTAAGGTAACCGAATCCTACCTATCCGAATCTAGTGATGATGAATCTGGCGATGAATTTGGACCTAGCTATGTCAAACTTGCTTCCCTTGCCACTAAACAACAAAGAGCTTTGGAAAAAGTTCAATACATGCTAAATAAGAGCGATGATATGTTGGGCTAAGAAATGGATCAGTCAAAAGCCTTGGCTGAAAGTCTTCAGGGACTCCATTCCAAGTTTGACGACCTTCAAGGTCATCATAAAGCTCTCTTATCTGATCACGATAAGCTTTCTCTTGAACTTCTTCAAAGAAAGCAAGATCTTGAGAAGCTAAGAGTGAGTTATGAAGATCTTCAGAAGGAGCGCGATTCATTGCTAGCTCAACAAATCAGCGCTTCTCAGGAAGAATTTGTTCCTCCATGCTTAAAGTGCATTGAACGTGAATCTGCTAATTCTTCACCTGAATGTTCAAATGCTTCAATTGTTACAAATTCTTCACCCGCCTCTACTATCACTAATTCCTCATCTGAGGACATTGCTAGTATCACTGATGATGCAGGGCTGAAGGAATTGTACATGATAGGCATGTACAAAAGCCTCAAAGGGCATCAGACTCTTTGTGATGTGCTTAAAAAGCAGATCCTCAACAGGAACCCTAGGAAAGAGGGTATTGCCTTTGAGAGGAAACTCAATGCTGATGGAACATATTGGAAGCCTGAGCAGTACCCCAAAACCTCATGGGTTGCTGCAAAAGGACCTCTAGTTGATCCATCTAACTTATCTGGTTTTACATGTGAATCTCCTCATTCTTCTGATGAGTCATTTGACTCCAACTATAAACTGTTCAAGAATCAGAATGGTGAAGTATTTGCTAGGTATGTTGGCACTAACTGCAAGAACGGTTCTCCTGTGAAGAAAATCTGGGTTCCCAAGAAGTTCCTTGAAAATCTTCAGGTGAATGTCCTCATGACACCACCTGTGAAGAATAGGAACCCCAGATCAAACTCTTCATATGGACCAAATTCTTCATATGGATCCAAGTCCTCATACGGACCAAATTCCTCACGTGGATCAAATTCCTCAAAAGGATCAAAGTCCTCATATGATTATGATCGTGCTACCAATTCTGTTTCGCAGGGTAGAGCTAAGGGCTATGAATATGTGCATTATTCTTCAAACCATTATGTTCATAGGTCCTCGAAGAATTTCTCTGCTTATTCATAGGTGTTGACTACAATGAGATTTTGTCAACTGTAGCGATGCTTAAGTCTGTCTGAATCATGTTAGCAATTGTCACATGTTATGAAATCTGGCAAATGGATGTCAAAACTACATTCTTTAATGGATTTCTTAAAGAAGAGTTGTATATGATGCAACCAGAAGGTTTATTTAATCCTAAAGGTACTAACAAAATGTGCAAGCTCCAACGATCCATCAATGGACTGGTGCAAGCATCTCGGAGTAGGAATATATGCTTTGATGAGTTGATCAAAGTATATGGTTTTATACAGACTTTTGGAAAGGCCTGTATTTACAAGAAAGTGAGTGGGAGCTCTGTAGCATTTCTGATATTATATGTGCAAGACATAATGCTGATTGGAAATGATATAGAATTTCTGGATAGCATAAAAGGATACTTGAATAAAAGGTTTTTCAATGAAATACCTCGGTGAAGCTGCTTACATATTGAGCATCAAGATCTATTGAGATAGATCAAGACGCTTGATAAGTTTTTCAATAAGTACATACCTTGTCAAGATTTTGAAATAGTTCAAAATGGGACAGTCAAAGAAAGAGTTCTTGCCTGTGTTGCAAAGGTGTGAAATTGAGTAAGACTCAAGACCCGACCACGGCAGAAAATAGAAAGAGAATGAAAGTCATTCCCTATGCATCAGTCATAGGTTCTATAAAAGTATGCCATGCTATGGACCAGACCTATTGTATACTCTGCCCTGGTTTGGCAAGGGAGTACAATAGTGATCTAGGAGTAGATCACTGGACATTGGTCAAAATTATCCTTAGTAGAATAAGGATATGTTTCTCGATTATGGAGGTGATAAAAGAGTTCGTCGTAAAGAGTTACATCAATGCAAGCTTTTACACCGATCCAGATGACTCTAAGTCTCAATCTGGATACATATTGAAAGTGGGAGCAATTATCTAGAGTAGCTCCGTACAAAGCATTGTAGACATAGAATATTTGCAAAATACATACGACTCTGTAATATGACAGACCCGTTGACTAAACTTCTCTCACGAGCAAAACATGATCATACCTTAGTACTCTTTGGGTGTTAATCACATAGCGATGTGAACTAGATTATTGACTCTAGTAAACCCTTTGGGTGTTGATCACATAACGATGTGAACTATGGGTATTAATCACATACAGATGTGAATATTGGTGTTAAATCACATGATGATGTGAACTAGATTATTGACTCTAGTGCAAGTGGGAGACTGAAGGAAATATGCCCTAGAGGCAATAATAAAGTTATTATTTATTTCCTTATTTCATGATCAATGTTTATTATTCATGCTAGAATTGTATTAACCGGAAACATGATACATGTGTGAATACATAGACAAACATATAGTCACTAGTATGCCTCTACTTGACTAGCTCATTAATCAAAGACGGTTATGTTTCCTAACCATAGACATGTGTTGTCATTTGATTAATGGGATCACATCATTAGGAGATGATGTGATTGACATGACCCATTCCGTTAGCCTAGCACTTGATCGTTTAGTATATTGCTATTGCTTTCTTCATGACTTATACATGTTCCTGTAACTATGAGATTATGCAACTCCCGTTTACCGGAGGAACACTTTGGGTGCTACCAAACGTCACAACGTAACTGGGTGATTATAAAGGAGTACTACAGGTGTCTCCAAAGGTACATGTTGGGTTAGCGTATTTCGAGATTAAGTTTTGTCACTCCGATTGTCGGAGAGGTATCTCTGGGCCCTCTCGGTAATGCACATCACTATAAGCCTTGCAAGCAATGTAGCTAATGAGTTAGTTACAGAATGATGCATTACATAACGAGTAAAGAGACTTGCTGGTAACGAGATTGAACTAGGTATTAGATACCGACGATCGAATCTCGGGCAAGTAACATACCGATGACAAAGGGAACAAAGTATGTTGTTATGCGGTTTGACCGATAAAGATCTTCGTAGAATATGTAGGAGCCAATATGGGCATCCAGGTTCCGCTATTGGTTATTGACCAAGAATAGTTCTAGGTCATGTCTACATAGTTCTCGAACCCGTAGGGTCCGCACGCTTAAGGTTTCGATGATAGTTATATTATGAGTTTATGAGTTTTGATGTGCCGAAGGAGTTCGGAGTCCCAGATGAGATCGGGGACATGACGAGGAGTCTCGAAATGGCCGAGACGTAAAGATCGATATATTGAACGACTATATTCGGAGTTCGGAAAGGTTCCGAGTGATTCGGGTATTTTTCGGAGTACCGGAGAGTTACGGGAATTCGCCGGGGAGTATATGGGCCTTATTGGGCCATACGGGAATAGAGGAGAGAGGCCAAAAGGAAGGAGGCCTGCACCCCCCCCCCTCTGGTCCGAATTGGACCAGGGGCGCAGCCCCCCTTTCCTTCTTCCTCTCCCCCTCTTTCCCCTTCTCCTACTCCAACAAGGGAGGTGGAATCCTACTAGGACTAGGGAGTCCTAGTAGGGCTCCACACTTGGCACGCCCCCTCCTAGGGCCGGCCACCTTCCCCCTTGCTCCTTTATATACGGGGGCAGGGGGGCACCCCATGACACACAAGTTGATCTACGGATTGTTCCTTAGCCGTGTGCGTTCCCCCCTTCACCATATTCCACCTCGGTCATATCATCGCGGAGTTTAGGCGAAGCCCTGCGCCGGTAGAACATCATCATCGTCACCACGCCATCGTGCTGACGAAACTCATCCCCGACGCTTTGCTGGATTGGAGCCCGGGGAACGTCATCGAGCTGAACGTGTACTGAACACGGAGGTGCCGTACGTTCGGTGCTTGGATCGGTCGGATCGTGAAGACTTACGACTACATCAACCGCGTTGTCATAACGCTTCCGCTTACGGTCTACGAGGGTACGTGGACAACACTCTCCCCTCTTGTTGCTATGCCATCACCATGATCTTGCGTGTACGTAGGAATTTTTTTGAAATTACTACGTTCCCCAACACCTACTTGCAAAAGCTTCAGAAGACTGGCTATGGCATCGACGACTTGGTCATGCAGGCATGAGGAATTTGCACACGCTTGCGAAGAAGAAGCATGCCATTGGCATTGAGAATGTCAAATTCCTTAAGGATCACTTGTGTGGAGCCTGTGAAGCTGGAAAAATGACCAAGGCCAAGCATCCAACGAAGACTATCATGACCACTACTCGTCCATTCGAATTGCTTCACATGGACCTCTTTGGTCCTAATCATTACTCATCAGTCACTAATGATGCATCTCTATATGGCTATGTTATTGTTGATGATTACTCTCGTTACACATGGGTACACATTGCCACTTACAAACATGAAGTGCAGGAAGTCTTCAAATGATTCTCCTCGAGGGCTTCAACTAACTTTGGTGTGAAGATCAAGCACATCAGGAGTGACAATGGAACTGAGTTCAAGAATTCTGGTCTTGATGACTATCTTGTTGAACTTGGTATTACTCATGAGTTATCTGCTCCTTATACTCCTCGGCAAAATGGCGTCGTGGAGCGCAAGAACAGAACTCTTGTTGAGATGGCTCACACTATGCTTGATGAATACAAAACGCCTCATCGTTTTTGGATTGATGCAATTGATACCGCGTGCCACACCATCAACAGAGTATATCTTCACAAATTCTTCAAGAAGACTGCCTATGAACTCCTCACTGACAAGAAACCCAATGTGAGTTATTTCAAAGTCTTCGGTGCTAAATGTTGGATTAGAGATCCTCATCACAATGCTAAATTTGCACCGAAAGCACATGAAGGTTTTATGCTTGGTTATGGAAAGGACTCGCACACCTACAAAGTCTTCAACAATGCTCTTCACTAGGTTGTTGAAACTGTAGATGTGTGGTTCGATGAAACTAATGGCTCACAAAGAGAGCACCTACCTTCTATGATAGATGAACCAGAACCTAAGGATTCTACCAAGTTCAAGGCGACTGAGGATGTCATTCCTAATGAAGAATCTGCTGAAGAATTCATTCCAGAACGCGAAGAACGTCGAGCTAATGCACCTGAAGACAATGCTGAAGAAAATGCTGATCAAGTTCCTCGACGACAACCAGCTCATCCACGCGTTGCAAAAGAAGTGCAAGTTGATAAGATCATCGATGACATTGAAGCACCAGGTCCTCTCACACGCTCAAAAGCTTCACATTTATCTAACTTTTGTGGGCACTATGCTTTTGTCTCCATCACAGAGCCCACTAAGGTAGATGAAGCATTTCTGGAGCCTGAGTGGATTCAGGCCAGGCAAGAAGAATTACATCAGTTCGAGCTCAACAATGTCTGGGAACTGGTCAAACGTCCAGATCCTTGCAAGCATAATATCATTGGCACAAAGTGGATCTACTGCAACAAGCAAGATGAAAATGGCCTTTTGGTGAGGAATAAGGCATGACTTGTAGATCAAGGCTACACACAGGTTGAAGGAATTGATTTCGATGAAACTTTTGCACCTGTTGCTAGACTTGAGGCTATTCGCATATTACTTGCTTATGCTAACCATCATAATATCACTTTATATCAAATGGATGTGAAAAGTGCATTCCTCAATGGTAAGCTTGAGGAAGAAGTATATGTTGCTCAACCCCCAGGTTTTGAAGATCCAAAGAATCCTGACAAAGTCTTCAGACTCAACAAGGCCCTCTATGGCCTCAAGCAGGCCCCTCGGGCATGGTATGATACTTTGAAGGAATTCTTCGTGAAGAATGGCTTCACACCCGGTTCACTCGACCCTACTCTCTTTACTAAATCTTATGATGGTGAACTGTTTGTGTGCCAAATATATGTTGATGATATTATCTTTGGTTGTACTGACCAACGTTATAGTGATGAATTTTCCTATATGATGAGTGAAGAATATCAAATGTCTATGATGGGAGAGTTGAAATTCTTCTTAGGTCTTCAAATTCGTCAACAGCACAATGGCATATTCATATCTCAGGAGAAATACCTCAAGGATGTTCTGAGGAAATTCAGCATGCAAGATTGCAAAGGCGTCAAAATTCCTATGCCCAAAAATGGCCATCTATGCACTGATGAAAATGGTATTGATTTCGATCACAAGGTATACTGCTCCATGATTGGTTCTTTATTGTACTTCTGTGCATCTAGGCCAGATATAATGCTTAGTGTTTGCATGTGTGCCCGATTTCAAGATACACCGAAGGAATCACACCATAAGGCTGTGAAGCATATTCTTTGATATCTAGCTCACACACCAACACTAGGATTATGGTACCCCAAGGGCTCTACTTTTGATCTCATTGGATATTCTGACTCTGACTATGCTGGTGATCGTGTGGACCGCAAGTCAACATCTGGTACTTGTCATTTCCTTGGACGATCTTTGGTCTGTTGGTCCTCGAAGAAACAGAACTGCGTATCACTGTCTACTACGGAAGCTGAGTACATTGCTGCTGGTTCTTGCTGTGCTCAATTGTTGTGGATGAAGCAAACTCTCAACGACTACGACATCAAGGTGAAGAATGTGCCTCTCTACTGTGACAATGAGAGTGCCATCAATATTGCTCACAACCCAGTTCATCACTCGAAGACAAAGCACATTCAGATTCGTCATCATTTTCTTTGTTATCATGTGTTGAAGGGCGACATCTCCATCGAACACGTGAAGACTGAAGAACAGCTAGCCGATATTTTCACAAAGCCCTTGGATGATAAGAGATTTAGCAAGTTGCGGTGTGAGCTAAATATCTTAGAGTCTTCGAATGTTCTTTGAAAGGGACACTCATCCTAACACTTATGCAAAATTGATGACTTAGATGTGCAACACATGAAGAAACGGTTTTCTTCAATCAATGAAGAATAACACTCTAAGTGTGAAAAATTAATGAAGAATTTGATTCTCAGAACCCTACGACAATTGTACGCGGTGTCTGAAATCATCATTCTTATACGGTGGGTCACGCCACCACCAAAGTTGAAAATCTTCATTTTTTTGAAATTCCTCAGTTTTGAAATTCTTCAGTTTTTTTAAATTCTTCAACTTTGCATAATCTTCACTGTTTCCGTCATTTTTCTTCATTGTCTATAAATATATATATGGGTTTACGTCCTCTACAACATTCACTTATGGCTATTTCTTCAAGTTGCGTTTTCTGCTAAGTGAATGTGATTGTACCCTTTCCCCTCTATGCTATACTCAACCCAATCTATTCACAAATTCTTCATGTTCGTTCTATTTGAAACTCGTTCAAAATCTTCACTGTGTCCTTGTCAGCTGAAGAAATTGTGAACGGAACTTTTAACTTATCTTATCCAAATTTTCAGCTTTGCCGCTCAAACCGTTCCATATCACATGATAGACTTATCAATTCACCCACGATCTAACACGATCTCCACTTTTCAGTACGTGGGTGACACATGTCATGCGAATGAGAAAGGTCAGGGGCACGTTCATCCTAAATCTTCGGGCGAACAATTTTTCACTGCGACTATAAATACCCGCTCACCCCTTCCTCACTTCCTTTACTCCGCTCGGCCGCTCTCTCTCACTCGAGCTTCTCAAACCCTAGCGCCGCCGCTACTCCATCGTCGCTGGTGAGGAAGAGCTTCACTGTCTCGACCTCATCGCCGTCGTACTCGCGCCGACCGCGGAAATCTTCACTCTGCCGCCGCCTAGCTGTCTTCCTCTGCCGAGTTAGGGCGTGGAAGATCTGAACTCACGAGCTTCAAATCTACATTTCTCAGTTCGTCGTGTTCTTCATCAAGGGTAATTAAAAGTTACTTTTACTGCCCTCTTTGATTCAAATTTTCACTACAAAATCTTCCAAGGTGTTTTATTCTTCAAATCCTCACACACAAAACACCTCACTAGTCATCTGTTCTTGATTCGTTTCTATAAGCATCATTTTTCTTCAAGATTCCTCAATTGTGTGGATCCTCGATCTATACAACTCTGGAACCTAAGACAAAGAACGCTTAGTGAAATTCTTCAAGGCTCATCTGGTGAAATTCCTCAAACTTGTTCTTTTTGAAAAACTTTCTGAGAACGCATATGACCTCTCCAAATTCCTCGCAAATATACTCTGTTCATAGGTACTCATGTCTGCTGCTGAATCACTAGGTTCTCATCAACTTAACTCATTTGCAGCGTTCCTCGAAGAAAAGTTGCATACTTCTTCAGAGGATTCGATTGTTCAAATTCCTCAATTGAAGAATATGACAGATGGTAAGAAGCCACAGAAAGGAGGAAAGAGGCCTGAGGTCATGACTGCATTTGAAATATCTGAGGACATCTATGCTGACTATTGCACACCTGATGAGGCCAAGTTCGGAAAGGAGAACAAAAATCCGAGCAAGGTGCGCATACAGAGGATTGAAAGGAGATGGGCAAGAGAATGGAGGGAGTACATGTATGTTACTCCAAAGTATATGAAGAAATTCGCACTAAATCCTCCATGCCCAAGAGCTCCATTGGCACCTGGCCAAGAAGCTGACCGCACCAGCATCAAGCGTGGTGAGGATTTTCCTGAAGAATGGGCCAAACGCCAAGCCAAGGTTGCGAGACAAGCCAAAGAAGCAGTGAGGAGATTCAATGAAGACTCTGCTACTGCTGCTGCCACTGAGGCCTCTGTCAAGCCTAGAAAATCAATGGCAAAGAAGCCCGCTCACAAGCCAAGTGCTTCACCAACTGTGCCCTCACGGCCAAGTTCCTCAACGATGCCCTCACAGCCAGATTCTTCAAAGCCCTCACGGCCAGTTCCTCATGCTACTCCTGCTCCTCCAAAATCCTTAGTTCCTCCCCCAAAGTCCTCAGCTGCTCCGGCAAAGTCCTCAGCACCTGTACATCTGGCCACGTGCCACAGGATTGCAGGCATCACTATTGCCTCTGGTGTCTCAGCAAGTTCCTCGGCTGCACCCAACTCTTCATCAGGCCCCACTCTACTGAAGACAAAGGCAACGGTTGGTCGAGGTCCTCGGCCAAGTCCGAAGAAGAAACAGGTTGCCTTCCAAGTGCCATCTGACGATGAAGCTGATGATGATGAACTTGCAGAAATCATCAGAGACAGACAAGAAAGGGCCGCTAGAGCCAAAGGCACACTTGTGCCACTGCTTTTGGATCCAAGGGCGATCCTCGATTACATTGATCTCTAGCACAAGGATCCAGACAACCCTATGCCTGATTTTCATTTGACTCCTGGCCAAAGTCACATGCTGACCCATTTCATCACTGAAGAGAAATGGAAATTTGAGAAGGCTAGGCAGGTCAAGAAGGCTCAGTACAAGAAGGAAAAGTTTCTGAAGAATAACATTCTCTCTATGACCACTAACGATCTTGTGAAGATCCAAGATGAAATCAAAGTCCTCAGCGATGATTTCAATGCTTATTATGCTGATTGGCAAGGAGCCAAAGTCAGGTTTGTGAAACTGACTAAGAAATTCACAAATGTTGCAGCCCCATTGCAACAAGAAGTTCCTCAAGCTGAAGCCTCTGCTCAGCCAACTGAAGAACATGCCAGCACCGTTGATGACTTTTAGCCTGCTGAAGAAAATGCTAGTTCCAGGGCTGATGACTCCATTCCAGCCGCTAAAGTAATTGCCAGGGCATCCACTAGTGGTGCGCCTGAAGAAACTGCATTAGTTGCGCCTAAGGAAATGCAAACAGATTCCTCAGCTCCTCCCGCGCCTACACCAACTCCTATCCTTCCATCTACATCAGATGTGAAGAAGACCAAGGCTACAGAGCGAGCTGCGGTGAAGAAAAGGAAAGCATAAGCTACTTCAGAATCGTTAGCTCCAAAGAAGATGAAGCCTATGACAAGCTCGTTTGAAAATCCGATTGATGTTGTTCCCATTTCCACCATGCCATCAAAGGACCTTGTTCCTTTTGGTGAAGAATATGTGATCCCTAGCGGATCTGATGAAGAAAATCATTCTGCTGCTTCGTCAGAGCAGATTGATGAAGAAATTGAAGTGGATGCGATCCATTCAACGCCTGTGTTTCCTCGCCAATGCCTCAGTTCATAGCTGAAGAGGCTGACGTTGAAGAAATTGAAGATGAAGACGTGGATATTGGATGCACTACGCCTGTGATGAATGATGACTTTTGGGAAAGTCAGCATCCAAATTCTCCACTCTTCACCCCAATACAACAAATACCTCAGTCCCCTGCACCAACCGTTTAGCTGGGCTCTGAAGAAACTCATCCCACCTCGTCTGTGCATGAAGAAATACCAGCCACTAGTGCTGAAGAACCTGCTGCTGCTGATCTTTTGAACACGCAAACTGCAAATGAAGAGGAACCAGAAAATCCTCGGCCCGACGAACCTGAGATTGCGATTCCTGAGGTAGTGATGCAACTCACTGACACTCCTCTGCCAAAGCCAACGGATCCATTCTCACGCAGGCAAAATTTCAAGGCTGAAGATTTTTTTAGCGGGCATGTTTTCTTCACTGATTACAACCCTTATGATTCTGCTCGCATAAGGAAGAGGCGTTTCTGGACTGCTAGTCAAGCCAATTCCTATTCCTCAGTGCTATTCAACAAAGACAAAGTCTTCGATCATGCACACATTCCTCACGTGGACATGTAATCTCTACCGGGCTTCGAGCCAGTCCTCAGTGTTCTTCACGATGCTGGATTGCTGAATTTCTGCACTGACATCTATGATTGGAATGAAGAACTCATTCTTCAATTCTATGCGACGCTGCACATCACAGGAAATTCTGAAGATGTGAACTCATGGGTGCTGGACTGGATGTGAGAAAATACTCACTACAAGGCACCAGCAACTGAATTGCTTCGTGCCCTCCCACTCAGTCCTCCCCTTGAAGGTGCTCGTTGCATCTACAACAAACCTGAGCTTACAAATCATTACATGCAAGTGCTGATGAAGCCTTTGAAGCCAGGGCAGGCCCCTCGAACCAAATTCCTCGTCAAGGAATTACTGTATGTGCCACGGACTGTCTATCGCATTCTGACGAAGACAATGAGTCCTATCAAAGGCCACGACTCAAATGATGAAGAAGTCATTGGCATCATGAAGAATATGCTTTTCAATATCATTCATGGCATTCCCGTCAACTTCCATGATTTCTTCATGAGAACTCTGGTGAATATTGCTATGTCACCATTTGAGCTGAAGCCTTATGCACCATGGATTATGAGGTTCATCAGGATAAGGTCTTCACTCAATTACAAGGATGATACTCTGAACCACGGCAGCTTCTTGCCTCCAATTGAAGTCCTCAAACGGACATTTTCCTCAGCCGATGACAAAGGCAAGGCAACTGCTGTGATAGATGAAGGCATTCGTCCATTGGATGGTCAATTTCGCAAGGCTGCATCCTACTCCACCAATGATGACTCTGCCACACATGACTCTGCCGCCAACAACTCTGCCAAGCTAAATCCTCAAACCACAACACCCAGGGTGATGACTGATCGTGAGTTACTCCTCAGTCTTCATCAGAAAGTTGATCGCAATCATAAATGGGTCAAGCGTCAGTTTGGTTCAATTCTTCACAACATGACCTCAACACACAATGCAGTGAAGAAAAACCACTACTACCTCCATGAAACCTTCAACGGTACCTGGGCTGTTCTATCTCATGTCTACAGCGCAGAAGATCTGAAGAAAATGGGTCTCAAGGAAGAATTTGACTGGTCTGCACCTCCACCGAAGAAATTCAAGAAGGTCAAGGTTCCTTCCTTGGTGGCCAGCTCCTATTCTTCATCGCGCGACACTGATGAAAATGAAGACTTGGACGACACTACGGCAGGCCCTACTACGACAACCGACCCCAACAACACTGACGCTCCTCCATCAACTTGATATTCTTCAGGGGCGTTAGTCCTCAGTTTCGATCCTTTTGGTCATTCGATGACAAAGGGGGAGAAATTTGAGTTAGTCTTCAAGCGGTCTATTATATGGGCGTTTTTTTGTTAAGTTACAACTCTCGCTCTTCTGAAACTTTTATTGGATCGAGTTGTAATCTTAAACCCGATGGTGCTCTAATACTTTTGATGTGTTCCTCTGCATGCTTATTCTTCGTTTTATGTCAATACACGCATGCTGAATTATATCAGTCACCATATTTCATCATGCATTTCAAATTCTTCATATTATATGTAGAATGCGTGTATGAATTACAAGATATAGGGGGAGATCTCCATGATTCAACTCTTCAAATGTGCATTGCCTCAAAAGCAAATTCCTCACTATGCACATCTTCAGGGGGAGTTCTTCTATATCTTGCAATCAAATTCCTCAATATCAGTACTTACACTTCATATGTTTATTCCCGTTGAAAACTTAACCTATATTGTCATCAATCACCAAAAAGGGGGAGATTGTAAGTGCATCTAGTGCCCCTTAGTGATTTTGGTGTATTGAAGACTTATAGGCTAAGGGACTAATGTGTTTATGAGTGTACACAGGTCTATAAGTCTATGAGGAGTTTGATATTTATAGAGAAAGTCGACCCCTAAAAATGAAGTTCTTCGACTGAAGACTTTGATATTCTGAAGACTTTCTGAAGACTTTGAAAGTGAAGAAATTGGTGTGACCTTGAAGACTTGGTATTCATTTGAGGAACATGAAGCGCGAAGACTTTTGTTTTCGTTGTTTCGTTTTCTCTTTCTTGAGTCATAGGAAACACCGTACTGTTAAAGGGGGTCGAGGAAATACTAAGGAAAAATTTCCATGTGATGCTCAACTCAAAATCCTACACCTACCAATCCCTTCGAGTGAAGCCTTTGGAAATCTCATACAGTTCAGTCAATTTCTTCAGTGTCAGAGACGAAGTTCTTCTGGTCGCTGAGGAATTTGTTCTGACTGAGGAGTTAGGAATTTGCTAGTGCGGATTGCCTACACAGTGAGGAACATGATAGCCCTGAGGAATTTGAGAGTCAAATTTCCGAATGTTGATGTGCTGCGCGCCAGCTGTCCCAAAATATCTTATCCACCTAACGGTCATATCATTGAAGGGCATTTATGTGTTATCATGTCGGGCTGCTCCCTAGGCTATAAATAGCCGCCCCCTGCAACCACTAGCTGGTTGGATGCTCCGAGAGAAACTGACACTTGTCATTTGAGAGCATCCCATCCTCCGAGGACTTTGAGCGAAAATCATCGAGCGAGGAAAAACCCAAACCCAAACACCTACAAACCCAAAGTGATTGAGCATCACTGAAGAGATTGATCCTGCGTGGATCCGACGCTTGTTACCTTTGAAGATTTTGCTTCTTCTAAATGGTTAGGCGTCATGGTCTAGAGCATCCAAGAGGAATTGTGGATCGCCGAGTGACCGAGTCTGTGAAGGTTTGGAAGTCGCCTGAAGACTTACCACGAGTGATTGGACGAGGTCTGTGTGACCTTAGTTCAAGGAGAATACAGTGAGGACTTGGTGTCCTGAGCTGCGTGCTCAGCGACTGGGTGTCCGGGACTGTGTGTCCTCGAGTTAAATACTCAGCCGCGCCAACCAGACGTACAACTGAGATAGCAGTTGGAACTGGTCTACCAAAGCATTGTCTTCATCAACCTTACTGGTTCTATTTCCTCAACTCTTTCATTTCCTCATTACTGTGTTGAGTGATTGTTCATATCTGTGTTTGAAGACTTTGACTGGAGACTTTCTCAATTTCTTCAGTTCAATTTCTTCAGTCTGTTTGTCTTCATCTTGTGTTATCCTGTGATTACGCTTTCTGTACTCTGTGCTTGTCTTCATTTCATCATGATGACTATGTCTGTATTCTGTTATGCTTACTTTTGAGTACTTATTCCGCTGCAAGTAGTTCTTCGCCAAGGAATTTCCTCACCGGCAAATTCCTCATTGAAGAATTCATAAAAATCGCCTATTCACCCCCCCTCTAGTCGATATAACGCACTTTCAACACCTTGGCCAAGAGAAGCTGAAATCCATGGCAGCCCTTACGATACTCATGACCCGCTTCTATGTGGGCGAGGACAGCTGGCTAGCTCGTAGCAACATCGTCTCAAGCAAGCCTGGGACTTCTGAACCAAGAGATAACAACGGCAAGCCCCGGCGCAGCAAACACAAGCGTCGAAATAATGGCGCCAACCCCGAAGACACGAACGTCAATGCTGGATTCAGCGTCTCTAATTCCGGTCAAAGGAAGAAACAATTCAAAAGAAACAACCTGGGCACGTCCAGTATGGACCGTATACTCGACCGTCCATGCCAAATTCACGGCACCCTAGGAACACCAGCCAATTATACCAACAGAGAATGCTGGGTCTTCAAACAAGCCAACAGGTCAGGAGCCGAAAACAAGGAGAAGGGGTCGCAAAGCAATGACGGCGACGAGGAGCCCTAGCCATCGAACACATGAGGGCAAAAGAAGTCTCCCCCGCAAATCAAAACGGTGAACATGATAAATGCCACCCACATTGCCAGGCAGGAGCAGAGGCGCACACTTAGGATGTCAATGTAATGGAGCCAATCACCCCAAAATATAACCCATGGTCGTCTGGCCCGATCACCTTTGACCGCAAGGATTGTCCGGCCAATACCCGCCAGGACGGCTCAACCGCACTAATCCTTGACCCGATAAGTGACGGATTCCACCTCACATGAGTCCTTATGGACGGAGGCAGCAGTCTGAACCTGCTTTATCAGGATACAGTGTGCAAGATGGGAATCGATCCTTCAAAGATCAAACCCACTAAAACCACCTTCAAAGGTGTTATACCAGGCGTAGAGGCCCGCTGTACAAGCTCCATCGCTCTAGAGGTAGTCTTCGGACCCCCCGGATAATTACCGTATCGAAGAGTTAATCTTTGATATCGTCCCTTTTTGCAGCTGCCATCATGAACTTCTCGGACGAACCGCGTTCGCTCAATTCAACGTGGTGCCATATTACGCTTATCTTAAGCTCAAGATGCCCTGTCCGCGCGGTGTCATAACAATTAATGCCAAGTTCCCGCACACCGTCGAAAGAGTCCGAGCTACTGTGCGGCAGGATAGCCCAGCTCATCAAGAGCTCAATTAAACACTCTGGCGGCAGGCGGAGGCAAAGCTAGGTTAGGCCACACAATGCGGCTTAACCCCTCTGTGGCACACAAACATTTTTTGCATTTTCCTTGCAGGACCACTTTTGTGTAGGCCATCACCGGTGACATGGCAACCAGACCCATGAGGGGACGAATATACCAAGAAGGGAAACAACTCGAATGCGCAAGGGAATCCTTAGATATCCCCTCGATGACCATCCGATAATAACCTGGATCCGCACACAGCGTCCCCCACCTGGTCTCAGCAGGTTCTGAAGTCATATTTCTTTTTATCGCACTACTTGTACTCGTACGCCTCGACGTATTATTCAATTACAACATGTGTCTTTATATGACGCTTACTTGCTGTTCTTTCTTATTGATATTCTTTGTCAAATGGCACCCGTACACTATGATACGCCTTAATATGTCAGGGGCTTCGTGGTACCCATAATACGGCAATAAAGTCCGAATACCTTCACGATCGTTCGACACCCCGAACTTATAGCATTATATGCATCGGCTCCGAATCATGTCTTGGGTCAATAGTTGGGTTGCCCGGCTCCTGTGCTTGCTACCCTACGTTCCGCTATATCGGCTCGGGTAGTAAAGGGAGAACTACTGCGATTTTATCCCGGTTCTTCCGGACAAGCGCCTCAGTAGAGAAAGCCGAAAACTGACTGTCATGGTACGGCGAGATCTGGTCAGCTGTTCGAGAGGTTACAATATCTTTAAGGATTTCTTCCGCATTATGTGCGCTAACTAATGCAGCGTGCGATGGATCGGCTTTTAACGATCAGGTGCTTATAGAGCCCCTAGTGCGGTCTAAGTGAGAGTTCTTAAGTAATATGATTAATTGAACTGAAATTTATCATGAACTTAGTCCTGGTAGTATTTTGCAAATTATGTTGTAGATCAATAGCTTGCGTTGTTGCTTTCATATGTTTATTTTGATATGTTCCTAGAGAAAATTGTGTTGAAAGATGTTAGTAGCATTGATGCGGATTGGATCCGTGATCTGAGGTTTATCCTCATTGCTGCACAGAAGAATTATGTCCTTAATGCACCGCTAGGTGACAGACCTATTGCAGGAGCAGACGCAGACGTTATGAACGTTTGGCTAGCTCAATATGATGACTACTTGATAGTTTAGTGCACCATGCTTAACGGCTTAGAATCGGGACTTCAAAGATGTTTTGAACGTCATGGACCATATGAGATGTTCCAGGAGTTGAAGTTAATATTTCCAGCAAATACCCGAGTTGAGAGATATGAAGTCTCCAACAAGTTCTATAGCTAAAAGATGGAGGAGAATCGCTCAACTAGTGAGCATGTGCTCAGATTGTCTGGGTACTTCAACCGCTTGAATCAAGTGGGAGTTAATCTTCCAGATAAGATAGTGATTGACAGAATTCTCTAGTCACCATCACTAAGTTACTAGAACTTCGGGATGAACTATAGTTTGCAAGGGATGACGAAAATGATTCCCAAGATCTTCGTGATGTTGAAATCGACGAAGGTAGAAATCAAGAAAGAGCATCAAGTGTTGATGGTTGACAAGATCACTATTTTCAAGAAAAGGGCAAAGGGAAAGAAAGGGAACTTCAAGTAGAATGACAAGCAAGTTGTCGCTCCCACGAAGAAGCCCAAAGCTGGACCAAAGCCTGAAACTGAGTGATTATACTGCAAAGGAAATGATCACTAGAAGCGGAAATGCCCTGAATATTTGGTGGATAAGAAGGATGGCAAAGTAAACAAGGGTATATTTGATATACATGTTATTGATGTGTACTTTAACTAGTGTTTATAGTAGCCCCTGAGTATTTGATACTTGTTCGGTTGCTAAATATTAGTAACTCGAAACAGGAGTTACAGAATAAACAGAGACTAGTTGAAGGGGAAGTGACGATGAGTGTTGAAAGTGGTTCCAAGATTGATATGATCATCATCACACACTCCCTATGCTTTCGGGAATAGTGTTAAACCTAAATAAATGTTATTTGGCGTTTTGCATTGAGCATGAATATGATTTGATCATGTTTATTGCGATACGGTTATTCATTTAAAGACAAAGAATAATTGTTGTTCTGTTCACATGAATAAAACCTTCTATGGTCATACACCCAATGAAAATGGTTTGTTGGATCTCGATCGTGTGATACACATATTCATAATATTGAAGCCAAAAGATGTAAAGTTAATAATGATAGTGCAACTTATTTGTGGCACTACCGTTTAGGTCATATTGGTGTAAAGCGCATGAAGAAACTCCATGCTGATGGGCTTTTGGAATCACTTGATTATGAATCACTTGATGCTTGCGAACCATGCCTCATGGGTAAGATGACTAACACTCCGTTCTCCGGAACAATGGAGCGAGCAACAGATTTGTTGGAAATAATACATACTAATGTATGAGATCCAATGAGTGTTGATGCTCGTGGCAAGTATCGTTATTTTCTGACCTTCACAGATGATTTGAGCAGATATGGGTATATCTACTTAATGAAGCACAAGTCTGAAACATTTGAAAAGTTCAAAGAATTTCAGAGTGAAGCGGAGAATCATCGTAACAAGAAAATAAAGTTTCTGTGATTTGATTACAGAGACAAATATTTGAGTTACGAGTTTGGTCTTCAATTAAAACAATGTGGAATAGTTTCACAAACTCATGCCACCTGGAACACCACAATGTAATGGTGTGTCTGAATGTCGTAATCGTACTTTACTAGATATGGTGCGATCTATGATGTCTCTTATCAGTTTACCACTATCGTTTTGGGGTTATGCATTAGAGACAGCTGCATTCACGTTTAATAGGGCACCATCTAAATCCGTTGAGACGACACCGTATGAACTATGGTTTAGCAGTAAACCTAAGCTGTCGTTTCTTAAAGTTTGGAGTTGCGATGCTTATATGAAAAAGTTTTTTAACCTGATAATCTCGAACCCAAATCGGAGAAGTGCGTCTTCATAGAATACCCAAAGGAAACTGTTGGGTACTCCTTCTATCACAGATCCAAAGACAAAAATCTTTGTTGCTAAGAATGGATCCTTTCTAGAGAAGGAGTTTCTCTCGAAAGAAGTGAGTGGGAGTAAAGTAGAACTTGATGAGGTAATTGTACCTTCTCCCAAATTGGAAAGTAGTTCATCATAGAAATCAGTTCCAGTGATGCCTACACCGATTAGTGAGGAAGTTAATGATGATGATCATGAAGCTTCAGATCAAGTTACTACCGAACCTCGTAGGTCTTCCAGAATAAGATCCGCACCAAAGTGGTACGGTAATCCCATTCTAGAAGTCATGTTACTAGACCATGATGAACCTATGAACTATGAGGAAGCGATGATGAGCCCAGATTCCGCAAAATGGCTTGAGGCCATGAAATCTGAGATATGATCCATGTATGAGACCAAAGTATGGACTTTGATTGACTTGCTCGATGATCAGCAAGCCATGTTAAATAAATGGATCTTCAAGAGGAAGACGGACACTGATAGTAGTGTTACTATCTACAAAGCTCGACTTGTCACAAAAAGGTTTTCGACAAAGTTCAAAGGTGTTGACTACAATGAGATTTTCTCAACTGTAGCGATGCTTAAGTCTGTCTGAGTCATGTTAGCAATTGTCACATGTTATGAAATCTGGCAAATGGATGTCAGAACTACATTCTTTAATGGATTTATTAAAGAAGAGTTGTATATGATGCAACCAGAAGGTTTTGTTAATCCTAAAGGTACTAACAAAATGTGCAAGCTCCAACGATCCATCAATGGACTGGTGCAAGCATCTCGGAGTAGGAATATATGCTTTGATGAGTTGATCAAAGCATATGGTTTTATACAGACTTTTGGAAAGGCCTGTATTTACAAGAAAGTGAGTGGGAGCTCTGTAGCATTTCTGATATTATATGTGCAAGACATATTGTTGATTGGAAATGATATAGAATTTCTGGATAGCATAAAAGGATACTTGAATAAAAGGTTTTTCAATGAAAGACCTCGGTGAAGCTGCTTACATATTGAGCATCAAGATCTATTGAGATAGATCAAGATGCTTGATAAGTTTTTCAATAAGTACATACCTTGTCAAGATTTTGAAATAGTTCAAAATGGAATAGTCAAAGAAAGAGTTCTTGCCTGTGTTGCAAAGGTGTGAAATTGAGTAAGACTCAAGACCCGACCACGGCAGAAAATAGAAAGAGAATGAAAGTCATTCCCTATGCATCAGTCATAGGTTCTATAAAAGTATGCCATGCTATGGACCAGACCTATTGTATACTCTGCCCTGGTTTGGCAAGGGAGTACAATAGTGATCTAGGAGTAGATCACTGGACATTGGTCAAAATTATCCTTAGTAGAATAAGGATATGTTTCTTGATTATGGAGGTGATAAAAGAGTTCGTCATAAAGAGTTACATCGATGCAAGCTTTTACACCAATCCAGATGACTCTAAGTCTCAATCTGGATACATATTGAAAGTGGGAGCAATTAGCTAGAGTAGCTCCATGCAAAGCATTGTAGACATAGAATATTTGCAAAATACATACGACTCTGTAATATGACAGACCCGTTGACTAAACTTCTCTCACGAGCAAAACATGATCATACCTTAGTACTCTTTGGGTGTTAATCACATAGCGATGTGAACTAGATTAATGACTCTAGTAAACCCTTTGGGTGTTGATCACATAACGATGTGAACTATGGGTATTAATCACATACAGATGTGAATATTGGTGTTAACTCACATGATGATGTGAACTAGATTATTGACTCTAGTGCAAGTGGGAGACTGAAGGAAATATGCCCTAGAGGCAATAATAAAGTTATTATTTATTTCCTTATTTCATGATCAATGTTTATTATTCATGCTAGAATTGTATTAACCGGAAACATGATACATGTGTGAATACATAGACAAACATATAGTCACTAGTATGCCTCTACTTGACTAGCTCATTAATCAAAGACGGTTATGTTTCCTAACCATAGACATGTGTTGTCATTTGATTAATGGGATCACATCATTAGGAGATGATGTGATTGACATGACCCATTCCGTTAGCCTAGCACTTGATCGTTTAGTATATTGCTATTGCTTTCTTCATGACTTATACATGTTCCTGTAACTATGAGATTATGCAACTCCCGTTTACCGGAGGAACACTTTGGGTGCTACCAAACGTCACAACATAACTGGGTGATTATAAAGGAGTACTACAGGTGTCTCCAAAGGTACATGTTGGGTTAGCGTATTTCGAGATTAAGTTTTGTCACTCCGATTGTCGGAGAGGTATCTCTGGGCCCTCTCGGTAATGCACATCACTATAAGCCTTGCAAGCAATGTAGCTAATGAGTTAGTTACGGAATGATGCATTACATAACGAGTAAAGAGACTTGCTGGTAACGAGATTGAACTAGGTATTAGATACCGACGATCGAATCTCGGGCAAGTAACATACCGATGACAAAGGGAACAAAGTATGTTGTTATGCGGTTTGACCGATAAAGATCTTCGTAGAATATGTAGGAGCCAATATGGGCATCCAGGTTCCGCTATTGGTTATTGACCAAGAATAGTTCTAGGTCATGTCTATATAGTTCTCGAACCCGTAGGGTCCGCACGCTTAAGGTTTCGATGACAGTTATATTATGAGTTTATGACTTTTGATGTACCGAAGGAGTTCGGAGTCCTGGATGAGATCGGGGACATGACGAGGCGTCTCGAAATGGCCGAGACGCAAAGATCGATATATTGGACGACTATATTCGGAGTTCGGAAAGGTTCCGAGTGATTTGAGAATTTTTCGGAGTACCGGAGAGTTACGGGAATTCGCCGGGGAGTATATGGGCCTTATTGGGCCATACGGGAATAGAGGAGAGAGGCCAAAAGGAAGGAGGCCTGCGCCCCCCCTCTGGTCCGAATTGGACAAGGGGCGCAGCCCCCCTTTCCTTCTTCCTCTCCCCCTCTTTCCCCTTCTCCTACTCCAACAAGGGAGGTGGAATCCTACTAGGACTAGGGAGTCCTAGTAGGACTCCACACTTGGCGCGCCCCCTCCTAGGGCCGGCCACCTCCCCCCTTGCTCCTTTATATACGGGGGCAGGGGGGCACCCCATGACACACGAGTTGATCTACGGATTGTTCCTTAGCCATGTGCGTGCCCCCCTCCACCATATTCCACCTTGGTCATATCGTCGCGGAGTTTAGGCGAAGCCCTGCGCCGGTAGAACATCATCATCGTCACCACGCCGTCGTGCCGACGAAACTCATCCCCGACGCTTTGTTGGATTGGAGCCCGGGGAACGTCATCGAGCTGAACGTGTGCTGAACACGGAGGTGCCGTACGCTTGGTGCTTGGATCGGTCGGATCGTGAAGACTTACGACTACATCAACCGCGTTGTCATAACGCTTCCGCTTACGGTCTACGAGGGTACGTGGACAACACTCTCCCCTCTCGTTGCTATGCCATCACCATGATCTTGCGTGTACGTAGGAATTTTTTGAAATTACTACGTTCCCCAACACCTACTTGCAAAAGCTTCAGAAGACTAGCTATGGCATCGACGACTTGGTCATGCAGGCATGAGGAATTTGCACGCGCTTGCGAAGAAGAAGCATGTCATTGGCATTGAGAATGTCAAATTCCTCAAGGATCACTTGTGTGGAGCCTGTGAAGCTGGAAAAATGACCAAGGCCAAGCATCCAGCAAAGACTATCATGACCACTACTCGTCCATTCGAATTGCTTCACATGGACCTCTTTGGTCCTAATCATTACTCATCAGTCACTAATGATGCATCTCTATATGGCTATGTTATTGTTGATGATTACTCTCGTTACACATGGGTACACATTGCCACTTACAAACATGAAGTGCAGGAAGTCTTCAAACGATTCTCCTCGAGGGCTTCAACTAACTTCGGTGTGAAGATCAAGCACATCAGGAGTGACAATGGAACTGAGTTCAAGAATTCTGGTCTTGATGACTATCTTGTTGAACTTGGTATTACTCATGAGTTATCTGCTCCTTATACTCCTCAGCAAAATGGCGTCGTGGAGCGCAAGAATAGAACTCTTGTTGAGATGGCTCACACTATGCTTGATGAATACAAAACGCCTCATCGTTTTTGGATTGATGCAATTGATACCGCGTGCCACACCATCAACAGAGTATATCTTCACAAATTCTTCAAGAAGACTGCCTATGAACTCCTCACTGACAAGAAACCCAATGTGAGTTATTTCAAAGTCTTCAGTGCTAAATGTTGGATTAGAGATCCTCATCACAATGCTAAATTTGCACCGAAAGCACATGAAGGTTTTATGCTTGGTTATGGAAAGGACTCGCACACCTACAAAGTCTTCAACAATGCTCTTCACAAGGTTGTTGAAACTGTAGATGTGTGGTTCGATGAAACTAATGGCTCACAAAGAGAGCACCTACCTTCTATGATAGATGAACCAGAACCTAAGGATTCTATCAAGTTCAAGGCGACTGAGGATGTCATTCCTAATGAAGAATCTGCTGAAGAATTCATTCCAGAACGCGAAGAACGTCGAGCTAATGCACCTGAAGACAATGCTGAAGAAAATGCTGATCAAGTTCCTCGACGACAACCAGCTCATCCACGCGTTGCAAAAGAAGTGCAAGTTGATAAGATCATCGATGACATTGAAGCACCAGGTCCTCTCACACGCTCAAAAGCTTCACATTTATCTAACTTTTGTGGGCACTATGCTTTTGTCTCCATCACAGAGCCCACTAAGGTAGATGAAGCATTTCTGGAGCCTGAGTGGATTCAGGCCAGGCAAGAAGAATTACATCAGTTCGAGCTCAACAATGTCTGGGAACTGGTCAAACGTCCAGATCCTTGCAAGCATAATATCATTGGCACAAAGTGGATCTACTGCAACAAGCAAGATGAAAATGGCCTTTTGGTGAGGAATAAGGCATGACTTGTAGCTCAAGGCTACACACAGGTTGAAGGAATTGATTTCGATGAAACTTTTGCACCTGTTGCTAGACTTGAGGCTATTTGCATATTACTTGCTTATGCTAACCATCATAATATCACTTTATATCAAATGGATGTGAAAAGTGCATTCCTCAATGGTAAGCTTGAGGAAGAAGTATATGTTGCTCAACCCCCAGGTTTTGAAGATCCAAAGAATCCTGACAAAGTCTTCAGACTCAACAAGGCCCTCTATGGCCTCAAGCAGGCCCCTCGGGCATGGTATGATACTTTGAAGGAATTCTTCGTGAAGAATGGCTTCACACCCGGTTCACTCGACCCTACTCTCTTTACTAAATCTTATGATGGTGAACTGTTTGTGTGCCAAATATATGTTGATGATATTATCTTTGGTTGTACTGACCAACGTTATAGTGATGAATTTTCCTATATGATGAGTGAAGAATATCAAATGTCTATGATGGGAGAGTTGAAATTCTTCTTAGGTCTTCAAATTCGTCAACAACACAATGGCATATTCATATCTCAGGAGAAATACCTCAAGGATGTTCTGAGGAAATTCAGCATGCAAGATTGCAAAGGCGTCAAAATTCCTATGCCCAAAAATGGCCATCTATGCACTGATGAAAATGGTATTGATTTCGATCACAAGGTATACTGCTCCATGATTGGTTCTTTATTGTACTTCTGTGCATCTAGGCCAGATATAATGCTTAGTGTTTGCATGTGTGCCCGATTTCAAGATACACCGAAGGAATCACACCATAAGGCTGTGAAGCATATTCTTTGATATCTAGCTCACACACCAACACTAGGATTATGGTACCCCAAGGGCTCTACTTTTGATCTCATTGGATATTCTGACTCTGACTATGCTGGTGATCGTGTGGACCGCAAGTCAACATCTGGTACTTGTCATTTCCTTGGACGATCTTTGGTCTGTTGGTCCTCGAAGAAACAGAACTGCGTATCACTGTCTACTACGGAAGCTGAGTACATTGCTGCTGGTTCTTGCTGTGCTCAATTGCTGTGGATGAAGCAAACTCTCAACGACTACGGCATCAAGGTGAAGAATGTGCCTCTCTACTGTGACAATGAGAGTGCCATCAATATTGCTCACAACCCAGTTCATCACTCGAAGACAAAGCACATTCAGATTCGTCATCATTTTCTTTGTTATCATGTGTTGAAGGGCGACATCTCCATCGAACACGTGAAGACTGAAGAACAGCTAGCCGATATTTTCACAAAGCCCTTGGATGATAAGAGATTTAGCAAGTTGCGGTGTGAGCTAAATATCTTAGAGTCTTCGAATGTTCTTTGAAAGGGACACTCATCCTAACACTTATGCAAAATTGATGACTTAGATGTGCAACACATGAAGAAACGGTTTTCTTCAATCAATGAAGAATAACACTCTAAGTGTGAAAAATTAATGAAGAATTTGATTCTCAGAACCCTACGACAATTGTACGCGGTGTCTGAAATCATCATTCTTATACGGTGGGTCACGCCACCACCAAAGTTGAAAATCTTCATTTTTTTGAAATTCCTCAGTTTTGAAATTCTTCAGTTTTTTTAAATTCTTCAACTTTGCATAATCTTCACTGTTTCCGTCATTTTTCTTCATTGTCTATAAATATATATATGGGTTTACGTCCTCTACAACATTCACTTATGGCTATTTCTTCAAGTTGCGTTTTCTGCTAAGTGAATGTGATTGTACCCTTTCCCCTCTATGCTATACTCAACCCAATCTATTCACAAATTCTTCATGTGCGTTCTATTTGAAACTCGTTCAAAATCTTCACTGTGTCCTTGTCAGCTGAAGAAATTGTGAACGGAACTTTTAACTTATCTTATCCAAATTTTCAGCTTTGCCGCTCAAACCGTTCCATATCACATGATAGACTTATCAATTCACCCACGATCTAACACGATCTCCACTTTTCAGTACGTGGGTGACACATGTCATGCGAATGAGAAAGGTCAGGGGCACGTTCATCCTAAATCTTCGGGCGAACAATTTTTCACTGCGACTATAAATACCCGCTCACCCCTTCCTCACTTCCTTTACTCCGCTCGGCCGCTCTCTCTCACTCGAGCTTCTCAAACCCTAGCGCCGCCGCTACTCCATCGTCGCTGGTGAGGAAGAGCTTCACTGTCTCGACCTCATCGCCGTCGTACTCGCGCCGACCGCGGAAATCTTCACTCTGCCGCCGCCTAGCTGTCTTCCTCTGCCGAGTTAGGGCGTGGAAGATCTGAACTCACGAGCTTCAAATCTACATTTCTCAGTTCGTCGTGTTCTTCATCAAGGGTAATTAAAAGTTACTTTTACTGCCCTCTTTGATTCAAATTTTCACTACAAAATCTTCCAAGGTGTTTTATTCTTCAAATCCTCACACACAAAACACCTCACTAGTCATCTGTTCTTGATTCGTTTCTATAAGCATCATTTTTCTTCAAGATTCCTCAATTGTGTGGATCCTCGATCTATACAACTCTGGAACCTAAGACAAAGAACGCTTAGTGAAATTCTTCAAGGCTCATCTGGTGAAATTCCTCAAACTTGTTCTTTTTGAAAAACTTTCTGAGAACGCATATGACCTCTCCAAATTCCTCGCAAATATACTCTGTTCATAGGTACTCATGTCCGCTGCTGAATCACTAGGTTCTCATCAACTTAACTCATTTGCAGCGTTCCTCGAAGAAAAGTTGCATACTTCTTCAGAGGATTCGATTGTTCAAATTCCTCAACTGAAGAATATGGCAGATGGTAAGAAGCCACAGAAAGGAGGAAAGAGGCCTGAGGTCATGACTGTGTTTGAAATATCTAAGGACATCTATGCTGACTATTGCACACCTGATGAGGCCAAGTTCGGAAAGGAGAACAAAAATCCGCGCAAGGTGCGCATACAGAGGATTGAAAGGAGATGGGCAAGAGAATGGAGGGAGTACAGGTATGTTACTCCAAAGTATATGAAGAAATTCGCACTAAATCCTCCATGCCCAAGAGCTCCATTGGCACCTGGCCAAGAAGCTGACCCCAGCAGCATCAAGCGTGGTGAGGATTTTCCTGAAGAATGGGCCAAACGCCAAGCCAAGTTGGCGAGACAAGCCAAAGAAGCAGTGAGGAAATTCAGTGAAGACTCTGCTACTGATGCTGCCACTAAGGCCTCTGTCAAGCCTAGAAAATCAATGGCAAAGAAGCCCGCTCACAAGCCAAGTGCTTCACCAACTGTGCCCTCACGGCCAAGTTCCTCAACAATGCCCTCACAGCCAGATTCTTCAAAGCCCTCACGGCCAGTTCCTCATGCTGCTCCTGCTCCTCCAAAATCCTCAGTTCCTCCCCCAAAGTCCTCAGCTGCTCCGGCAAAGTCCTCAGCACCTGTACATCTGGCCACGTGCCAAAGGATTGCAGGCATCACTATTGCCTCTGGTGTCTCAGCGAGTTCCTCGGCCGCACCAAACTCTTCATCAGGCCCCACTCTGCTGAAGACAAAGGCAACGGCTGGTCGAGGTCCTCGGCCAAGTCCGAAGAAGAAACAGGTTGCCTTCCAAGTGCCATCTGACGATGAAGCTGATGATGATGAACATGCAGAAATCATCAGAGACAGACAAGAAAGGGCCGCTAGAGCCAAAGGCACACATGTGCCACTGCTTTTGGATCCAAGGGCGATCCTCGATTACATTGATCTCTGGCACAAGGATCCAGACACCCCTATGCCTGATTTTCATTTGACTCCTGGCCAAAGTCACATGCTGATCCATTTCATCACTGAAGAGAAATGGAAATTTGAGAAGGCTAGGCAGGTCAAGAAGGCTCAGTACAAGAAGGAAAATTTTCTGAAGAATAACATTCTCTCTATGACCACTGACAATCTTGTGAAGATCCAAGATGAAATCAAAGTCCTCAACGATGATTTCAATGCTTATTATGTTGATTGGCAAGGAGCCAAAGTCAGGTTTGTGAAACTGACTAAGAAATTCACAAATGTTGCAGCCCCATCGCAACAAGAAGTTCCTCAAGCTAAAGCCTCTGCTTAGCCAACTGAAGAACATGCCAGCACCGCTGATGACTTTCAGCCTGCTGAAGAAAATGCTAGTTCCAGGGCTGATGACTCCATTCCAGCCGCTGAAGAAATTGCCAGGGCATCCACTAGTGGTGTGCCTGAAGAAACTGAAGAAGTCAGGGCAACTGCATCAGTTGCGCCTGAGGAAATTCAAACAGATTCCTCAGCTCCTCCCGCGCCTACACCAACTCCTATCCTTCCATCTGCATCAGATGTGAAGAAGACCAAGGCTACAGAGTGAGCTGCAGTGAAGAAAAGGAAAGCATCAGCTACTTCAGAATCGTCAGCTCCAAAGAAGATGAAGCCTATGACAAGCTCGTTTGAAAATCCGATTGATGCTGTTCCCATTTCCACCATGCCATCAAAGGACCTTGTTCCTTTTGGTGAAGAATATGTGATCCCTAGCGGATCTGATGAAGAAAATCATTCTGCTGCTTCGTCAGAGCAGATTGATGAAGAAATTGAAGTTGATGCGATCCATTCAATGCCTGTGTTTCCTCGCCAATGCCTCAGTTCATAGCTGAAGAGGCTGACATTGAAGAAATTGAAGATGAAGACGTGGATATTGGATGCACTATGCCTGTGATGAATGATGACTTTTGGGAAAGTCGGCATCCCAATTCTACACTCTTCACCCCAATACAACAAATACCTCAATCCCCTGCACCAACCGTTTAGCTGGGCTCTGAAGAAACTCATCCCACCTCGTCTGTGCATGAAGAAATACCAGCCACTAGTGCTGAAGAACCTGCTGCTGCTGATCTTTTGAACACGCAGATAGCAAATGAAGAGGAACCAGAAAATCCTCAGCCTGACGAACCTGAGATTGCGATTCCTGAGGTAGTGATGCAACTCACTAACACTCCTCTGCCAAAGCCAACGGATCCATTCTCACACAGGCAAAAGTTCAAGGCTGAAGATTTCTTTAGCGAGCATGTTTTCTTCACTGATTACAACCCTTATGATTCTGCTCGCATAAGGAAGAGGCGTTTCTGGACTGCTAGTCAAGCCAATTCCTATTCCTCGGTGCTATTCAACAAAGGCAAAGTCTTCGATCATGCACACATTCCTCACGTGGACATGTAATCTCTGCCGGGCTTCGAGCCAGTCCTCAATGTTCTTCACGATGCTGGATTGCTGAATTTCTGCACTGACATCTGTGATTGGAATGAAGAACTCATTCTTCAATTCTATGCGACGCTGCACATCACAGGAAATTCTGAAGATGTGAACTCATGGGTGCTGGACTGGATGTGAGAAAATACTCACTACAAGGCACCAGCAACTGAATTGCTTCGTGCCCTCCCACTCAGTCCTCCCCTTGAAGGTGCTCGTTGCATCTACAACGAACCTGAGCTTACAAATCATTACATGCAAGTGCTGATGAAGCCTTTGAAGCCAGGGCAGGCCCCTCGAACCAAATTCCTCATCAAGGAATTACTGTATGTGCCACGGACTGTCTATCGCATTCTGACGAAGACAATGAGTCCTATCAAAGGCCACGACTCAAATGATGAAGAAGTCGTTGGCATCATGAAGAATATGCTTTTCAATATCATTCATGGTGTTCCCGTCAACTTCCATGATTTCTTCATGAGAACTCTGGTGAATATTGCTATGTCACCATTTGAGCTGAAGCCTTATGCACCATGGATTATGAGGTTCATCAGGATAAGGTCTTCACTCAATTACAAGGCTGATACTCTGAACCACGGCAGCTTCTTGCCTCCAATTGAAGTCCTCAAACGGACATTTTCCTCAGCCGATGACAAAGGCAAGGCAACTGCTGTGATAGATGAAGGCATTCGTCCATTGGATGGTCAATTTCGCAAGGCTGCATCCTACTCCACCAATGATGACTCTGCCACACATGACTCTGCCGCCAACAACTCTGCCAAGCTAAATCCTCAAACCACAACACCCAGGGTGATGACTGATCGTGGGTTACTCCTCAGTCTTCATCAGAAAGTTGATCGCAATCATAAATGGGTCAAGCGTCAGTTTGGTTCAATTCTTCACAACATGACCTCAACACACAATGCAGTGAAGAAAAACCACTACTACCTCCATGAAACCTTCAACCGTACCTGGGCTGTTCTATCTCATGTCTACAGCGCAGAAGATCTGAAGAAAATGGGTCTCAAGGAAGAATTTGTCTGGTCTGCACCTCCACCGAAGAAATTCCAGAAGGTCGAGGTTCCTTCCTTGGTGGCCAGCTCCTATTCTTCATCGCGCGACACTGATGAAAATGAAGACTTGGACGACACTACGGCAGGCCCTACTATGACAACCGACCCCAACAACGCTGACGCTCCTCCATCAACTTGATATTCTTCAGGGGTGTTAGTCCTCAGTTTCGATCCTTTTGGTCATTCGATGACAAAGGGGGAGAAATTTGAGTTAGTCTTCAAGCGGTCTATTATATGGGTGTTTTTTTGTTAAGTTACAACTCTCGCTCTTCTGAAACTTTTATTGGATCGAGTTGTAATCTTAAACCCGATGGTGCTCTAATACTTTTGATGTGTTCCTCTGCATGCTTATTCTTCGTTATATGTCAATACACGCATGCTGAATTACATCAGTCACCATATTTCATCATGCATTTCAAATTCTTCATATTATATGTAGAATGCGTGTATGAATTACAAGATATAGGGGGAGATCTCCATGATTCAACTCTTCAAATGTGCATTGCCTCAAAAGCAAATTCCTCGCTATGCACATCTTCAGGGGGAGTTCTTCTATATCTTGCAATCAAATTCCTCAATATCAGTACTTACACTTCATATGTTTATTCCCGTTGAAAACTTAACCTATATTGTCATCAATCACCAAAAAGGGGGAGATTGTAAGTGCATCTAGTGCCCCTTAGTGATTTTGGTGTATTGAAGACTTATAGGCTAAGGGACTAATGTGTTTATGAGTGTACACAGGTCTATAAGTCTATGAGGAGTTTGATATTTACAGAGAAAGTCGACCCCTAAAAATGAAGTTCTTCGACTGAAGACTTTGATATTCTGAAGACTTTCTGAAGACTTTGAAAGTGAAGAAATTGGTGTGACCTTGAAGACTTGGTATTCATTTGAGGAACATGAAGCGCGAAGACTTTTGTTTTCGTTGTTTCGTTTTCTCTTTCTTGAGTCATAGGAAACACCGTACTGTTAAAGGGGGTCGAGGAAATACTAAGGAAAAATTTCCATGTGATGCTCAACTCAAAATCCTACACCTACCAATCCCTTTGAGTGAAGCCTTTGGAATTCTCATACAGTTCAGTCAATTTCTTCAGTGACAGAGACGAAGTTCTTCTGGTCGCTGAGGAATTTGTTCTGACTGAGGAGTTAGGAATTCGCTAGTGCGGATTGCCTACATAGTGAGGAACATGATAGCCCTGAGGAATTTGAGAGTCAAATTTCCGAATGTTGATGTGCTGCGCGCCAGCTGTCCCAAAATATCTTATCCACCTAACGGTCATATCATTGAAGGGCATTTATGTCTTATCATGTCGGGCTGCTCCCTAGGCTATAAATAGCCGCCCCCCTGCAACCACTAGTTGGTTGGATGCTCCGAGAGAAACTGACACTTGTCATTTGAGAGCATCCCATCCTCCGAGGACTTTGAGCGAAAATCATCGAGCGAGGAAAAACCCAAATCCAAACACCTACAAACCCAAAGTGATTGAGCATCACTGAAGAGATTGATCCTGCGTGGATCCGACGCTTGTTACCTTTGAAGACTGTGCTTCTTCCAGACGGTTAGGCGTCATGGTCTAGAGCATCCAAGAGGAATTATGGATCGCCGAGTGGCCGAGTCTGTGAAGGTTTGGAAGTCGCCTGAAGACTTACCACGAGTGATTGGATGAGGTCTGTGTGACCTTAGTTCAAGGAGAATACAGTGAGGACTTGGTGTCCTGAGCTGCGTGCTCAGCGACTGGGTGTCCGGGACTGTGTGTCCTTGAGTTTAAATACTCAGCCGCTCCAACCAGACATACAACTGAGATAGCAGCTGGAACTGGTCTACCAAATCATTGTCTTCATCAACCTTACTGGTTCTATTTCCTCAACTCTTTCATTTCCTCATTACTGTGTTGAGTGATTGTTCATATCTGTGTTTGAAGACTTTGACTGGAGACTTTCTCAATTTCTTCAGTTCAATTTCTTCAGTCTGTTTGTCTTCATCTTGTGTTATCCTGTGATTACGCTTTCTGTACTCTGTGCTTGTCTTCATTTCATCATGATGACTATGTCTGTATTCTGTTATGCTTACTTCTGAGTACTTATTCCACTGCAAGTAGTTCTTCGCCAAGGAATTTCCTCACCGGCAAATTCCTCATTGAAGAATTCATAAAAATCGCCTATTCACCCCCCCTCTAGTCGATATAACGCACTTTCAACACCTTGGCCAAGAGAAGCTGAAATCCATGGCAGCCCTTACGACACTCATGACCCGCTTCTATGTGGGCGAGGACAGCTCGCTAGCTCGTAGCAACATCATCTCAAGCAAGCCTGGGACTTCTGAACCAAGAGATAACAACGGCAAGCCCCGGCGCAGCAAACACAAGCGTCGAAATAATGGCGCCAACACCAAATACACGAACGTCAATGCTGGATTCAGCGGCTCTAATACCGGTCAAAGGAAGAAACAATTCAAAAGAAACAGCCTGGGCACATCCAGTATGGACCGTATACTCGACCGTCCATGCCAAATTCACGGCACCCCGGGAACACCAGCCAATTATACCAACAGAGAATGCTGGGTCTTCAAACAAGCCAGCAGGTCAGGAGCCGAAAACAAGGAGAAGGGGTCGCAAAGCAATGACGACGACGAGGAGCCCTGGCCACCGAACACATGAGGGTAAAAGAAGTCTCCCCCGCAAATCAAAATGGTGAACATGATAAATGCCACCCACATTGCCAGGCGGGAGCGGAGGCGCACACTTAGGGATGTCAATGTAATGGAGCCAATCGCCCCAAAATACAACCCATGGTCGTCTGGCCCGATCACCTTTGACCGCAAGGATCATCCGGCCAATACCCGCGAGGACGGCTCAACCGCACTAATCCTTGACCCGATAAGTGACGGATTCCACCTCACATGAGTGCTTATGGACGGAGGCAGCAGTCTGAACCTACTTTATCAGGATACAGTGTGCAAGATGGGAATCGATCCTTCAAAGATCAAACCCACTAAAACCACCTTCAAAGGTGTTATACCAGGCGTAGAGGCCCGCTGTACAGGCTCCATCGCTCTAGAGGTAGTCTTCGGACCCCCCGGATAATTACCGTATCGAAGAGTTAATCTTTGATATCGTCCCTTTTTGCAGCTGCCATCATGCACTGCTCGGACGAACCACGTTCGCTCAATTCAACACGGTGCCATAATACGCTTATCTTAAGCTCAAGATGCCCGGTCCGCGCGGTGTCATAAAAATTAATGCCAAGTTCCCGCACACCGTCGAAAGAGTCCGAGCTACTGTGCGGCAGGATAGCCCAGCTCATCAAGAGCTCAATTAAACACTCCGGCGGCAGGCGGAGGCAAAGCTAGGTTAGGCCACACAATGCGGCTTAACCCCTCTGTGGCACACAAACATTTTTTGCATTTTCCTTGCAGGACCACTTTTGTGTAGGCCATCACCGGTGACATGGCAACCAGACCCACGAGGGGACGAATATACCAAGAAGGGAAACAACTCAAATGCGCAAGGGAATCCTTAGATATTCCCCTCGATGACCATCCGATAATAACCTGGATCCGCACACAGCCTCCCCCACCTGGTCTCAGCAGGTTCTGAAGTCATATTTCTTTTTATCGCACTACTTGTACTCGTACGCCTCGACGTATTATTCAATTACAACATGTGGCTTTATATGACGCTTACTTGCTGTTCTTTCTTATTGATATTCTTTGTCAAATGGCACCCGTACACTACGATACGCCTTAATATGCCAGGGGCTTCGTGGTACCCATAATACGGCAATAAAGTCCGAATACCTTCACGATCGTTCGACACCCCGAACTTATAGCATTATATGCATCGGCTCCGAATCATGTCTTGGGTCAATAGTTGGGTTGCCTGGCTCCTGTGCTTGCTACCCTACGTTCCGCTATATCGGCTAGGGTAGTAAAGGGAGAACTACTGCGATTTTATCCCGGTTCTTCCGGACGAGCGCCTCAGTAGAGAAAGCCGAAAACTGACTGTCATGGTACGGCGAGAGCTGGTCAGCTGTTCGAGAGGTTACAATATCTTTAAGGATTTCTTCCGCATTATGTGTGCTAACTAATGCAGCGTGCGATGGATTGACTTTTAACGATCAGGTGCTTATAGAGCCCCTAGTGCGGTCTTCCTAACACCAGGGGCTGCGCCTACCTTTCTTTTGTCAAACTCCTATGGCTAAGTGAGGGTGATAAAGCCTTATAGTCTGATTGCCTGGTTCGTTGCGTTGAACACCTCCTTCAAGGACCCAAAACTGGGGTAAAGAGTGTTCAGGTTTATCCCGAACACCCCCGTACTTCTTACATGGGGGTAGAAGCCGACGACTAGCCAACTCTCAGGATTAATATATAAAACGGCTGCACAGGAGGTAAAACTTGCAAATAACAGGCACTATATACTAGAAATGACCTTGCTCAACATTACATAGGACAACTTGAATGTATTCATGGGAATATAATGTCCTTGCCGCATTGCTCCGCTACAAGGCGGGGTCCTTTCAGGACACTATCATAATATAACTCGGGCTTGCGGTGCTCCTTCCCCGCGGGCGGTCCCTCGGTCATCAGCTTTTCGGCATCCATCTTCGCCCAATGCACCTTCGCACGGGCGAAGGCCATTCGCGCACCTTCCATGCAGACCGACCGCTTGATGACTTCTAGTTGAGGGCAGGCACTTACAAGCCCCTTCACGAGCCCAAAGTAGCTGCTGGGAATCGACTCGGCAGGCCATAGCCGGATAATTAAATCCTTCATGGCTAGTCCGGCCGCCCTATGCAGTTCGATAAGCTGCTCTAGTTGATCGGCGAAGGGCACCGGATACTCTGGCGCCAAATACTGCGACCAGAAGAGCTTCTCCGCAGTGCTCCTTTCTTCGACTTGGTAGAATTTTGCGGCATCGGATATGCTGCATGGCAGTTCTGCAAACACCCCTGGAGAAATCCGAATTCAAATTAGTAACGTGATTTTCTCCCTTCAAATATTTGCTTTGCATAGAAAAAGCCTTACCCGCCGCGATCTCCCTCGCCTCCTGGATTTCCTGCAGGGCGCCTTGGGCTTCGCCCCGGGCATCGCGTGCGGCTTGACGAGCCTTGGTGAGTTCAGATTCTTTCTCTGTTAAACTCTGCTCCAAGGTCTCGCATTTCTTCGCAGCCTTTTGGAGCTCTTGCTCAGCTTCAATAACCCTGGCCTCGTGCTTCTCACGAAGAGCCTGCTCTGTGGCTTCCTTCTTCTCGGCCTCGGTCACCGCCTTCTTAAGAGCCTCGACTTCGGCCGTCGCCCCTAGAGCACATCATGAAAATTTTCATCATACTCAATTATTCACTCGCGCTGAATGCGAACAAGGTTTTTTGCATACCTTGGGTATCCTTCAACTGCTTTTTCACCTGGCCAAGTTCTTCTTCAGCCCGCTCCAGACTCGGCTTTAGTATGGAGACTTCCGCAATATGAGAGGCGGCAGTCGTTACAGACGCCTGTTTAAAAAGACAAAAGAGGGAGAGGTCCCACAAGGTAAGTCTCCTGCGAACATATATTTGATCCTCTGTCCGGTTCTTTCTTTCGAACACCAAACAGTGTATCAGGGGCTACTACCTATACTATAACACTCTTTGAAACCTCACAACATACCACAAGACCCCATTATAAGGCTGATGCAGGCTTCATTCAGCCGGCTTTTAGCGGACTGAATCTTCTCAATCACCGCACCCATAAGGGCACGATGTTCTTTAACGATGGAGGCGCTCTTCAGTGCTACTGATAAGGTATCCGGCACCTCGGGTTGGGCTGAGGTTGTCGGTGGGACAGATGCACCCCTTTCTATCAAGGGAGGTTGCCTGCCTAATTCTGGAGCCGCGTTGGTCTCCGAAACTGTTTCCGGTTGGGGGCCGAATTCAAGATAGTCCCCGCCGTCGGTGTCCATGGGAGCCTTTTCCCCCGTGTGTCCGGCCGCCGAGGTTTGACCCTCCGGTGCCGCCTTGACGGACTTCCCGTCCCCTCCTTGGCCTGGGTCCCCTCGGGACGATACCCCGGTGTCTTTCACGTGTTTAGGGGAGGGGCCGTCAGGGGTGTCCCGATGTCCATAGCATCCGAGCCCAGTGAATCCTTTGATGAGGATTGTTCGGCGCGGGACCTAGCTGGATTGCAAAAAAAGACATGACGCAGTGCTTTAAGCGCTATACGATGGTGAGTATGGATACACAAACGTGTCCGGGTCTTGTATACTCACAATTTAGCCAGGGGCTGGACCCTGGGATCCCCCTCCGGGCTGTTGTCGGCGGCGGTGGCGGATTCCTCTAGAAGGGAAACTTGTTGGAAATATGCCCTAGAGGCAATAATAAATAAGTTATTATTATTCTATTTCCTTGTTCATGATAATTTTTTAATATCCATACTATAATTGTATTGATAGGAAACTCAGATACATGTGTGGGTACATAGACAACACCATGTCCCTAGTAAGCCTCTAGTTGACTAGCTCATTGATCAATAGATGGTTATGGTTTCCTGACCATGGACATTGGATGTCGTTGATAACGGGATCACATCATTAGGAGAATGAAGTGATGGACAAGACCCAATCCTAAGCCTAGCACAAAGATCGTGTAGTTCGTATGCTAAAGCTTTTCTAATGTCAAGTATCAGTCCTTAGACCATGAGATTGTGCAACTCCCGGATACTGTAGGAATGCTTTGGGTGTACCAAACGTCACAACGTAACTGGGTGGCTATAGAGGTGCACTACAGGTATCTCCGAAAGTATCTGTTGGGTTGGTACGAATCGAGACTGGGATTTGTCACTCCGTGTGACGGAGAGGTATCTCTGGGCCCACTCGGTAAGACATCATCATAATGTGCACAATGTGATCAAGGAGTTGATCGCGGGATGATGTGTTACGGAACGAGTAAAGAGACTTGCCAGTAACGACGATCGAATCTCGGGCAAGTACTATACCGCTAGACAAAGGGAATTGTATATGGGATTGCTTGAATCCTTGACATCGTGGTTCATCCGATGAGATCATCGTGGAACATGTGGGAGCCAACATGGGTATCCAGATCCCGCTATTGGTTATTGGCCAGAGAGCTATCTCGGTCATGTCTGCATGATTCCCGAACCCGTAGGGTCTACAAACTTAAGGTTCGGTGACGCTAGAGTTGTTATGGGAATTAGTGTGCAGCTACCGAATGTTGTTCGGAGTCCCGGATGAGATCCCGAACATCACGAGGAGTTCCAGAATGGTCTGGAGGTAAAGATTTATATATGGGAAGTCCTATTTTGGCCACCGGAAAATGTTCGGGATTTTTCGGTATTGTACCGGGAAGGTTCTAGAAGGTTCCGGAGTGGGGCCCACCTGCATGGGGGGACCCACATGAACGTGGGTAGTGAGGGGCAAGGCCCCACACCCCTAGTCAAGGCGCACCAAGATCCCCCCTTAGAAGGAATAAGATCATATCCCGAAGGGATAAGATCAAGATCCCTAAAAAGTGGGGATAACAATCGGTGGGGAAGGAAATGATGAGATTTCTTTCCTCCCACCTTTGCCAACGCCCCAATGGACTTGGAGGGCAAGAAACCACCCCTCCACCCCTATATATAGTGGGGAGGCGCATGGGAGCTTCACCCTTGCCCCTGGCGCAGCCCTCTCCCTCCCCAACACCTCCTCCTCCTCCGTAGTGCTTGGCGAAGCCCTGCCAGAGAACTGCAAGCTCCACCACCACGCCGTCGTGCTGCCAGAGCTCTCCATCAACTTCTCCTCTCCCCTTGCTGGATCAAGAAGGAGGAGATTTCCCCGGGCTGTACGTGTGTTGAACACGGAGGTGCCGTCCGTTCGACACTAGGATCTCCGGTGATTTGGATCACGAAGAGTGCGACTCCTTCAACCCCGTTCTCTTGAACGCTTCCGCTTAGCGATCTACAAGGGTATGTAGATGCACTCCCCTCTCTCTCATTTCTAGTTTCTCCATAGATAGATCTTGGTGACTCATAGGAAAATTTTGAATTTCTGCTACGTTCCCCAACAATGGCATCATGAGCTAGGTCTATTGCATAGATTCTATGCACGAGTAGAAGACAAAGTAGTTGTGGGCGTTGATTTTGCTCAATATGCTTACCGTTAATAGTCCAATCTTGTTTCGACGATATTGTGGGATGAAGCGGCCCGGACCGACCTTACACGTACTCTTACGTGAGACAGGTTCCACCGACTGACATGCACTTGTTGCATAAGGTGGCTAGCGGGTGCCAGTCTCTCCCACTTTAGTCGGATCGGATTCGATGAAAAGGGTCCTTATGAAGGCCAAATAGCAATGGACATATCACATTGTGGTTTTGCGTAGGTAAGAAACGTTCTTGCTAGAAACCCATAGCAGCCACGTAAAACATGCAAACAACAATTAGACGACGTCTAACTTGTTTTTGCAGGGTATGCTATGTGATGTGATATGGCCAAAAAGGAATGTGATGAATGATATGTGATGTATGAGATTGATCATGTTCTTGTAATAGGAATCATGACTTGCATGTCGATGAGTATGACAACCGGCAGGAGCCATAGGAGTTGTCTTAATTTATTGTATGACCCGCGTGTCATTGAACAATGCCATGTAATTACTTTACTTTATTGCTAAACCGTTAGCCATAGTAGTAGAAGTAATAGTTGGCGAGACAACTTCATGGAGACATGATGATGGAGATCATGATGATGGAGATCATGGTGTCATGCCGGTGACGATGATGATCATGGAGCCCCGAAGATGGAGATTAAAAAGGAGCAAAATGATATTGGCCATATCATGTCACTTTTTGATTGCATGTGATATCATGTTTATGCATCTTATTTGCTTAGAACAAGGGTAGTAAATAAGATGATCCCTCATTAAAATTTCAAGAAAGTGTTCCCCCTAACTGTGCACCGTTGCAAAAGTTCGTTGTTTCGAAGCACCACGTGATGATCGGGTGTGATAGATTCTAACGTTCACATACAACGGGTGTAAGCCGGATTTACACACGCGAAACACTTAGGTTGACTTGACGAGACTAGCATGTACAGACATGGCCTCGGAACACAAGAGACCGAAAGGTCGAGCATGAGTCATATAGTAGATACGATCAACATGAAGATGTTCACCGATGATGACTAGTCCTTCTCACGTGATGATCGGACACGGCCTAGTTGACTCGGATCATGTAATCACTTAGATGACTAGAGGGATGTCTATCTGAGTGGGAGCTCATAAGATGAACTTAATTATCCTGAACATAGTCAAAAGATTCTTGCAAATTATGTCGTAGCTCGCGCTTTAGTTCTACTGTTTTAGATATGTTCCTAGAGAAAATTTAGTTGAAAGTTGATAGTAGCAATTATGCGGACTGGGTCCGTAAACTGAGGATTGTCCTTGCTGCTTCGTAGAAGGCTTATGTCCTTAATGCACCGCTCGGTGTGCTGAACCTCGAACGTTGTCTGTGGATGTTGCGAACATTTGACATACACGTTTTGATAACTATGTGATAGTTCAGTTAAACGGTTTAGAGTTGAGGCACCAAAGACGATTTCGAAACGTCGCGGAACATATGAGATGTTTCGAGGGCTGAAATTCAGATTTCAGGCTCGTGCCCACGTCAAGAGGTATAAGACCTCCAACGATTTTCTTAGCCTGCAAACTAAGGGAGAAAAACTCAATCATTGAGCATGTGCTCAGATTGTCTGAGTACAACAATCACTTCAATCAAGTGGGAGTTGATCTTCCAGATGAGATAGTGATGTTTCTCCAAAGTCATTGCCACCAAGCTACTAGAGCTTCGTGATGAACTATAACATATCAGGGATAGATATGATGATGCTTGAAGTATTCGCAATGTTTGACACCGCAAAAGTAGAAGTCAAGTAGGAGCATCAATTGTTGATGGTTAGTAAAACCACTAGTTTCAAGAAGGGCAAGGGCAAGAAGGGATACTTCATGAAATGGCAAAACAGTTGCTGCTCTAGTGAAAACCCAAGGTTGAACCCAAACCCGAGACTAAGTGCTTCTGTAATGAGAGGAACGGACACTAAATCAAAACCACCCTAGATACTTGGTAGATAAGAAGGCGGGCAAGGTCGATAGAAGTATATTAGATATACATTATGTTAATGTGTACTTTACTAGTACTCCTAGTAGCACAAGGGTATTAGATACCAGTTCGGTTGCTAAGTGTTAGTAACTCGAAATAAAAGCTACGGAATAAACAGAGACTAGCTAAAGGTGAGCTGACGATATGTGTTGGAAGTGTTTCCAAGGTTGATGTGATCAAGCATCACACGCTCCCTCTACCATCGAGATTGGTGTTAAACCTAAATAATTGTTATTTGGTGTTTGCGTTGAGCATAGACATGATTGGATTATGTCTATCGCAATATAGTCATTCATTTAAGGAGAATAATGGTTACTCTGTTTATTTGAATAATACCTTCAATGGTCTTGCACCTAATATGAATGGTTTATTGAATCTCGATCGTAGTGATACACATGTTCATGCCAAAAGATATAAAATAGTAATGATAGTACCACCTGCTTGTGGCACTGCCATGTAAGTCATATTGGTATAAAATGCATGAAGAAGCTCCATGTTGATGGATCTTTGGACTCACTCGTTTTTGAAAAGTTTAAGACATGCGAACCATGTCTATTAGTGTATATGCATGAAGAAACTCCATGCAAATGGACCGTTTGGACTCACTTGATTTTGAATCACTTGAGACATGCAAATCATACCACATGGGCAAGATGATTGAAAGCCTCGTTTTTCAGTAAAATGGAACAAGAAAGCAACTTTTTGGAAGTAATACATTTTGATGTATGCAGTCCAATGAGTGCTGAGGCATGTAGTGGATATCGTTATGTTCTTACTTCACAGATGATTTAAGTAGATACTGAGTATATTTACTTGATGAAACACAAGTCTGAATTATTGAATGGTTCAAGTAATTTCAGAGTGAAGTTGAAGATCATCATGACAAGAGGATAAAATGTCTATGATGTGGTCATTGAGATGAGTATCTGAGTTACGAGCTTTGGCACGCAATTAAGACATTGTGGAAATTGTTTCACAATTAATACCGCCTGGAACACCATAGTGTGATGGTGTGTCCGAACATCATAGTTGCACCTATTGGATGTGGTGCGTACCATGATGTCTCTTATCGAATTACCACTATCGTTCATGGGTTAGGCATTAGAGATAACCGCATTCACTTTAAATAGGGCACCACGTAATTCCGTTGAGATGACACCATGTGAACTATGGTTGAGAGAAACCTAAGCTGTCATTTCTTGAAAGTTTGGGGCTGCGACGCTTATGTGAAAAAAGTTTCATCCTGATAAGCTTGAACCCAAAGCGGATAAATACATCTTCATAGGACACCCAAAAACAGTTGGGTATACCTCCTAATTCAGACCCGGAAGCAAAAGATTGTTTCTAGAAACGGTTCCTTTCTCGAGGAAAAGTTTCTCTCGAAAGAATTGAGTGGGAGGATGGTGGAGACTTGATGAGGTTGTTGAACCATCACTTCAACTAGTGTGTAGCAGGGCATAGGAAGTTGTTCATGTGGCACCTACACTAATTGAAGTAGAAGCTTATGATAGTGATCATGAAACTTCGGATCAAGTCACTACCAAACCTCGTAGGTCGAAAAGGATGCGTACTGCTTCAGAGTGGTACGTAATCCTGTCTTGGAGGTCATGTTGCTAGACAACAATGAACCTACGAGCTATGGAGAAGCAATGGTGGGCCCGGATTCCGACAAATGGCTGGAGGCCATAAAATCCGAGAGAGGATCCATGTATGAAAACAAAGTGTAGACTTTGGCAGAACTACTTGATGGTCGTAAGGCTATTGGGTACAGATGGATTTTAAAAGAAAGACGGACAATGATGGTAAGTATCACCATTAAGAAAGCTCAAGTTGTTGTTAAGATGTTTTCTGACAAGTTCAAGGAGTTGACTACGGTGAGGCTTTCTCACTCGTAGCGATGCTAAGAGTCTGTTGGAATTGGATTAGCAGTTACTGCATTATTTATGAAATCTTGCAGATAGGATGTCAAAACATTGTTTCCTCGACAATTTTCTTGAGGAAAGGTTGTATGTGATACAACCAGAAGGTTTTGACAATCCTGAAAGACGCTAACAAGTATGCAAAGCTCCAGCAATCCTTCTAAGGACTGGAGTAAGCATCTCGGAGTTGGAATGTACGCTTTTATGAGATGATCAAAGATTTTGGGTTTATACAAAGTTTATGAGAAACTTGTATTTCCAAAGAAGTGAGTGGGAGCACTATAGAATTTCTGATGAGTATATGTTGTTGACATATTGTTGATCAGAAATGATGTAGAATTTCTGGAAAGCATATAGGGTTATTTGAAAAGTGTTTTTCAATAGAAAACCTGGATTAAGCTGCTTGAACATTGAGCATCAAGATCTATGAGGATAGATGAAAAACGCTAAATGGTACTTTCAAATGAGCACATACCTTGACATGATCTTGAAGGTGTTCAAGATGGATCAGTCAAAGAAGGAGTTCTTGCCTGATTTGTAAGGTGTGAAGTTAAGACGTAAAGCTCGACCACGGCTGAAGAGAAAGGAAGGACGAAGGTCGTCCCCTATGCTTCAGATGTAGGCTCTATAGTATGCTATGCTGTGTACCGCACCGGAAGTGTGCCTTTCCATGAGTCAGTCAAGGGGTACAAGAATGATCCAGGAATGGATCATTGGACAACGGTCAAAAATTGTCCTTGGAGTAAATAAGGACATGTTTCTCGATTATGGAGGTGATAAAGAGTTCGACATAAAGGGTTACGTCGATGCAAGCTTTAACACCTATCCGAATGACTCTGAGTAGCAAACCGGATACGTATAGTGGAGCAACCATTTGGAATAGCTCCAAGTGGAGCGTGGAAGCAGCATTTACAATATGAACTAGAGATTTGCGAAGTACATACGGATCTGAATGTTGTAGACCCATTGACTAAAACCTCTCTCACAAGCAAAACATGATCAAACCCCAGAACTCTTTGAGTCTTAATCACATGATGATGTGAACTAGTTTAGTGACACTAGTGAACTCTTTGGATGTTGGTCACATGGCGATGTGACCTGTGAGTGTTAATCACATGGCGATGTGAACTAGATTATTGACTCTAGTGCAAGTGAGAGACTGTTGGAAATATGCCCTAGAGGCAATAATAAATTAGTTATTATTATTATATTTCCTTGTTCATGATAATCATTTATTATCCATGCTATAATTGTATTGATAGGAAACTCAGATACATGTGTGGGTACATAGACAACACCATGTCCCTAGTAAGCCTCTAGTTGACTAGCTTGTTGATCAATAGATGGTTACGGTTTCCTGACCATGGACATTGGATGTCGTTGATAACGGGATCACATCATTAGGAGAATGATGTGATGGACAAGACCCAATCCTAAGCCTAGCACAAAGATCGTGTAGTTCGTATGCTAAAGCTTTTCTAATGTCAAGTATCATTTCCTTAGACCATGAGATTGTGCAACTCCCGGATACCGTAGGAATGCTTTGGGTGTACCAAACGTCACAACGTAACTAGGTGGCTATAAAGGTGCACTACGGGTATCTCCGAAACTATCTGTTGGGTTGGCACGAATCGAGACTGGGATTTGTCACTCCGTGTGATGGAGAGGTATCTCTGGGCCCACTCGGTAAGACATCATCATAATGTGCACAATGTGATCAAGGAGTTGATCGCGGGATGATGTGTTACGAAACGAGTAAAGAGACTTGCCAATAACGAGATTGAACAAGGTATCGGGATACCGACGATAGAATCTCGGGCAAGTACTATACCGCTAGACAAAGGGAATTGTATACGGGAATGCTTGAATCCTTGACATAGTGGTTCACCCGATGAGATCATCGTGGAATATGTGGGAGCCAACATGGGTATCAAGATCCCGCTATTGGTTATTGGCCAGAGAGCTATCTCGGTCATGTCTGCATGATTCCCGAACCCGTAGGGTCTACACACTTAAGGTTCGGTGACGCTAGAGTTGTTATGGGAATTAGTGTGCAGTTACCGAATGTTGTTCGGAGTCCCGGATGAGATCTCGGACGTCACGAGGAGTTCCAGAATGGTCCGGAGGTAAAGATTTATATATGGGAAGTCCTATTTTGGCCACCGGAAAATGTTCGGGATTTTTTGGTATTGTATCGGGAAGGTTCTAGAAGGTTCCGGAGTGGGGCCCACCTGCATGGGGGGACCCACATGAATGTGGGTAGTGGGGGCAAGGCCCCACACCCCTGTTCAAGGCACACCAAGATCCCCCCTTAGAAGGAATAAGATCATATCCCGAAGGGATAAGATCAAGATCCTTAAAAAGGGGGGACAACAATCGGTGGGGAAGGAAATGATGGGATTTCTTTCCTCCCACCTTTGCCAACGCCCCAATGGACTTGGAGGGCAAGAAACCAGCCCCCTCCACCCCTATATATAGTGGGGAGGCGCATGGGAGCTTCACCCTTGCCCCTGGCGCAACCCTCTCCCTCCCCAACACCTCCTCCTCCGTAGTAATGCCTGGCGAAGCCCTGTCGGAGAACTGCAAGCTCCACCACCACGCCGTCGTGCTGCCGGAGCTCTCACTCAACTTCTCCTCTCCCCTTGCTGGATCAAGAAGGAGGAGACGTCCTCGGGCTGTACGTGTGTTGAACGCGGAGGTGCCGTCCGTTCGGCACTAGGATCTCCGGTGATTTGGATCACGATGAGTACGACTCCTTCAACAAGGGTATGTATTTGCACTCCCCTCTCTCTCATTGCTAGTTTCTCCATAGATAGATCTTGGTGACTCGTAGGAAAATTTTGAATTTCTGCTACGTTCCCCAACAGAACTTTACCCTTCTTAGGCGACTCAGCCTCCAAGTGTGTGGAGGCTGTCCTTTTCTCCCCCCCCCTTGCTGGGGGGGGGGGGGATTGGCTTTCCTCCTCCTCCTCTTCCTCTCTGGAGGAAGAACGGGCCTCGGAGTCTTCGGATATTGTGTCCAAAGTACTTTGGCAACGAAGGCCGCCCCTGGTCCCTTTGGCCTCTTTCTCGGCTTTCTTCTTCGGCGCCTTATAAGGTGCTGGGACCAGCATCTTCGTCAGAAGTGGGCCGGCTGGTTCTTCTGGCAGCGGGGCCGGGCAGTAGAACCACCCCACCTTCTTCGTCCAGTCCTTGGAGAGTTGTGGGAAAATACATTAAGCGTTTCCCTTGGATTATGCAGATAAAGCATATGACTTGCCAACATACGAAGACTTACCCAACTCGTGTGTCAGGACAGTTGGTACCCGCGGTCCTCGGCTGAATCCGGCCTCGACTTGCCGAACTTGAAGAGCACCTTCCAGATGTCTTTTTGCAATGATCCAAAGAACTCTAGCAGGGTCTGGTGCTTGGCCCGGTTGAATTCCCATAAATTGCAAGCCCTGTGTTGACAAGGGAGAATCTGGTGAACTAACATCACCTGGACTATGTTGACGAGTTTGATATTCTTGTCTTCCATACCCTTGACATGCGCCTAGAGCAATGCCAAGTCATCTGGCGAAGACCAGTTCAGGCCCTTCTTGGGCCAGGACGTAAGCCGCAATGGAGCTCCGGATCAGAATTCGGGAGCTGCGACCCATTTGGTGCCGCGTGGCTCAGTGACATAGAACCACTGTTGTTGCCACCCTTTGACGGAATCATTGAATGTATCTGACGGCCATGTGACGTTGGGAATATTGCTCACCATGGCACCTCCGCACTCAGCATGCTCACCGCTCACCACCTTGGGTTCACATTGAAAATCTTCAGCCACAATCCGAAGTGTCGAGGGATGCGGAGGAAAGCCTCACACACGACGATGAATCTCGAGATGTTGTGGAAGGAATTGGGGGATAGATCATGAAAGTCGATCCCGTAGTAATACATGATGCCGCGAACAAACGGGTGGAGGGGAAACCCTAGCCCGCGGACAAAGTGGGGGAGGAATACAACCCTCTCATGGGGTTCCGGAGTAGGGATAATCTGTCCCGTCGTTGGAAGGCGGTGGCCGATCTTCTTGGCCAGATACCCGACCTCTCGGAGTTTCTTGATATCCTTCTCCCGGACGGTAGAGGCCATCCATTTGCCTCCTGCTCCAGATCCGGACATTTTCGGAGAACCTTTGTGGGTGGAGAAGGCGAAGGCTTGGGCGCTGGAGCTCGAGCGAGAGAGAATAGGTGGAAGAATGAGAAGGCGTGGGTGAAAAAGGGGGAATCCTTATCTCCTTATAAAGGTCGCAAGAGTCATGCGCCTCCCCACTTGCCCTGGAAAATCGCTTGTTCCCCAAGCACCATGTTAATGGCGCTGTTGGGTTACCCATACCCGTATTGATGAGAATCCCGTGATAAGGGGACACGATCTCTGCTTCGACAAGATGGGCCGATAAAACCGCCTTGCAAGATCTGCAGTAGCAGGTTGAGAACGGTTTGAATAATAACCGGGCTGCGGCGTGATGTCACGCTATGAAAAAGTTGTCAGTAGATTAGACTCGTGGATATATTGTGCTCTCTACAGTGGTTTATGGAATTTTGTTTTGCAGAGCCGGACACGATTTCTGTGTTCCAGATCTTCTTTGGAGTATTCGGAGAAGGAACCCGCCTTGCAATGCCGAAGACAATCTGCGCGCCGGACTCATCGTCATTGAAGCCTGGTTCAGGGGCTAATGAGGGAGTCCCGGATTAGGGGGTCCTCGGACAGCCGGACTATATGCTTATGCCGGACTGTTGGACTATGAAGATACAAGATTGAAGACTTCGTCCGTGTCCTGGTGGGACTCTCCTTTGTGTGGAAGGCAAGCTTGTCAATTCGGATATGTAGATTTCCTTCTCTGTAACCGACTCTGTGTAACCCTAGCCCCCCTCCGGTGTCTATATAAACCGAAGAGTTTAGTCCGTAGGACAACAACAATCATAATCATAGGCTAGCTTCTAGGGTTAGCCTCTACGATCTCGTGGTAGATCAACTCTTGTAATACTCATATCATCAAGCTCAATCCAGCAGGAAGTAGGATATTACCTCCATAGAGAGGGCCCGAACCTAGGTAAACATTGTGTCCCATGCCTCCTGTTACCATTAACCTTAAACACACAGTTCGGGACCCTCTACCCGAGATCCGCCGGTTTTGACACCGAGAGGGGGCGCCGCCCCCTTTCCCCTAGTCCAATTCGGACCCATAGGGGGCGTGCGCCTCCTTCCCTTTGTCCTTCCTCCTCTATTCCCGTATGGCCCAATAAGGCCCAATACTTCTCTCGGCGAATTCCTGTAACTCTTCGGTACTCCAAAAAATACCCGAATCACCCAGAACCTTTCCGATGTCCGAATATAGCCGTCCAATATATCGATCTTTACAGCTCGACCATTTCGAGACTCCTCCTCATGTACCCGATCTCATCAGGGACTCCGAACTACCTTTGGAACATTAAAACACATAAACTCATAATACCGATCGTCACCGAATGTTAAGCGTGCGGACCCTACGGGTTCGAGAACTATGTAGACATGACCAAGACATGTCTCCGGCCAATAACCAATAGCGGAACCTGGATGCTCATATTGGCTCCCAAATATTCTAAGAAGATCTTTGTCGGTCGAACCGCATAACAACATAAGTTGTTCCCTTTGTCATCGGTACGTTACTTGCCCGAGATTCGATCGTCGGTATCTCAATACGTAGTTCAATCTCGTTACCGGCAAGTCTCTTTACTCGTTCCGTAATGCATCATCCTACAACTAACTCATTAGTCACATTGCTTGCAAGGCTTATAGTGATGTGTATTACCGAGAGGGCCTAGAGATACCTCTCCGACAATCGGAGTGACAAATCCTAATCTCGATCTATGCCAACTCAACAAGTAGCATCGGAGACACCTGTAGAGCATCTTTATAATCACCCAATTACGTTGTGACGTTTGGTAGCACACAAAGTGTTCCTTCGGTATTCAGGAGTTGCATAATATCATAGTCATAGGAGCATGTATAAGTCATGAAGAAAGCAATAACAACATACTAAACAATCAAGTGCTAAGCTAATGGAATGGGTCAAATCAATCACATCATTCTCTAATTATGTGATCCCGTTAATCAAATGACAACTCATGTCTATGGCTAGGAAACTTAACCATCTTTGATTCAACGAGCTGGTCAAGTAGAGGCATATTAGTGACACTCTGTTTGTCTATGTATTCACACATGTACTAAGTTTCCGGTTAATACAATTCTAGCATGAATAATAAAAATTTATCATGATATAAGGAAATATAAATAACAACTTTATTATTGCCTCTAGGGCATATTTCCTTCAGATTGATGGTGGAATAGTGGGTGTGGAGCGCAGTACACTTGACTGGCTGGGGCGGCAGTGGCTACACGTGTATGGGTGTCTAGCTTTCCAACCTTGCAAACCCTTTCTACACTTGCCCTGGGCCTACTTTAATAGGTTAAGGGGTCACCACAGTGGCAAATCAGTCATTATGCACTGATAAGATAGCAAACAGTGCTATCATACCTAACTTTGCAGGCTGACAGAGCACATTAAATGTGTCGCTCGACGTCACATCGTTGTCTACCCGGCAAGCCTTGCCGGGCTTGTTCTGCCAGCTCCACGCTTGCTTGTTTGACACATTGCAAGACGGGTGTCATCTATAGGTTTTCCTGTAGAAAGAGGTTGCCACTTAATCACTTTATGGCATGACACTGCACTGGTTAACGACGTGGGTCGTGGGGGACTGGTTGATGAGGTGTTTCTTGTCTCCACGAGTCCCGGCAGGCCCTGCCGGGACGTCTTGAATGTCTTCTTCCGGGGGGAGGCTCTGCCCTTGCCAAGCCCATTTACTTGGCAAGGGAGGCTTTTCTCCTGGTGGCATTTGGCTTCTCTGGCTTGATCTTGGTCCTCTTGTTCAGCATGCTTGTCCTTCGAAGATCTTGGTCTCTTGTTCTCTGGCATGGCATGGTGCTATAATCTTGTTCCCATGTCTGTGCATAGTCAGAGCAACATACCCAGGGTCTGTTGCACTGACACCGACTATTGTCACCCCGGGGTTTACGGATCATAACATGCAGTAGGTGAATATAACTTGCAAGATCAGATCTAGAACATAGATATAATGGTGAAAACATAAATGGTTCAGATCTGAAATCATGGGACCGGGGCCCAAAGTGACAAGCATTAAGCATGGCAAAGTCATAGCAACATCAATCTCAGAACATAGTGGATACTAGGGATCAAGAACTAACAAAACTAACTCGGTTACATGATGAATCTCATCCAACTCCTCACCGACCAGCAAGCCTACGAAGGAATTACTCACTCCCGGTGGGGCAACATCATGGAATTGGTGATGAACGAGGGTTGGTGATGATGAAGATCGAAGATTCCCCTCTTCGGATCCCCAACAGACTCCAGAGGTGGCCCCCCGATGAAGAACAGGAGGCGGTGGCGGCTCCATCTCGTGAAATGCAATAATTCTTCCTCCCTTATTTTTCCTCCGAAAATAGAATTCTATAGCATCAGAGATAGGGTCAGCAGGGCCACCAGGTGGGCACAACCCACCTGGGCGTTCCTGGAGGGGGCGTGCCCTGGTGGGTTGTGCTCACCTAGGGGCCCCCGTCGGTGGTTCTTGGCTCCAGTATTTTTCTTTTATTGCATAAAAATTCTCCAAAAAGTTACGTTCCATTCTAAGAACTTTTATTTCGGCACAAAAACAACACCATGGTAGTTCTGCTGAAAACAACATCAGTTTGGGTTAGTTTCATTCAAATCATGCAAATTAGAGTCCAAAACAAGAGCAATAGAGTTAGGAAAAGTAGATACAACAGAGACGTATCAACTCCCCCAAGCTTAAACATTTGCTTGTCCTCAAGCAATTCAGTTGATAAACTGAAAGTAAAAAACAAAAACTTTTACGAACTCTTTTGTTCTTGTTTACAGAAATAAGCTTAAGTAGCACCCAGGTTTTCAGCAAAGATTATGACTAAGCATGTCAACATTAACTCTAAGAAATTATATTAACTCATATCAATAGTATAAGCAACTAGCGAGCAATAATGAAATATCTCAAATGACAACACTTTGTCAAAACAACCATGGTATAATATGACAACAGTGGTTTCTCGCTAGCCCTTTCTGAGACCGCAAAAGATAAATGCAGAGCACCTCCTAAGTTCAAGCAGTGACTAAACATTGTAAATCATGGTAGAAAAGATCTAGTCATGATGCATCCAACACTAACTATACACAATGCATGAGGATGACAATAGTGCTCTCAGATTTGGCGCTTGTGTGAGAAGGGCTAACACTAACTATACACTCCACAACTAACTATACACTCCACTAACTATACACTCCACAACTAGTTGAATCCACGGGTACCGTCCATACCAACAACAATCCTGGGGGAGTTTTGTTTAATTATTTGCAATTTTTGATTTCGGGACTGGGAATCCCTATTATCGCCCCTCTCGTGTGAGGACGAGTGAATAAACACTCATCATGAGAATAACCCGCTTAGCATGGAAGATACTGACTACCCCTTGTTGCTCTATGAACAATCCAGGCACACAAAAACATATGTTCATTTGAAATTTGAGAGGTGGCACATGCAAATTTACTTAGAATGGCAGGGTAATACCGCATATAGGTAGATATGGTGGACTCATCTGGAATAACTTTGAGTTTTGGGATTTTGATGCACAAGCAGTATTTCTGGTTAGTACAGGCGAAGGTAGCAAATAAGTTGAGAAGCGAGCAACTAGAGAGCGAAAACAGTCATGAACATGCATTATGCATAATAAACATTGGACACTAGCATGAGTAGGATATGAACACCATGAACATAAATATCATAGAGGCTATGTTGGTTTTGATTCAACTACATGCATGAACATGTGCCAAGTCAAGCCACTTGAAACATTCAGAGGAGGATACCGTATCATCATACTACATCACAATCATCTTAATGCATGTTGACACCCAAGATAAATCATTATCCACTCCTAGCTACTTAAGCATGGCATGAGAAACTATAATCTCTAATTGTCATTGCAAACATGTTTGATCATAATATGCTGAATCATGGATACTAGGTTAGACATATTTACAAAAAATAGAACAAGTTGAGTTCATACCCGTTTCTCTCTGCCGCAGTCACTTCATCAAATATCGGCATTATTGCCTTTCACGTACATGACCGAATGATATGAAAATAAGAATAGTGCAAGAGTGTCATGGACTAAGCTGGAATCTGCAAGCATTTTATTCAAGAGGAGAAGACACGGTAATATCGGCTCTTTGTTAGATCAATATTAATGCATGTGAGAGCCACTCAACATTTCCATCGTGGTCTTCCCCTCGGTATGACTCAATAAAAAGAAGAGAGAGAATTTTAGAGAAACACACCGAAATATTTTTGGAGTTTTTAGTTTTTCAGAAGAAAACGAGTTAAAGAAAAGGAAAACAAAAACGAGAAAAACTATTTTCATGGGAAAGCTCCCAACAAACAAAAGAAGAACAAGGAAATATCCTTGGCTTTTCTTTTGCTCAAACTAACTATACTAGAAGGAAAACCGAAAAGAAGCAAGAAACCTTTTTTGGGGATTTTCTCAAAGTATTTCAAACACACAAGAAGTAAGCGAGAAAATAGATCTAGCATGGATAATTCAATGAAAAACTGTGAACACCAACAATTGGAATGAAATGTGTGAACATGAATGTAATGTCGATGGAAACACATACTCCCCCAAGCTTAGGCTTTTGGCCTAGTTTGGTAACCAACATCGCGGCCTGCATAATAATCAGAGTGATAGCTCACAGAGGCCCTTGGTGCAGCAGTCGTCGAGCTGCCTCGACCTCTCCCTTGTATGCATGGGCCTCACTCTCAATAACTAATGTCTTATTTTTATGTTAAAATCAAAGAGAGCAGGCGCAGGCAGAACAATATGCACAATGGTTTTTTTATTGAACCTCAAGTTATAAGTAATATCAGTGATTTTGCCCTTAAGGAACTCATGGCATTTCATGGCATCGAAGTCTAAGTACTAAATGGGCAAGATGGGGTCATGAGGAAGAGGTGTAACACCCACCTCTTTAGCTAAACGAGAAGCATAAATGCCACCATAAAAGTAACCACTACCAGCGTTATGCTGCAATCTACATGCAATAGTCGCTCCAAGGTTACAACATTTAATACTAGTGAGAGCAGTTTGTATGAGGCTCAAGTCAGGGGCACATAGTTTGATGCAATCCTGCTTGCCTACAATGCATTTTCCATTTAAGAGTGCTAACTATTGAATTTATGGGAAATGAATGCTTTTTATTCTACCTTGTGTCACCCCTCTATCCTCGCCATAGCATAAACTAGTTAAAATGACTCATATTCAGCTCTTGGTGGCTCGTCTAGCGAACCCCAAAATGAAATTTTACAAATATCACAAAACACTTCTAGAGGTATGGTAAATGGACGGTCATAAAGTTTAAACGAGACTCGAGACTCACGAGGATGAAATTTAAATTCTTTAGTAAACAATTCCATGAGGTTAAGATGCTGGTTGCACTTATCTTCAATGTAGGGACCGAGCTTGGCATTATGAACATATTGCTCAAATTCTTCTTTAATACCTGCACTCACTAGAAAATCATTGCACGGCCATAGGCATGATTTGATAGCGGCATCCCGTATTGAGCTTGCACTTGGTTCAACATAAGACCGACGAATCGAGCCACTACTAGACGATGCCCTCGTAGACCCCTTCCTCAAAAAACTCCTTCCAAAGAAATTCATCTTATTCCTGTGAACAAAATTCTGAAAATTTTAGTCCACAAATTTTTTGTTAACAAAACTTCACAAGATTGATAGCAACTACTCATAGCACTACAAAAAAAATACACTTCCGTGATGATACATGTTTGCCACAGTAGGTCGCATTTTTTGTCATGCATGTACATCCATGACGATTTTATGACAGAATCAAGATAGCCATACCTGTGCTGTCGTAGAAGTGTTCCATGACATTACCAAAATTATCATCACGGAAGTGTCCACTTCCATGACGATAAATCGCGCGTCACAGAAGTGCTTTCATCAAGGGTGACCGACACGTGGCATCCACATAACAGAAGACTGTTAAGCTATCGGGTAGGATTTTGGATCTGATAACCCGTTAACAGCCTGGACCAATGGGAAATTTCCACGTGTAAAATTCTGATTGGCCGAAGGGAACACCTGTCAGTTCTTCAGTGGGCCAGATGTCGCCCGTCCATTGGAGGAGACATGGCTATGATACGACGGCACATGGTTGGGCCCAACAGAGGCCCATATAGGTTAAAAAGGCCGGCCTAGTCAAAGGCCCATAGTACTTAATCAGGTACTAGTGGGCCAGCCCAATAATGGCCTTCTTAATAAAGGCCATTTGATGGCCCAAAGCCAGATCTGGCCCGTTAATTGTTCGCCCAATATTTGGGCCCATTTACGGCCGAAGCCACATCTAGCCCATTAATTGTTCGCCCACTATTTGGGCCCATTTGCGGCCCGAAGCTAGATCTGGCCCGTTAATTGTTCGCCGAATATTTGGGCCCAACTACAGCCCAGTGACTTTCGGCCAGTTAGCGGCCTGATGTAGACATGGGCCCATTTTAGCCCGGTGTGACTTTCGGCCTGGGAATGCCCCGTGCTGCCCATGGGCCATATATGGTCCGACGGGACATCGGTCCCACTAACGGCCCGTGCTAAAGGTGGCAACAGTTAGGCCCAACGTGACTTTGGGCCCGTTAAAGGCCTGTCGCGTAATTCGGCCCGTTGATGCCTGTACTAAGCTTTCGACCTCTTAAAGGCCCATAATATTAGTGGGCCAACTAAGGCTCGAGATATGTTTCGGCCTGGTAACGGCCCGTGAGCTAACTGGGCCCAAAAAGGCTCGGTCTACATTTCGGCCTACTGAAGGCCCATCGATGACTAGTGAAAATTGAGGCCCAACATGCATTTTGGCCTGCTAAAGGCCCGTGGTTTCATCTCGGCCTTAACAGGCCAGTACAATATTCATCCTGTTAATGGTCCAATGCTACTTGGGCCAAACTAAGCGCTGGGTCGACAAAAGGCCCAACTAAAATATAGGCCGGTGTAAGTCTGGGTCTGGCGCAATGAGTGAAGGCCCCAATCATTCAGGCCCAAGAATGACGCAGGACGACCCAATTGTGGCCCGCTAAAAACCAGGCCTGTTAGAGTCGAATGTTTCGGCCTGGTCGACTACATCTGATTTTTTAAGATAGCGAATGATGGCAGTAACTAGTAGGAATTAAGAACAAACCTACTCTATACAATAAAGAAATTACGGCATAGTAACTAAGAATAAACCTACACTATACAATAAAGGATTTAAGGTATATTACATCCACTGGGCATCGAAGTTCGCCACTAGTGATCATAAAGCGCAATGAAGAAGCAGATTGCAAAAACTGGGCACCATTGCAGCGTAACAAAATAATACTGAACCGAGACCACTTCGAAGACAGTTCAAGAAAGGTTAGCCTTGCAGGGGAACTGCTGCGCAAGCTGCTGAGCAAGGCTGTGAGACCAGCCTAGCATGTCGGTCATAGCTTCCAGGTGTAGCTGTTTAGCGATGAGGTTCTCATTCGTGTTCTCCACAATTTTTCTTAGAGATAGGACTTCAAGTCGAAGTTGAGTTGCAGAATGCCTTTCTGCTACAACTTGGGACTGAAGAAGTCGAGCTGATTCAGACAACCAATTCTGTAAGCTTGTCTAACTATTAGTCTCAAGTAACTTGAACACTGCATCAAGACAAGACTTTGGGGTTGTCTCGCTATCTTCAAGATGTTTTGCCTTCTTTGCTGCAATATATGTTGGGTTTGTCTCACAGCCTTCAGCAGACTTGTGCATGCCATCAGGCATATCACCCTGAAACAAAGCAGAGAGATGACAGGTTTTGCACGTGTATAAACAAAGATGATAACTGTGCTGTCAATTCCATCCAATTTCAAATTAGAAAATAAAGAGTAAGTTCAAAATATCAATAACATAATTTGGCATTGTTCATAATGCGGGGAGCTTCACCACACTACTGGATTACCATGTCAACATAACAAGCATAGATGAAGGGCAAAGAAAATCATTGTATCTATTTTGGATAATGTGCATGGCATGTTGTTCATATCATCAGCCACATCAGTAAGATAAAACAGGAGATGACAAGGTGCAAAAGTGGGCTTCTTCACCACACACTGGATTATAGATCCAAAAAAACAAGAATACATATAGGGAGTATTAAGTAATGTGCATGGTATGAATAAGGAATTTGGTTTTACAAGTAAAACTTAGAACTTACGGTTCTTGCGAACATGCATTTTGGTAGAAACAACAAACTAAACAGCAGTAGACGATAGGGAGTATGAGCAAATTAAACAACAGTTGAGGATAAAGGCTTTAGAAGGACCAACTTGCATTAACAGTTAACACCGGCTTTATAATGCCCTTCTCCATGTCAAGGGAAGGATAACTCAAGAATTTCAGCACAGAATCTTCTTCATAAGCATTGCCTGTACACTACATTTTGTAGAGAGTAATTATAGATATGATAATACTGGAAGGGATAGAGGATAATGAAGATAAGATGCAGATTGATGCTACATAATCAACTACCAATCCCTGGAAGTACAAGCATTACAGGACAAAATGTACTGACAAGAGCAATGGGCTACACTTCTGCACTGCCATTGTCTGTGTATTCTACTTATTGGTAAGATTAAATATAGATTTGATCTTTTTTAGTAAATGGTGGGCGAGGGAGATAAGATGCAAAATGCTACAAAATGAAGCAATCCCTCTTCCCATAATACAAGAATGTTTTGAACACTGGTGTACTATACAAAATGTTATTATATTATGGGACAGAGGGAGTAGCTGTTAATGTAAGTACAGTGATAGACCACGTTCAGTCCTTACAAGAGGACTGCAGAGCTAAACCTCTTCAAAAGCATTGGGTTGATTCTAAATTTATGTAAGAGTCCATACGGATCTTATAATGTCCACAAAATGGACGATTTTTAGGCTAACATGTGCAGTGATGCTACATAATCAAACAACTATGAAAGTAAGTATGAGCATACAGGACAAGAGGTATGCGCAAGAGCAATGTAGTGTGCAGTATAGTTGCGAGATTTTGTGGTCCCTTGAGAACGAATGTTCTTCTACTAACAGTTTTCATACAAGTGAGACATTAAGGCAAATGCAGAAATGTAGTTCAAATTGTGATGTGATATCATAGACAGTACCTTACACTGCAACCGAGACCAATGTGTAACATGATTATTCCAGTCACCGTCGGATAAATGTAGCACCAGAGACTTTACAGAAATTTCATTCAGAGGCTTGCCATTGAAGTGCGCTTGCCTCAGGTAGGAACGATACTTCATCAACGAGTGCTTGAAAAGCGCAACCAACCCTTGCTCGTCATCACAATCCAGTTTGCTCCTCGCCTATTTGAAAGAATGAAATCTTGTGTCTTCTGTCAGCAGAAACATATGCAATAATGACCATGAATAACATTAGTACATTACTTACGCGTAAGTTGCGGAGGAAGACTAGAAATTGTTCTATGTCTGCGGTACAATCTTTCCATGAAGGAAAGATGCGCACAAAGTTCCTGACAACAACATAAGCTTCATCTTCTAAACTGGGAAGAAATGGAACAGGGGTCCTATTTGCTGCAATTGGGTCTCTCTCTGGTTCGAAAAGGGATTTGGCAACTGGATTTGGTGTACTCTTTGCAGGAATGGGGGTTTTGCGTCGTACAGCTGGTGCTATGTCCACTGGCATAATCATACTATTTGCTGCAGTTGGGGTCTGCTGAGTTGGGGCATCAGAAATGACCAGTATAGTAGGGCTAGAGTCTGCTAGAGTTGGGGTGTTTTGTGGGTTAGGTGATATTGCAACTACACCTAATGGGCTATTTGATTTATCAGGTGCCACTATCTTTTCGAAATACTTTTCTTGTGCTCCTCCACGATCAGCAATCACCCTCTTCCTTTTGAACGTGTGATACACAAGAACAACATTTGAATGGATAAATATGGTATGATGACAGATGGAATATGTACTGAAAATGGATAGGCAGGGCATATTCACATACACGATGTGTAAACTAAGCTAATGGCAGTTCAACAAAGTAGAAGCAATGCAAAGCATCAGTTGCAAGATATGTGCGAGCAATGTAACCTTGGAAAGTTAGAGCAAGTACCTTGATGGGTGAATAAGATAGGGCATCTTCCTCTGACTCCTCCACTAGGGAGCTACATTGACTTAGGTCTCCCTCTAGCTTAGAATCACTATTAGGATCATATTCTGAGCATGAATCTGTAGGTGGAGAGCGTTTGCATTGCATTGCATCCAGACTTGATTTCAGTCCCTTAATGCCAAGCTTGACATCCATGGCCTTGTTCTACTTTATTCTTTTCATGCATGCAAGCTCATAATCAATATGATGCTGTTCAGAATCTGAGATTCATGAAAACATAAAAAGTAGTCATATTATCTATGGAATGCATTGCGGATTCAACTCGAAGAGTGTCTCCCTATAAACCCCTGCATATGCAAAGTTCAGCCCCCAACCATGCTGACCAGACCACACACAGAAATACAAACCCCTTATGTCTCTATAACAGGCATGCACACATTTCAAAACTGAAGTAGGAACATTAGAATCATACAAAATTCGTATTTGAACAAATAAACTAAGCAATTATGAGTGGCATAATGTTTAGCTTCAAGGGTGGAGTGTTGGTAGTGCGACACAAAGCAAGTAAGCAGATTGTATTCCATGTAAAAGATCGAAACCTATGTAAAACCTGGAAATGACACTTTCTTTCTATACAATGCAGTGTTCGTTGCCCACACATGATGGAAAAGATCACATAGAGAAATACTATTCACTCATGTCTACAGTTCTAGTATTTAGAAACTGGGTGGTCCACCCTAAAAGAATATTGACAACAAATATGACAAGGCAAGCATAGATGTAGTGAATCAATCATTTACTTGTGAGCTTACTAGGACAAGTATGTGTCGTGGAATTGTCACGTCAGATGTCCTCGTGAAAGGACTTAGTTGTGGAGCTATCGCAACTAGGAAGCTTGAAGGGGTTAATCGTGACAAAGGACATGAGAGGGTTTATACTAGTTCGGCCCCTTACGGTGAAGGTAAGGCCTACGTCTAGTTGGATTGGTATTGATGTTTCGATGACCAGGGAGCAAGATACGCTATGCCCGGTTCTCGATCAGTTGTTTCTTTCCCTAAGCCGCCAGCAGGTCGTCCCCTTATACACACGGGTTGACGCCCAGTGGCCTACAGAGTCCCGGCCGGCTTATAACAATGTCCGGCTCGGTGACTAGTTAAATCTACCTTATCATACAAGTCATGCCATTACGGCGGTTTATAACAACGGGCCTTAAGTCGCCTGTGGGCTTAAGCCCCATGTTGAACCGCCGTCTTCATGCTTGGTCTTTGGCTTGAGTCTTCTTTGCGTAACCCGGCCCCTCCTGGGCAGCTTACACAAATAGTTATATCCCCAACATTAGGCCCCAGATTGATTTGAACCTATTCATGTCAATCTTAAAATACTTTTTAAAAATAAATTTTCAGTCTTCTGACTGTGCAGAAGGGTTTCTTTAACCCGCCATGACATTATCTTCTGGATCCGTGTTAACCCGGTGTGACGTCATCCTCTCTTAAATTCCTTTTCTATTCCATCGCATCCTTCAACGAATCTCTGCTTTATTGACTGTTCCGAAAATCGAGGCGTCGGGGCCGCTGGATAATAACTCTTATCTCCTCGTTTCCCATGTCGTCTCAGTTATCCTTTCCCTATAAATAGGTGCGACTTAGGTCTTCCACTCTTCCCTCTTTCAGTCGTCTTCTTCCTCTTGCTTCCTCTCGAGCTCCGCTGCCGCCGCCGTCGAACCCCTCGTCTTCACCGACTCAGGCCGCTGCATCAACCTGACTCTGACCAGAAATCGACGGCGAACCTCCGCAGCTCGTACACATCCGTGAGTTCCTCTCCTTCCCTTTCTTAGATCTGCATTGGAACTTTGTTGAGTTCGTCGGCGTTCATCACCGCCTGACGCAAAACCTCGCTAGTTTTTACCTCCAATGCCCTGTTTAGATCGTAAAAACTATGTAGAATTGCTGCGGTACTTGTTTGTGTTGATCTTGCATAGAAATAGATCTCATTTCCCTTGTTTGGAAACCCTCTTCAAGTGTATGAACTTCTCTGCCCTGTTTTTAGGTCTAGAAAATTTTCTTTTCAGAGCAATAATTTGATCCAGAATAATAGCTGTCATCCGTGAAACTTGTTTTTATCACCCGGAAAACTTCTTCTGGTAAATGCCCTTAAACACAACTGTCGAGGTGTCTGGCTTAAATAAATGACATAGAACCTTGGTTGCTTCTCATGACCTGAAGAATTTTAAACTGCTCTTGATACTTGTAGCGGCTTAAATATTGTTACACAGTCATCCTTATATCATTAGGCCCCTCCTTAAGACGCCACCTTGAATAATTAGGATTTTTCTCCCTGGTTAAGATTGAACCGGATCTTCTTATTTTGTCATAGGCCAACTATTGTCATGGCTCCTAAGGCGGCCAAGGCCCCTGTAACCTGCAATTGGGTCCCATCCATAGTTACCAAGAGTAAACTGGCTGAGTTCGTGAAATCTTGCCACCTGCCAAAAAGGGAGGTCATGTATTATCGTGTCCCTGACCCGTCTGAAGAGAAGCCTCAACCCAAAGAAGGGGAGGTGATAGTTTTTACGGATCACATGAGCCGGGGATTTGCCCCTCCCGGCTCAAAATTCTGCAGGGAAGTTTTGAATTTCTTTGACCTTAGACCTCAAGACATCAGACCCAATTCCATGTCAAAATATTTGCAATTTCCAAGTCTTTTGCGATGTGTACCTAGGAGAGGAACCAAGTCTGCTATTGTTCAGGGAACTTTTCTACATGAACCGGCAAAATGAATGTGCCACGGGCCCAGTCTTGAGCTTGGCGGCATCTCAATCCAGCGAAGGAGAGACTACCTTTTTCCTTATGCTGAACTGCCGAGTCACCCAAAATCTTGGAACCAAACGTCGTTCTATTGTCAGGACACTTCTCCGGCTGATGAGAAGCCTCTGCCTGGCTTTCGCACACTGCGCCTTGAGTCCAACCACCCGCTACCAGACAAACTGATAGCTGTTGAACGTCTGCCTCTCAATCCCACCATCAAGAAGATCAAAGCTCTCTTGGGAAATGGTTTAAACGGCATCGATCTGGTCCGAGTCTGGGTCACTTGGCGAGTACTTCCATTAAGCCGTCGTTCCGGCTTAATGTGTACTTATACAGGCGAAAAGGATGACCCGTTACGCCATAGTCCTGACGACTTACCAGATGATGTGGTGGAGGCTACAACCCAGTCACTGCTGAAGGAGGGCACTGTGACAAGTAACACCTTCGGCTTACTTCCCTTTTGAAAGAAGAACCCGACCCCTACAGTAAGTTATCAATCTTAATAAATACTCTTTGCTATGTTATACCTTCTTTGGTACTCATAACTCCTTATCCTTTCCCACAGGCCGATGATAACTTCTGGAAGGTCAAATATGACCATGAGGCTGCAAAACAAGCCAGGGCAACCAAAAAAGCCGAAAGGAAAGCCGCCAAGACGGGAACCTCAAAGAAGAAGAAACCCAACGCCTCCGACTTACTCAAATTGGATGATAGTTCTTCGGATGATGAAGAGGTAATCTTTAAATTTTCTTAATTCCCTTGTTATTACCTGTCTGACATTCTATCCCTTCAGGAGGATACGGGGAACAGTCAAGCAGCCAATGAAGAGGTAACTATAATCTCCTCCGACTCAGAGCCTTTGCCAAAGCAAAATATCCGAAGGGTGACCCGGAAAGTAAGATTTTCACATGCTCTTGCTTATCAAGATCCTCAATTTCTTTTGAAGCAACAACACCTTGAGAACCGGAGGCAGACCCGGAATAACAAGGATGCGGAACTCTCCTCCGGCTTACCTGACGTAACCAGGAAGCGTTGGACTGAGGTCATCTCCAATTTACATTCTGTTTTACCTTTAGCGGGCTTAATTCGTCATCCTCTCAATTCGTCTGACTCCAATTATCAGGATACCTCTCCTTCTTCTAATGAATCCATGCAATCAAACATGCCGGCTTTCAAAACTGCTCCCGGGTAATGTAACCTTATGTACCTTGAACTTTACTTTACTCATGCTTGCGTATTCATCCTTCTGCCTTTGTTAACAGCATGCAAGTGAAACCTAGCAAGAGGGCGAAGAAGAATAAGCCGTCCCAAGACCCGATTGTAACTGAACCGGTGATTAATGTGTCTGCTCCAGATAGCTCTACCCATCAGCCGCCGCCTGATCCGGCTTCTGAAATTCCAGTGCCAACTTCTGATCCACCCGCCGAAGATACTCTCAACACAAATGACCCGAAGACTCCTAGCTCGGTCAAGATAAATGAACTGGAAGTTGAGATTGTGAGGTCTCAGTTTGTTGAACCAGGGCGGCCTATCGTCCTTGCCAAATGTACTGCCAAGGAAGAACTTGCCGAACACCGAAAGGCCAAGCAGGACATTATTGATTATACTCACTTAAGCATTGGTGATATAGTCTCGGGCTATCTGAATCAAGTGCATAATAGCCGTGACCTGGAAATTGATATGGTAAAACAAATACAGCACAAATCTGAGGTATAACTTATACTTTTTACCTGAATCTTACATACTGTACCAGCCCCCAAGTCTATTGCTTATGAATAAATATGTTGTAAACTTAGAAATCTGCTTTACTTGTTAGCTTAGCCGGTTCAAAGAGAATATATTTAACCCGGTTATAACATGATAGTTTTAAATTTGCAATACACATTAGCCCCCAAGTGTCAAGTATGTTTACTTGTAAAGTGCTTCAGACTTAATATGTGTGACCCAGTATGATAAGTTTAAAATTCTTCAGCATACATTAGCCCCCAAGTGCTAAGTATCTTTACTTGTAAAGTGCTTGGGACTTGAATGTTACCTTACTATAATCCTTACCATAACCTGGTGTCAATGCAGGCCACCATAAGTCAGTTTGAATCGGAGCTTGCTGTTCTAAAGAGTCGTTTGGAAACTCAAGAACTTGAAACTCAGAAGGCCAACTCCAAATTTTAATTTAGTGTCTCTGAAAATGAGAAGTTGAAGAAAAAATTTGAGTCGGAAAAGAAAGTTTGGGCTGATGAGAAGGCTTCACTAGTGACTCGGGCCGAGACAGCAGAAGCATCTCTTGCAGAGGCAACAACCGAGTTGTTCGTCTTAAAACGACAGATATCTCAAATGGTCTCAACCATCTTCGGTAAGTTACTGTGCAAAACCTCAAACATTGTAACCTTACAATAACTATTGTAATAATTACTTCCGGTTGACTATTATGCTTGTGCACACACAGGCCCCAGGAGTACCAACCTTAAGCAAAACATGCTGATCAAGCTTAAAGCAGTTTACACCTTAGTGGAATAGCTGTACTCCGGGTCACAACGTGCCTTAGCTGTTGTAGCCTTATCAAACACCCCTCCTCACCTCTTACAGGACGTGCTGAAGCATCTTGCTGTGCTACCTCAGCGAATTCAAGATTTAAGGCTGTCATCTGCAAGAGCCAGAGCCGTAGCCGCATTGAGCCGGGCAAAAGCATGGCTTCCAGAGCTAGACCCGGCCGACCTTGCTCTTGGATACCCCAGTCGGAAGGAGGACAGCACTGTATTTGATGATCATGACTTTATCGCCTGTGTCAAAGTCATACGTCATGTGGCGACCCTCATTGGGAACGATACTGATCTCACTAAGTACTCTCCGGCCTATGACAGTGAGAACAGGAAAATCCCAAACATTCCATATGATGACGTCAGCCTGATCCCTCCTACTCGTAAGCATAACTTTGCCCCTGAAGTGGACCCAGCCGGTTTAATAGATGATGAGGCTGAATTTGAAGCTTTGAGCGGCATTGACTGGGCCTCATCAACTTTTCAGGACAAAACAGCCGACGGAGAAGCGGACAAGGATAACCCGGAGACTTCAAGCCCGCTGAAGGAGTGAATCGTCAGGTGTTTTGCAAAAAACAATGCTTCACTTATTCAGACTCAGGGAGTCTTGTAATAGGATAGGAAAAACCTCTCAACTTTTGTCATGCCTTCGCGCATGTTTATGGCGCTTAATACTTTCATAAGCCGCAATTGTTATATATTTCCAGCTTATGTTGATCGTTTGTCTCCCTGATGTTAAATTTGCTTGTCTTATCCCGCACATGAACAACCAAAAGCTCCCTTGGCGGGTTATCACACCGGGGGTCACATAAAGTATTTGTAACCCGGAACACGAACCAAAGGCACCCTACACAGGCCGGTTTATGACTATACTTTGCTAAGCATAAGCATAATAGCATACCTGTGATCCTTTGATAATCTTTCCTACTGACTTGATGCTCACCTAGTACTTAACAACCTGGTGTGACCAATATTAAACCGGAAAGACAAAAAACATCTCATAATGTTTTCCCAAGGCCTCAGGATAGTCAAAATAATTTACAGGCTTCTAATTCGAATACGATTAGTAAACCGTTCCAAAGGGGTTAAGCTAAGATTCGGATACGATCATATAGCCCCCAGTGGCTTGGCGATGCCGATCAAATGGGTATAGACAACTATGTTCTCTTTGGTTCGAATACGACCTATGTTTGAACAGGAAGCCCCCAAGTGACCATGAGATTTGTTTAATGACGTTGATTCGTATACGATCCACGTCCGACCCAAAGGAGTTAAGTTGTGATTCAAATATGATCAAGAAGCCCCCAAGTGGGTTTGGCAGTATGCCGATCAAGCAGGTATCAACAACTATGTTCTCTTTGGTTCGAATATGACCTATGTTTGAACAGGAAGCCCCCAAGTGATCATGGCTAGATTCAGATATGATCATAAGCTAGACCAAAGGGAAAGCCGGATTCAGATATGATCCGCTCCCTGTTGGTAGTGTCCACCACCTGATAAAGAAGACATAAAAACATTCTTTATGGAAAAAAGGACAAAGGTCCTGCTTTATTGCTTTATCTAATATGTACATCGTCAAAAGTATATACATCCTAAGAGCCGATGGCTCGAGTATAGTAAGGCCGAAGATGAGCTATATTCCACGGCCGGCGGGTCTCCTCCTCCGACTTATGTGAGTCCTTGTGTTCTCGAATATCAATGAGGTAGTATGACCCGTTGTTCAGATTCTTGCTGACCACAAAGGGTCCTTCCCAAGGCAGAGATAGCTTGTGCATGTCAGATTGATCTTGGATGAGCCGGAGCACCAAATCACCTTCCTGAAAGGTTCTGCTCTTGACCCGGCGGCTGTGATAACGGCGCAGGTCTTGCTGGTAAATCACCGAGCGGGCCATTGCCAAGTCTCGCTCCTCATCCAACAAGTCCAGTGCCTCCTGACGAGTCTTTTTGTTGTCCGCCTCAACATAAGCCGCCACATGGGGTGAGTCGTGTCGGATGTCACTTGGTAGAACTGCCTCTGCTCCATAGACCATGAAAAAAGGTGTATAACCCGTAGATCTGTTAGGCGTAGTTGATGCTCCATAGTACAGAGGGTAACTCCTCCACCCAGCAACCCGGTGTACGTTTTAAGGGGACTAAGATTCGGGGATTATTACCCTTCAGTATCTCTTGATTAGCTCTTTCTGCTTGACCATTGGATTGAGGATGAGCAATGGCCGAAACATCAAGCCGGATATGTTCTCGCTGACAGAACTCTTCCATGGCTCCCTTGGAAAGGTTAGTAACATTATCAGTTATAATGCTGTGTGGGAAACCAAAGCGAAAGATCACCTTTTTCATGAACTGAACCGATGTGGCCGCATCACACTTACTGACTGGCTCCGCCTCGACCCACTTTGTAAACTTATCCACTGCCACCAGGAGATGTGTCTTTTTATCCTTAGACCTTTTGAAAGGTCCAACCATGTCAAGCCCCCAGACTGCGAACGTCCAGGTAATCGGGATCATCCTCAATTCCTGAGCCGGCACATGAGTACGTCGTGAGAACTTCTGACAACCGTCACATTTACTGACCAGATCCTCCGCATCAGCATGAGCCGTCAGCCAGTAGAAACCATGACGGAAAGCCTTGGCCACAAGAGATTTTGAGCCGGCATGATGACCACAATCTCCTTCATGAATCTCACGAAGTATCTCTTGTCCCTCTCCAGGTGACACACAGTGTTGAAATGCCCCTGTCACACTGCAATGATGCAACTCACCATTAACAATCGTCATGGATTTGGATCGTCTAACAATTTGTCTTGCCAAAGTTTCATCCTCCGGTAACTCTCCCCGGGTCATATAGGCCAAATATGGCACGGTCCAATCCGGGATGACATGAAGAGCCGCCATCAGCTGTGCCTCCGGGTCTGGCACCGCTAGTTCTTCCTAGGTAGGCACCTTGACAGAAGGGTTATGCAAAACATCAAGAAAGGTGTTAGGTGGCACCGGCTTACGTTGAGATCCCAGCCGGCTTAAAGCATCAGCCGCCTCATTCTTCCTTCGATCAATGTGCTCCACTTGATAATCCTTGAAATGTCCAGCCACAGCGTCTACTTCCCGATGGTAAGACGCCATAAGGGGATCTTTAGAATCCCACTTGCCTGAAACCTGTTGAGCCACGAGATCTGAGTCGCCCAAACACCTTACCCGGCTCAAATTCATCTCTTTGGCCATCCAGAGACCATGGAGCAAGGCCTCATATTCAGCTGCATTGTTAGTACAAGGAAACATGATCCGGAGCACATAGCGAAATTTTTCACCTCGAGGGGAAGTTAAAACAACGCCAGCCCCTGAGCCTTCTAACTGCTTGGACCCATCAAAATGAATAGTCCAATACGTATTATCCGGCTTCTCCTCAGGTGCCTGCAACTCTGTCCAATCATTGATAAAATCGACCAAGGCTTGAGATTTGATAGCAGTACGCGGCATATACTTCAAACCATAGGGACCAAGCTCAATAGCCCACTTAGCGATCCGCCCTGTGGCCTCCCTGTTTTGAATGATGTCTCCCAGAGGTGCTGAACTTACCACCATTATAGGATGACTTTGGAAGTACTGCTTCAGCTTCTGGTTTGCCATGAACACACCATAAACAAGTTTCTGCCAATGTGGATACCTTTGCTTAGACTCAATGAGCACCTCACTGATATAATAAACCGGTCATTGAACCGGATGCTCCTTGCCAGCTTCCTTACGCTCCACCATGATGGCAACACTGACCGCTCGTGAATTAGCAGCCACGTACAACAACAACGGCTCTCTGTCAATGGGAGCCGCAAGAACCGGTGGCTCAGACAACTGTCTCTTCAAATCTTCAAAGGCAGTGTTAGCAGCGTCACTCCAGACGAAGGTGTCTATTTTCTTCATCATCTGATATAGCGGTAAGGCCTTCTCCCCTAACCGGCTTATGAACCGGCTTAAAGCGGCCACACGACCCACCAGGCGCTGAACATCGTTGATACACGCCGGCTTAGCCAGAGAGGTAATCACCGTGATTTTCTCCATATTAGCTTCAATGCCTCTGTTTGATACCAGAGAACCCAAGAGCTTGCCCGCAGGTACACCAAACACACACTTGGCCGGGTTAAGCATCATATTGTAAACCCGGAGATTGTCAAAGGTCTCTCTCAAGTCAGATATCAAGGTTTCCTTTTCTCTGGATTTCACCATGATGTCATCCACATAAGCATGAACATTACGCCCAATTTGATCGTGCAAACTGTTCTGTACACATTGCTGATAAGTCGCCTGGGCACTCTTGAGTCCAAACGGCATAGATACATAACAGAAGGCCCCAAAGGGAGTGATGAAAGCTGTCTTCTCCTGGTCCTTAACTGCCATCTTGATCTGATGATAACCAGAGTAAGCATCCAAGAAGCTCAAACGTTCACAACCCGCCGTAGCATCAATGATTTGATCAATACGGGGGACAGCAAAGGGATCAGCCGGACAAGCCTTGTTTAAGTCCGTGTAATCCACACACATCCGCCAAGTGCCGTTTTTCTTGAGCACTAACACCGGGTTAGCCAACCACTTCGGGTGAAAAACTTCAATAATAAACCCGGCCGCTAAGAGCCGGGCGACCTCTTCCCCAATAGCTTTCCGTCTCTCTTCGTTGAACCATCGGAGAAACTGCCTGACCGGCCTATACTTTGGATCAACATTAAGAGTGTGCTCAGCGAGTTCCCTCGGTACACCCGGCATGTCAGAAGGTTTCCATGCAAAGATGTCCTGGTTCTCACGGATGAACTCGATGAGCGCGCTTTCCTATTTAGGATCCAAATTGGCACTGATACTGAACTGCTTAGAGGCGTCTCCTGGGGTAAAGTCAACAAGCTTTGTCTCAGCGGCCGATTTAAACTTCAACGCCAGGTCATGCTCAGTAGTTGGTTTTTTGAGGGAGGTCATATCCTCCGGGTCAACATTGTCTTGATAAAATTTAAGCTCCTCCGCGGCACAGGCAGTCCAGCATAAGCCGCGTCGCCTTCTTCACATTCCAAGGCCACCTTTCAACTCCCATGCACTGTGATGGTTCCCTTGTAACCCGGCATCTTGAGTTGTAAGTAAACGTAACACGGTCGTGCCATGAACTTAGCATAAGCCGGTCGCCCAAACAAAGCGTGATATGGACTGCTGATTTTGACCACTTCAAACGTCAATTTCTCAGCCCTGGAATCATACTCATCTCCAAAGGCCACCTTCAATTCAATCTTGCCAACTGGGTAAGCTGACTTGCCTGGAACCACCCCATGGAAAACAGTGTTGGATGTTCTTAGATTCTTCTTAGTCAACCCCATGCGCTGGAAAGTATCATAATAGAGGATATTGATGTTGCTACCTCCGTCCATGAGTACCTTAGTGAATTTATATCCACCAACCTGGGGAGCTACCACCAAGGCTAACTCACCCGGATTATCGACTCGTGGAGGGTGATGCTCTCTGCTCCATATGATGGGTTGCTCAGACCATCTCAAATAACGAGGAATTGTCGGCTCAACCGAATTTACGACCCTCTTAAGAACCTTCTAGTCACGTTTGCATAAGCTAGTGGTAAACACATGGTACTGCCCACCACTCAACTATTTCAGATGGCTCTGATAACCCGACTGCTGCTTCTGTTGTCCTCCCTGACCAGATTGCTGCTTTTTATTCCCACCCGGCTGTCCCTGAAAACCGGAATTTGAACCGCCACCCGGGCCATGAAAGGCGCCAGCCCCTGAACCGCCGCCAGATCCATGACTACCATCAAAGGTATTGGAATTTTTAAACGCCTTCATGATCGCGCAATCTTTCCACAGGTGTGTAGCAGGGTGCTCCCGGGTGCCATGTTTCGGGCAGGGCTCATTGAGTAGCTGCTCAAGAGATGGGCCTGACCCGCCAGATCGAGGCCACTTACCCTTACGTCTCTGATTATTACCCTGTGTGTTAGCGTTGGCTACAAGCTCCGGGTTGCCGTCCGCCTTACGCTTATTGCCACTTTGATTCACCGGGTTGTGCTGTTGACCCTTTCCATTGCCGTTCCTTTTTTCCCTTCCCTGTCTTCTCATCGTCAGACGCGGGATCCTTGGTACTATTAAAATCTGCATATTTGACTAAAGCCGCCACTAGCGTGCCCATATCCCTGTAGTCACGCTTAAGGCGCCCCAGTTTCTGCCTCAGTGGCTCAAAGCTGCAATTTTTCTCCAACATGAGTACTGCAGAGCCGGCATCCATCTTATCAGATGAATGAGTTATCTCCTTGACCCGGCATACCCAATGGGTGGTGGATTCGCCCTCCCCCTGCTTACAATTCGTCAAGTCCACGATTGACATAGATTGCTTACAGGTGTCCTTGAAGTTCTGGATAAAACGGGCTTTTAACTCCTCCCACGAACCAATGGAATTGGGCGGTAAACTTTTTAACCAAGACCGGGCCGTTCCGTCTAACATCATGGTGAAATATTTAGCCATTGCCGCGTCACTGACTTCCAACAGCTCCATGGCCATCTCATAACTCTCAATCCATGCTCCAGGCTGTAAGTCGGCCGTGTAATTTGGCACCTTTCGAGGTCCCTTGAAGTCCTTGGGCAGGCGCACATTGCGTAAAGCTGGTATCAAACAAGGAACACCACCGGTTCTGGTGGCGACTCCCATCTTAATAGAAGTCGTTGGATACTCTGGAATATTCTGATGTGCCGCCTGTTGAGCCGCCAGCTGAGCCGCCCGCTCGTTCTCCTGACGTACTCGGTCCTGCATCGGATTATAGCCACCATGTTGGTCACGGCGTTGGGCATTTCTTGACAAAGCTTCAGATTCCATGTGCCTGGTGTAACTCGGACTCCAGTTCTGACGAGGCGGTGCTAACCAAGGCGGAGGAGTTGAATGAATCCTATCCCGGCTATAAGAATAGGTCTCTTGCTGAGCCAGGGCCGTCTGGACAAGTTCCTTGATTCTCCGGGTCTCCACCGCTGTTGGATCATCATCGTCCACTAGGAGAGCCACCAGACGCGCTGATGTTGCGATTAAGTTCTCCATGGGGTTGGAAAAGTGACCCGGCGGTATCGGCACATAATGTGGTGGCACCATGTTTCCATGAGGAGGTACCATCTCTCGAGGCTGAGCCGGTCCCCCCGTTCCGGCTGTCATAAACTAATTTGCATCGGGCGCGTTACTTGGGCCGGCTCCAGGTGTAGGAAACAGAACCCGAGGGTCATAATTCGGAGGCAAACGTGACTGAGTTTTCTGGTGCCTTCTCCTCATAACCTCATTGGATGCGTTTAAGCTCATCGTGAGCTGGTAAGCTTTTGACTACAATTGCTGTGCCCGGGCGTCGAGAGCCGCCCACTCTGTAGATAGTCTAGTATCCTCAGCTGCCAAGGCCTCCTTGGCCTGAGCTATCTCCTCACGCACCCGTGCCACCTCCGCATCAGGCTCATCTTTATTCGCGGGGATAACCGTGGCGGTTAACAGGGCTGTAAGTTTATCCATGAGATCTATCAGCACTTGAGCCGGCGGGCGCACAGGGCCTCCTGCCCCGGCCGCTCCTATCCCGGACGTAACTGCAGCAGCGGCCGTAGAGTTTTGGCCAGGTTGAGTCCCAGCCATGAAGACTCCTGCCCAATTCGGCGACTCACAGGGGTCCGGAATACTGAAACCATCGGAACAGCCCCCGAGCACGCCGTCTTGTACCTAATACAGCGAATCGGTAGAACCGGCAGACGAATCACCGTCAGAGTGGACGGCCGTCTCACCACCATCTTCAGGACTTTCAGAAAACTCTTCTTCATGGACGCAGCCCACAAAGACACGCTTCATGCCGGGTTGAGCTCGGGCGGGTTTTGCACACTGAGCCGTCTCGACGAGGTCGGTGCAGTTGTCTGGCTCAGGCCCCGGCTCGCCAATCCGGCTGATGAAGACATGGATCCCTCCGAAGGGGACCCGGTACACATACTCAATTGAGCCAGCGTCGGGGCCCCAGCCTTCGTCGTTGATGTAGATCTTGCCGCGATGACTCTTGGTTATCCGGCCCACTACGTATCCCTTGAGCCCTTCGAAGTTGCCCTTCAAGAACACAAATCCACCGTGCGCTGGCCCCACGGTGGGCGCCAACTGTCGTGGAATTGTCACATCAGATGTCCTCGTGAAAGGACTTAGTTGTGGAGCCATCGCAACTAGGAAGCTTGAAGGGGTTAATCGGGACAAAGGACACAAGAGGGTTTATACTAGTTCGGCCCCTTACGGTGAAGGTAAGGCCTACGTCTAGTTGGGTTGGTATTGATGTTTCGATGACCAGGGAGCAAGATACGCTGTGCCCGGTTCTCGATCAGTTGTTTCTTTCCCTAAGCCGCCAGCAGGTCATCCCCTTATATACACGGGTTGACGCCCTGTGGCCTATAGAGTCCCGGCCGGCTTATAACAGTGTCCGGCTCGGTGACTAGTTAAATCTACCTTATGATACAAGTCATGTCATTATAGGGGTTTATTACAACGGGCCTTAATTCGCCTGTGGGCTTAAGCCCCCTATTGAACCGCCGTCTTCATGCTTGGTCTTGGGCTTGAGTCTTCTTTGCGTAACCCGGCCCCTCCTGGGCGGCTTACACAAATAGTCATATCCCCAACAGACAAATATGCAGAATTGTAACTGCAGTAAGAGACCGTCCAAAATCTGAATGAAGAAGTTTGTCTAGCACTTATTGTTTGCAACTAATCAACGTGCATAATTGGATATTATATCGAATGAGTAAGAAAGATAAGTAGAATTGTCAACAAACCTGGCTTGCAGTAGTAATCTGGGTCAATGTCACTACGACCAACAATCCAAAATGACTAGTGTCTGTTCCGAGGGCCGGAATTTTGAAAACCCTATGAACTTTAGAGGTACTAAAGATTACCAAAATACATCTGAACCATTAAGTGTAGGTAGCACTGAGCACACAACAAACCCTAATGACAGTCCTGCCTAATGAGTAATGAATAAATTAGAAAATGGGTGATGAGGAGTGGTTGCTAAGTGTTGAGGATGTATCTCAGGATAAATAGGGTTAGCTTGGTGGGTGCTGCACGCTTGAGCCCTGAACGGACTGGGAAGGTAGGCACGACGGCGCACCCGGGCAGTGGTGACGCTGTTGGGTGAGCGGCTCCTGGCCTCCTATTAGTCCAGCGTCTCCTCCTAGAGTCATGTCGTCCGGGGACGGAAGGTCGCCGGCGAGGCAGGCTGCTAGGGGTGAGTAGAGATCGGAAGCGTGCAGCAGAATAGAGGGGAATCGGGGCCTGGGATGACCCAAAATCCCAGGGTGGGCCAGCCCACCGTGGGCACCCTGTAGAGATACACACCCGAGCGGCGAACATGCATTTTCAAAACTAATTTAGGAACATTTAGCTGACCAATTAAACAACTCTATTTTAATAATATCAGATTCGTATTTGAACAACTAAGCTTGTTTAGCTTGATGGGTGGAGCAGTGTTATTATGACAGGAAGCGCGTATCTGATTGTATAGTGATCATAAAAGGGGGAAACTCTCAGCATATTTTTTTAGCAAAAGAGGGTTTCCCCTCCGATTTCCATTAAAGAAACCACCACGGAACCAACATGATCAATTAAACCCTAAGCATGATCGATTAAACCGTATCATGGCTGTGCCATGGCAGATTTGAAGCTGAAAACCGGAGAAATGATATTTAGCATCCATTGTTTGCTTCGAACTAAGAACTAAATTCTAAGAGCTGAAAAGAAAGTAGAGTAACCAAGTTAAGATCTATTTTCTGGTTGAGATCAAAGAGTTGAGGAGATATGAAGTACCACCTCTCTTGCGGCGCCATGTAGGCATCGGGGGTGCAATGGCTATCGGTGGCGTTGAAGCAGATCTAGGACGGTAGACGGGTGCATCGGGGGATAAGTCCCGTTGCGGTGGAAGAGAAGTTGTGTGAGCGGCCCCGGCAAAGAGGACGACGACGCCGATGAAGCGAGAGGACGTGATGCAAGGCTATTGGCCCATCACCGTGGATGAGAAATGTCCATCTCTAGCAGTGGACGACACGGTCTTGGTAGGCGCTCCGGCATGGTGGAGGACAGTGGCGATGGATGCATGGCGGCGATGGATGGGGTGGCGGACGGAGGCTGGTGTGGGGATGGCGTGTTCTAGCATGGACGGTGTATGAATGGGAAAATGGAGGGAGAGGTACGGGGAACCATGTTTTTGGGACGCGCCTGTCTAAAATATGGGAAAGTTACAAACTTAGCCCCCGTTTAAAATATGGACGTCTCGTCGGTTGGGGATAGGACGGTAATCTCACATCTCGCCAATATTTACCCAGAGCGATTTCGGGCGAGGAGGGTGGTTGGCGCCCATGGTTGGCTCCCACGGTGTATGAACGGGGCTGACAGGTAGGGCAGTTGTGTCACGTCTGGGTGAAGTTACAAACCTAGCCTATTGAAAATATTTGCCAACATCGATTTCGGCCGAGTCAAGTTTGTTTTGCCGCCCACCGTGTATGAATGGGGAATGGAGGGAGAAACAAAGGTCTTTTGAACGAGCTTGAATCAAATGTGTTTTGCCGCCCATGTTTGATGCCCACCGTGTCGGAATGGGCTCAGAGGCGGTCGTGTCATGTCTAATTGAAGTTACTAACCTACCCATATTTAGAGCAGTGGAAATCTGGCCGATGGATTGTCCGTGTAATGGGTAGACAGTAATTTCCATCTCCCAAACACTTGGCTTCGGGCAGCCGACGTGGGAGTGGACATTTTGCCGCTTCTTTCAAATTTTGGGACAATAAGCATCCACGTTTACCCTGGCAACTAAATTCGAATCCATTTTGTATTCCTATATGAATCTTTATAAATCATTGTATGTGTTTTTATATATCTTCAAAAGGACGACAAAGATGTATTCCACTGTCGTATATGAATATGGTTTACAAATGCCGATACTCAAATTCAGAAGCTAGAATCCAGTTTAAGGTGAATTCGAATATTTGGAACACTTCATGTCCAACTCAAATGTCACATACATCATAATGTGTACTCCCATTTAGATATTTACACAAGCGATGTATCAAGATTCAAATACCGAGTCAATCAACCAAGAATATACAGAACTAACAGACATATAAACACTTATAGAGTATATGGATCAATAATATCAACTAACATACATAAGCCAGGCCGCTGAACTTTTTTTTGCTACAATAACATCCTTTTTTAGCCAACATCTTGGCCCTTTCCGATGCGTGCCACTTATGGTCCATCTATACTTCTATTAGTGTTGAATGCACATTCAGCCCGATTGGCATATTTGTAGGTCTGCCACAGCAATCCAAATGAAATGTCTCCGAGTGTTATCAATTAATACAAACTTGTGCTCAAATAAAATTACAAACCAAAAAACAAAAAACAAAAAACATTTATTACATGATCCCTAAAACAAATGGTTTGATTGATTACATGAACAAACAACACAAAGGTTATTCAACGATGGAAAGAATGTTTCACCTATTATTTACCAAGTGGGAATTTAATTTCCTTTTTTCCTTCACGACCTTAACAATGTGGTCAGTCTCAGCTTGCTTCGTTTTGAAATCCACCAAATACTTAATGGTTGTCTTGAGTACTGCTTGTGATTGTGTTGTTTGCTTCCTCAACATGTCAACTTCATCTTTAAGTGCAGAAGCAGAATCTCTTTCTTACACTAGTTTAGCCTCTAGAGCATCAGCAGTTGGCACTTCATAATGCACGATTGGGCCGGTGCCACTGCTGTGGGATGATGCAACGTCCATGGGGACCTCGCTCTTTGATCTTGGGCTAACCTATTTTGCCATTAAAGTTCCAATTGGATTCAGAGAAGTTGAAGTTAGCAAAACATCTCAACTGGGAGTTATAGCAGCAAACCAGTTAAACAAACAATGAATTAAAGAGTTTCAATTGGATGCTGAAAAGTAGTTATTAACATCATTGTAACCCGCTGTTGCAGCAGCAAAGCAGTTAAACAAACAAGTAGATATTTAGGTTAAGGCAAACATGTAATTATTAACAGTAAGTATCAAACACATAGATAGGCGCAGTCTATAATAGGATTAACAGGCTGTGTCATTATGTAATCAGTAGCAAACTAAATTAAGACAAGCAATGTAATTGAACAATTTTACAGTAAGTGGCTAACTAAAATTCTGAGAAGTAGGTAACTGAACTTATGCTAGTTCTTTGTACAGGCACACTGCAACTTCTTTTTCGCTTACAAGGTTGTACGAAGGAGTCCATGGCATCAATTGCTTGGATATGAAGTCCCAATACTTCTTTCTTCCTACACTGCATTGGTAAGTCGAATGGTTAATCTGGTCAGATGGTGCATACTTCATATGTTATATGAGGATGTGTAGTCAGACTAGTTGTAGCCACACACATCACACTGGCTTTTACTGTATATTTCATGCGATTACTTTTGGCATATTGAGATCTAAGCAATCTACAATAGGATGAAAAGACCGACATCCTTCACATTATTGGCGAACTCAGTTCATAGAAACAAGCAATTCAACCATTCTGTGGGTAAATCAAAAGCGCCACTGGAATATTTTTCACTACCCAATCATACACGCAAAAGGGGCAACACCACCATAGGTGCTGGTATGGGCGGCCGCCTCAGGTGGCTGGAAAGTGTACACCTAGTTTGAGTCATCCAGGTTGGCCCAGGCTAGTTTTGTTCGTCCCAACGCATGAGCAGGTAATGTAAAAAATGAAGAAAAATGTTTCAATTTGGATGGGCCAATAACATAACTGCAAGGCAGGCCCTTTAGCAGGCTCGCGGCCCCAACGGGCGCCTCCCATATCGATCGATAGAAGGAAAAATCCCAATTCATTCGCTCCAGCCTCCAGTCTGGTTCGCTCCTAACCTAGCCGCCGCTGGACAGACCGACACAACACTTCATCGCGCCCTCGTTGGAGGGTGATCGCCGGGCTTCAAGCAAACGGAAGGACAAGAAGATGAAGATCCATCCCTTGGTGTAGCCTGCGTGGGAGGCAGCGGCGGCAGCACGGGCATGGCATCGAGCTTGCACAAATGGACAGTCGCAGCTTGCAAGAGTAGCATGCGCAATGAGCAGGTACATCACATCCTTGATTATATCTAATTCAACTCTTCAATTTCTGGCCAATAGTTAAACCTGACGGCGTTGTAAAATTGCTTGTATGTAGGGAATCTATGAGAAAATGAAACCAAATTCTACTTATTTTATAACTCCCACATCAATACTGAACTGACTGAATCTGATGTATCTAATCAAGTTTCTAATCAAACATACAAGCTCATGTTGTTCTTGAGCCTGAAGTGTCTAATGAACAGAGTGCTAATGAAGGATTTGATGCAAACATTTTACATGCTCCTGGTGATGAACATATAGTGTCTAATGAGGTATCTAATGCAAGTGTTTTGCAAGCTCATTGTAGGATTTAGTGTCTAATGATGATCTGCTATGTTGAGAGAGACAGAGATTTGCAGGCATTGATGACAAGCAAATTATAGTGCATTTTCATAGCTTGAGGAAACGTCGAGGCCATCTACCAGAAAGTCCCCGTATCATGACAACATAGCATAAATACTTTTCTAATCTGTTGTTTTAAACTATTGGCATACTTGTACATGATAGATATATTGATATGCAGTTTGGGCACTAGTTATAGGTGCAATTACACTTCGATATTTTCAGCCAGAGAATGAATAATTCATGCAGGTACAGACCATGTTTGTAGTCCTTGTACACCATGTTGCATTTTGTGTTTTTTGGTGCTTGCATCATTTAGTGTTTATAATCTGAACTACTTTGGAGTGCATGTAGTTTCAAAGTGCATGTAGCTTCACATTTCTCAAGTTATGTTGATTTCAAGAGTGCAAGTGCCTTCGTATTTTTTAAGTTAAATGTCCGACCCTGGTAACTTGAATTCATGGATCCGCCACTGCACACAAATCATACATGAATGCCAGTACGAATTAAATGAAATGCAAGGACTTACGCTAGCTCGTTGTACAGGCTCACTGCAGCTATGCTTGTGCTTGGGATGTTCCATGTACAAGTCCATGTTACCACTTGCTTGGATGTGCAGGCCTTGTGCTCCTTGCATCCCCCTCTGCATTTTTGACACGGCGAATGGTTGATCAAATAAGAGGAATCGACCTTCATGTTATACCAGAGGACAGATACTTACAAGGTTATACAGGTGTGCAGGATGTGTACCAGATCCTGTAGCGCCGTCATGCTTCGCTAAAAAATAGATTTGCTTGTTTCAGATGATATCTCCAGAAGAAATAAGAGTTAAAGTCAGAGTTGCATAGGCGTGTAAGCTAATAGAGTAGTGAAAGGATATCCAAACATCGTCGGAACAGTGCACAAGGGAGTGATGTGTGGATACCTAGTTCGGGCCGGCGTTTGGGCATGCTCGCCTAGCTAGAGTGCGGGTCACTTCAGAGCCGTTGAGGGTGATGCGCTGGCGTTGGTTGGCTGTGCACGGATGCAGATCTTGAGTGGCAACGGAGCGCTACGATGCGGTGGATGAGACCGTTTGGCGAAGCCCCAACGGCCTCGGGGGGCGGAGGTGCAATGATGTGCTCGGTGAAGTAGCCCCGGTGAGCTGGGAGACGGCGTCGGTGAAGCGCACCTGATGCAGTGCAACTCGGTGTCTGTGAGGCACGTCGGTTGTGGCGGCCGACGTTGTCGGTGGACCACCCGGTGCGGTGGACAAGGGTGTAGATGAGGTAGCTCCGGTGCGGTGGTGAAGCGCGACCATCATCTTCGTCGTTGTCGTCCGGCACAGAGGTGGGGAAAGAGACGAGGCGAGGGGCGATTCGAACTTTGCTTGGGTTGGCGGTGAATTAGGGATTTGAGCAATCTGGGCGCGGAAGGGGATGGTGGAGAAGAGAGATTTTGCAGGGCTAGAATTGGGGCCGCCGGATATTTCAATCCGAAACGTGGAAGCGTGAACTTATTTTGTTGTCGTCCTTTTTTGGGGTGGGGGTGGGGGTGGGGGTGGGGGAGTGGGGGAGGGAGGGAGGGGGTTGGATGGCTGGGTGCTACGCGTATGTCCGACACATGCGACCACCCCGACAGGACTATGCTTCGGTGCCTTAAGGCACCTGCCTTTGTGTCCATGACATGTGGGCCCAACAGGTGGTTGGCCCACATGTCTTTGACCCAAAGGAAGGTGTCTTTAAGGCACCGAAGCAGCGTCCACCCCGACACGACCCTGGTCTGCCTGGTGCGCCTACATTTGAGAATGCAAACGAATCTTCTTTCATTTGCAAACGAATCTGTATGTATTACCATGCCCGTGTTTTCCTTACAATAATTAGTCATTCAAAACGAGATACTCCCTCCGTTCACTTTTGTAAGTCGTTTCAGACAACTTAAAATGAACTGTTTTGCACATTGTCTGAAATGTCTTCAAGGTCTTATAAAAGTGAACAGAGGGAGTACTATAAAATAATTAATGAGGAGTTATTTGAAAAAAATCGAAACGGTGTCCACGCTAACGTGGATTAGAGTGTGTGTCACATAATTAGTTATTTGAATTAGAGTGTGTATCACGTAGCAATCTCCAATTCTAACATGGATTTCGCATTTCACTGTATCCACGCTACTTTTCTAATACAAATTCATATGTATATGATGAACACCATGGTAGTGAGAAAACTTTTGGATGGATTCAAACATATAACCTACAAAAAAGCACAACAAATTGAGTCAATGTTAACTTTTTGAAACTTAGTATGGCACGAATTCGAAATAATTACCCGTATGCATGGTCCTCAGTTCAAATCTTACAATGTCCGCTGAATTGAAACATCGATATTAAGTCTCGTACTATGTACATTCAAATGTTGTTTTTAGCC